>NC_042616.1:643746697-644108737 GCF_901001135.1 Rhinatrema bivittatum | reverse complement strand
TACTAGATGTCTCACCTAAGCTCTCTTCCAGCATTCATCCAGCCACCTCAGCATTCATCCAGCCACCTCAGCAGTCATCCAACCACCTCAGCATTCATCCAGCCACCTCAGCAGTCATCCAGCCACTCCAGCATCCTTCAGCCACATCAGCTTTCAACCAGCCTCTTCACCATTCATCCAGCCAAGGAACTGCACAGCCATGCTACATTAATCCTATCCCCTTAAAGAATACATCCACAATCCATCACATTCATCACGCCATAGGATAACATCTGCTGGGAAATCTCGTCAACGTGAACTCTTTATTCCTATTAAGATGCTAGGATACCCAATACCCACATTACATCACAGTACCTAATTCAAGATGAAGCCACCATTGCGATACCAACTCATATCCCGCAGAAATCTAACTCCGGTGATGATCTCCCCCCTTACGCAACTACTTGGGCTGGCCCTATTCACTTTAAAATTATTCAATGCCCAATCAATCACAAAAAAAACCCCACATCCTACACGACTATTTGCTTGATGCCAAACCAGACATCTGTGCCATCACAGAGATCTGGCTGAAGCCCTCAGGCACAGTTTTAACAAATCAACTTCCTACACAGATATACGATGTCTTCTCCATCCCTAGAAAAAAGAAAAAAGGGGGAGGTCTCCTCCTAGCTGCCAAGAAAGTTCTAAATCTCACTCTACAACCTATCAATACAATACCTAAACTGGAGGTAGGCTTATTCAAATCCAAATCTCTCCAAATCCTCCTCACATACGCCCCCCCCCCCCCCCCCCCCCCCCCCCCTGGATTATTAGACCTAGATGCCTCTCCTATAGTGGAAATCATAGCAAAATACTTAAAACTGGATTCTCCAGCCATTATCCTTGGAGATTTTAATCTACACATTGATGCCAATCCTCGATCTTCTAACTGTGAAGCCTTCTTATCCGCCCTCTCGGACATGGGCTTCAAACAACTCATCAACCAACCCACACATAAAGCAGGTCATACCCTAGACCTTATGTTCACAAACTCCAACCTTACTCCACTTTCAACCCCTATATGCCTCCCGGTTCCATGGTCAGACCATTTCATGATCACCTCCACCATCAGGTCATTACAGGATCTTCTGCACCCCCTCAGCTCACCACTCTGCACTATAGGAAACCCTGTCCATCAGAAGCTCTCAGCAACTCTCTGATCAAAGAACTTTCTAACCTGGATCTATCTAACTCCAATGCAGCTATTATCTCCTGGCAAAATATCACAGAAACTATAGCCAATAATTTATGCCCACTGTCAATAAAAAACATAAACCCTTCTCAAAAAAAAACAAGCAGCCATGGTTCTCAAAGGAGCTCCATGCCCAAAAGCAAAGCCTAAGACGGAAAGAAAAGGAATGGAGGAAGAACCCCAACCCCCACTCTCTAACCATATACAAAGCCGCTCTCCACCATTACAGAATGGCAACGCTACGAACAAAAAGAGATTTCTATGCCCACCGTATCCATGACATGATCTTCGATGCGAAGGCTTTCTTCTCGTACATATCGGAACTCACCAAAACTGCTCCCCCTACAATCCTTGATGATATAGCACAATCAAAAGCCACCGATCTGGCCTTATTCTTCCAGAACAAAATCTCCAATACCCTGGCTAGATTACCTACCAGCCCTAACTCGCTGTTTCCGGATCCCCCCCACCTCCTGAACCCAGATATAAGTTTGGAATCCTTCGATCCCATTCACACTATAGAGGTGGAAACCTTGATAAAAAGAATGAAACCTTCTACCCACCCTCTAGACCAAATACCATCCAAATTTCTGATTCTCATACCAGAATCTTTCTCTAAACATCTAGCAGATATCATCAATTGCTCCCTCTCACAAGGAATATTCCCGGATGCTCTCAAATTGGCCACCCTTAAACCCATACTCAAAAAACCGAACCTCGACCTGGACGACCTCAACAACTACCGCCCTATATCAAATCTGCCGTTTGTAGCTAAGATCATGGAGAAAATCGTAAATAAGCAACTTTCAAATTATCTGGAAGATCATAATATTCTACACCCATCACAATATAGATTCCGAAAAGAACACAATACCGAAACCCTCCTCATCTCACTCCTTGATCAGGTATACACTGGCTTTGACAAAGGACAGTCCTTCCTCTTAGCTCTTCTCAATATCTCTGCGGCTTTTGACACCGTAAATCATAATACCTTCCTAAACCGGCTATCAGACATAGGAATTGCAGGATCAGCCCTCAGATGGTTCGACTCTTTCCTTAGCAATAGAGGCTACAAGGTTAAAATCAATAACAAGGAATCCCCTCACACTAACGCCCCATTCGGAGTCCCCCAGGGCTCGTCCTTATCGCCCACCCTGTTTAATATCTACCTACTCCCTCTCTGCCACTTACTCTCAAAACTAAAACTGAAGTTCTATATATACGCAGATGTTCAAATTTTAATCCCTATATCTAATTCACTGGACTCAGCACTCAAACTATGGGACTCTCACTTGCAAATGATCAACCTTCACCTCTCAAGCCTTAATCTGGTGCTCAACACAACCAAGACAGAACTATTGCTCATCTCCCCAGAAGGCAGTCCCTTCCATCACCAATTGCATGCTAACACACAAATATCCCATGCAAGAGATCTTGGAGTCATAATAGATAGTCACCTGAACTTAAAGCAATTTATAAAACACACTACAAAGGAGTGCTTCTACAAGCTACAAGTACTCAAAAAACTCAAGCCACTCCTATTCAATTATGATTTCAGATCTGTCCTCCAAGCCATTCTGCTCTCCAAGATCAATTACTGTAACTCCATCTTGCAAGGTCTTCCGGCTACTACTATAAAACCCCTCCAGTTGCTCCAAAATGTGGCGGCGAGAATTTTAACGAATACTAATCGGAGAGAGCACATCTCTCCCATATTAAAAGATCTCCATTGGCTCCCAGTAAACTTTAGGATTCTCCATAAATCACTCACAATTATTCACAAAAACATTCACCATCAGACCCCTCTTGATCTGCTATACCCTCTAAAATTGCACTCAACGGCCAGACCCTTAAGGGAAGCCTACAAGGGATCCTTACATGTTCCCCAAATCAAAGTGGTGCACCACTCAAACATCAGAGACCAGACTTTCTCAATAACAGGACCCTCCATCTGGAACGCCATGCCTCTGGACCTCAGGCAGGAAACTTGTCTACTAACTTTTAAAAAGAAACAAAACATGGCTGTTCGGTCGAGCCTTCCCTATTCCTAGCCCAACAGCTTGATTCAGAATTGTTCCACCACCTCTGTAAATAAACAAGCGCTAAATCACACAAACAAATCATAGGGGTAGATTTTCAAAAAACGCGAATAGGCGTACTTTTGCTGGCGCATCAGGCGCCAGCAAAAGTACGCTGGATTTTAGTAGATACACGCGGAGCCGCGCGTATCCACTAAAATCCTGGATCGGCGCGCGCAAGGCTATGAATTCTGTATAGCCGGCGCGCGCCGAGCCGCGCAGCCTACCCCCGTTCCCTCCGAGGCCGCTCCGAAATCGGAGCGGCCTCGGAGGGAACTTCCTTTTGCCCTCCCCTCACCTTCCCCTCCCTTCCCCTACCTAACCCACCCACCCGGCCCTGTCTAAGCCCCCCACTTACCTTTGTCGGGGGATTTACGCCTCCCGGAGGCGTAAATCCCCGCGCGCCAGCGGGCCGCTAGCGCGCCAGGACGCGACCTGGGGGTGGGTCCGGAGGGTGCGGCCACGCCCCCGGGCCGCCCCGGGCCGTAACCACGCCCCCGGGCCCGCCCCCGAAACGCTCCCGGCACGCCCCCTAAACACCGCGACGACCGGGCCCGCCCCCGACACGCCCCCCTCGGAGAACCCCGGGACTTTCGCGAGTCCCGGGGTCTGTGCGCGCCGGTGAGCCTATGTAAAATAGGCTCACCAGCGCGCAGGGCCCTGCTCGCCTAAATCCGCCCGGATTTGGGCGGATTTAGGCGAGCAGGGCTCTTAAAATCCGCCCCATAATGAGGTTAGCTCCCTGCCTCCCTCCCATACCCTCTTGTATATAGTAATGTATCTTTGTTCTCCCCTCTTTATTTCCTATTCCCAGTTTAGGCGCCCTTGTTATAATGTAACTTTATGTTCCTTCTAATTGTCTCAGGTTATTTGGTTATGGTTAACCGCTTAGTTCGATGTAAACAGAGTTGATTTGATTTGTATCAAGAAAGTCGGTATATAAAAGCCTTAAATAAATAAATAAGTAAATAAATAAATATGATAGAGGTCTTTAAGATCATGAGAGGTCTTGAACGAGTAGATGTGAATCAGTTATTTACACTTTCGGATAATAGAAGGACCGGGTACATTCCATGAAGTTAGCAAGTAGCACATTTAAGACTAATCAGAGAAAATTCTTTTTCACTCAATGCACAATTTGTTGCCAGAGGATGTGGTTAGTGCAGTTAGAGTAGCCTGGTTAAAAAATGGTTTGGATAAGTTATTGGAGGAGAAGTCCATTAACTGCTATTAATCAAATTTACCTAGGGAATAGCCACTGCTATTAATTGCATCAGTAGCATGGGATCTTCTTGGTGTTTGGGTACTTGCCAGGTTCTTGTGGCCTGGTTTGGCCTCTGTTGGAAACAGGATGCTTGGCTTGATGGACCCTTGGTCTGACCCAGCATGGAAATTTCTTATGTTCTTATGTTCTTGTGTTGTTCATATTGCCTGTAAATAATAAAATTTGTGCAAGGATAGCTGGAGTCCTGAATGCACTGATCTCCAGCAAGCTGAAGACTGCTTCCATGGTGCTACAGGCTGCTTGAATTTGTTTTCCATCTCATTTCAATTTTGAACTGTGTCATCAGGTTGTTCCAACAATTATACTGCTTTTTTGCTTCTTCAATTGTTATGACCTCTATGGAAATGTGGACCATTGGCCTGTGTTGGGATTGATACTACCTGGGAGAAAGGCCTGCTGCAGGCTCCCAGTGACAGGAGGCGAGGTTGAAGGAGGGCAGGGGCCAGCTAGAGCTTCACCAATACCAATCCCGTTCCCCGTGGGTTGAGCCTTTAGGTGCCGGGACCAGCTGGAAGGTGGGCCCCTGGGAGGATGGCAGGTGAAGAGGAGATGATGCAAGCGGTACGAGGTCAGGAAGCCAGAAGAATGCACAATAGCTGGTCCGAGGTCAGGAATCCAGAAGATCAGTCCAAAGGGAGAAGGTTGGGAAGAGGAGCGGGCAGGCAGGATCCAGAACAGGAAGGCTGGAACAGGAGCAGAGCGAGGAGCAGTAACAGAAACTGGAATGCGCTGATGCAGGAGCCCAAGGCAGAACACCGAAGAAGCAGACCTATAGTCAAGTCATCTGCTGCAGGAGGAAGCTGGGTTTAAATGCCAGCAGGTTCTGACATGTGGAGGAGGAGCTGCTGATGATTTCCCACCACAGGCCCTTTAAGGCTTCCTACGTGGCGCGTGAGCGTGCTAGGAGGAAGCCGAGGAGGGGCAGAATCAACAACATGCCGTGGCAGGAAGGCCCAAGACAGCCCCGGCAGGATGGAGGGCCCAGCGTGCATGTTGGGGAGCCCGGGAGGCACGGTTAGTGCCGGGAGTGAGCCGGCACGCTGGAGAGCCAGCCGAGGCAGCCGCAGCCATGGCCAGTAAGTGTAAATAAATAATTTAGATTGCCCAGGAAAAAAAAAGCTTCCTAGGATGGTTCTATGCCTTGTCTAATATTTAGACTACTGATTGCTATTTTTACTAGGCATGTGCAGAGAAAAAAATTAATTTTCATTTGTTCATTTATTTCATGGCCAGTTCAATTTGTTTCATTAGTTTCAAAATGAAAAAAAGTATTTTTATTCAATGTATTCATTTATTCATTTGCCATTAAAGCCAATGGGGAAGCACTGCATCATATTTTCATGTCCAAAATTGGGGTTTTCTCATCAGTGCTAAAGAAACTTATGGGTAGATATCATCAAAATGAGGAAAGAACTTCATGGCAACTAGACTGTGGAAAAGTGGCAACAAAAGTGGCACCATAAAGGGGCAAAAGGGTAACAGCAGTGGCAGGAGGTCTCCAAGGCATCATCTGAAGAGCAAAGAAGCAGCAAAAGGGGAAAAGATCATCCTAATGCTTCAAAACAGGGCACCAACAACAGTGGCATAAACCCTCGAAGACAGCATGAGAAGCAAAGTGGCACCAAGAGTGGAATCCACAATCCAAGGTACCATGAAGGAAGAGCAAAGCTGAAAAAGTGGCAGGAAAAACCCAAGGCCCAACAAAGGGACAAAGCAGCACAAAGAGTGGCATCAACACACCAAAGTACAATGAGAGTTGCAAAGCAGCCTCCTACAGTGGCAAAAATACCCCAAGGTGTAAAGACTGGGGTGCTACTGTAAAGGAGAGTGACAGAAAGACCCTAAAGTTGTGAAATATTGGGTATGGCAGCAATACTGAGTAGAAGAAAGACATCTGAGTTAAAGGACAGCAGATATAGCAGCAAGGCAGTGTGGCAAGAGAGATGTCTGTCTTCCTGTTGAAGCACTTAACAGTTGTCATATTTATTTAGTACAAGAGAAAGATCTGTCATCCATATCAGTTTTCTGACATAAGCTTTTATTACTTTTCCTGTTTGAAATTGATCTTGCTGTTAGCTGGAATTTTGAGTTTCTTGTGAAATTTGCTTTCCAATTGAAACTTTAGTCATAACCAGATTGTGAAAATGGTTACTCCTCTATCTGGCTTTGTGAAATTTGCTTTATTAAGAAACCTTTCTCATATTCTGTAGCTGAACACAGTCTCTTCCATTTCTTGATTTTCTGGTGTGGCATTAATTCCCAGTTCCTTTTGAAACTTTTACCACATTCAGAACATGTTAGAGGTCTCTTCTCCTCATGTTTGTTTTCTCTTGCATTTCTGCCTTCTGACTGAGGAATTTTGTGGGCAAAACACCTCAGTATAACCAACAAACAAAAAGGATGGAATTGTGGAAGGATAGAATAAAATGAAGAACCATAAAGCAGGTGGGTTGAGAGGAGAAACATTTTTTTTTTTTTGTGGACAAAACACCCCAGTATAACCAACAAAGAAGCAAGCTAGAATGGGAAGGTTTCAAAAGAGGGCACCAACAACGAAATGCAGGACATGATTCTTCTTCTAAATCTGTATTTGAAAATTCTGTCTTTATTATTTCAGAAGCAGAATCATGAAGGAGCACAGACCTGGTGGTCTTAGGTGCTGAACATCTGTTGTGTTATAATCTATTGAAGGCTAAATACTGGATGAGACCAAAAACCACAAGAACCATAGGGCAACAGAGTTTGAAGAAAATGTCCAAGATAGCATGAACCATTAAAGATAACCGGGTGGGTAAGTGTGCTGGGTGACATGGGTGTGAGCCTTTGTTGACGCAGACTATGCCGACAGCTGGTGAACGCGCCCTATAGTGGGGCAGACTGGAGCTTCACCTATACCAGCTGCATCCCCCATGGATTAAGCCCTTGGGTTCTGGCATCTGTCAGGGCTTAGGTGGGTCCCTAGGGTGGTCCAGTAAGCAAACCTCTGAGGGTACACTGGGGTTAGGGCAGGCATCAGACTGAAGGGTCAGGGCAGGTGGCAGATAGGGGAGATCAGATCCAGACGGCAGACAATAATAGGCAGGTCCAAGCAAAAGATCACTGCAGTGCATGTGAATATAATATGCATGTTGTAAGTGATATTTTTGCTTCCGAAGATTGTACTTTTGAATGTTGTTTTTCATGTAAAATTTGCTATAAATGCATAATTAATTGTGAGTGTCTGTAAAGGTTGTGGGAGTGTGTGTGTATGTGTGTGTGGGGGGGGGGGGGGGGGGGGCGGGCTGGCATGTGTGCAGGGCTGTAAGGTTTGCCTAGGGTACCTAATATCCTTCCTATCCATGGGCTCGGGGGGGGGGGGGGCGGGGAGGGTCAGTTTTTAAAAATATAGGTTGCAGGAGGGAGCTGGGTTTATTTGAAGGGCCCAGGACAGAGACTGAATGAAATGGGGGGGGAGGGGGGGCAGCAAAAAAACTACTACTGGCCCTGTCTAAAAATGTCTCTCACTTAAACCGGGTGAAAGTTTGCCTGGGGTTCCATAGTGCACATACTTTTTGTCAGATGGAAGCAAGACATGCCTGGGGATATGTTTTGGGTGGGATTGGAAAATAACCCGTAATTTCACATTTCTGCATGCTAATTTCCATGGAAATTGTATCCATAGAAAAAGGAAATGCAAAAGTCTGTAGGTTTTATTTATCCATGACAATTTTGAAAGGAAAAGTAAATCCATAGTCTTTCCTTAAGAAAATTAGGTACTTTGTACCAGGTTCTTTGCCCCCTATGTGTGCTTTTATTGTAATCCATTAAACCTGTTTATTACTGATTACTAAATGCCTTCCTTGGTCTTGTTACTTTTAAGGCAAAAAAAAAAGACAGAAACACATTTCTGCTTTTATTTTATGCCCTTATGAAAACTGGAACATTAAATGTTACTCCAAAAATGTAGCTTCTGGTGGAAAAGAGTTTGCAGAAGAAGAAATGGCAGTCTAGATTTTCTCCTATTAGATATAATTTGTAGACTGTTTTGCACATTTGAAGCACAGAACTAGACAAGTAGCCTTGTTATAAAAAAAATAAGAACAAAAGCCTATTCAAAGTTGTAATCCATGATGTAGTTTTTAACTGTATACAGAAGCATACAGAACTGCAAAATATGACTGGTCAAGCATGAAAGCAGACAGAGTATCCATTTGAGAGCTTTTTCAGTGCTTTCCATCCTATTACACTAAACTAAAATGGTAGAAACAAAATTAGCAAAACTACTTCATATGGAATCCATTATGCTTTTTTTTTTTTTCTGGCCATGTTCTTCCTGCCTCAAAAAACAGAAGCAGGAGAGTAAAACTTAAAGTACAAGAAAGGTTAGCAATTCTAAAATTCTCATTACTCCAGACATACAATAGGAGTTGGCACTGTAGGCATAACAACAACTTTTGAGTATAGGGCTCTAATTTTTTTAAGTTGTTTTAATTAATTAATTAAATTTAATTAATTACAACCAAAAGCAATTTTTTTCTCCTAGAGAAACAAGAAAACTAGCCTTATCCTTTTGTTCCATTTCACAAGTATGACTCCATCAAAGAACTTTAAACTATTTATGAGAAAATGCTAGCCAACAAACATACAGGATTGTATGAAATATATCTAGATTGATCTAGATCAATATATACACACATGCATTCCTGTAACTCAATACATAAGAGCCCATATGTTATCGCAGGTTCTCTACATGCTACCCTTAATGTATCTGATTACAAACTGGCTTTGCTTTAAAATACTTTGATGCTTGTATCAAGCTATCAACCCTCCCTTTTTCTATTGAAACTCATTGACTCACTATCACTCCAAAAATGATGCTTCAATCCTAAAGGCCATAATTACAATAGCACTCTGGAATTTTGGGGGGTACAATTAGGTTTGTAATTTGTAATCCCTCTAGTAAGCATCACTTGACATTTTTTTGTGAAAGCAGATAAAAGAAAAAAGAAAAAAATGAGTTACCTACCTCTCAAGTAATATTATCAAATGCAATACCAAATTCATACTGTAATCAATTTAATGTATTACCAGCACAGTCCAAAATGACATAAACTGAATAAAAATGACACATTGGTTGGTGGCTTCATACAAACTAACATATATTCTAACATGCAGGATTTCCCTTATCAACCCATTTTGGCCAAAGTTTGCTACAATTGGAAATGAGCACTATGCAAAACGTTTGCAGGAAATTTAGCTACAGGGCTTGGATGTCTTCACATGCCAAGTTTTACTGGTTTCTGAATTAATAAGCTGCTTCACATGATTTCATTGCAGCATTAGCTCAGAATTTTAATGAAGTTTCGCACAGAGGGGCAGATTTTAAAACGTATGCGTGGGCGTAGATTTTTTCGCGCAACCCGGCGTGAACAAATCTATGCCCGATTTTATAACATGCGTACGCTGCAGCGCGCATGTTCTCAAATCCAGGCTCGGCATGTGCAAGGGGTGCACACATGTGCACCTTGCGCGCGCCGAGCCCGAGGGGAGCCCCGATGGCTGTCCCCGTTCCCTCCAAGGCCGCGCCAAAATCCGAGCGGCCTTGGAGGGAACTTTTTTAAGGCCCCCCCACCTTCCCCTCCCTTCCCCTATCTAACCCACCCCCCAGCCCTACCTAAATCCCCCCACCTTATTTTATTTCTCTGGCAGGTGTATCTTGCTCGCGCCAGCAGCCTGCTGGCGCGCGAACCCCGAACACTGCCAGGACGGAGGAGGGCTCGGGACACACCCTCGGACCTGTCCCTGGACCGCCCCCTGACCCTGGACATGCCCCGGACCACCATCGCGCCCCCAGACCCGCCCTGGACCGCCCACTTTTGAAAGCCCCGGGACTTACGCGCGTCCCGGGACTTGCGCGCTCAGCAAAGCCTATGCAAAATAGGCTCGGCATGCACAGGGGCATATTTTCTCAGGTTACGCGCATATGTTACGTGCGTAGCCTTTGAAAATCTACCGCATAACATACTGCGAAAAAACACACAAAAACAAAATTTTGGCATTTTGCCTGTTTTGAGCCATTTTGTAAGTTTTTTAGTATATTGGCTCCTTTTATGAAAAACATTTGCAGTTTATCATTTGGTCTCTTGCTGAGGCATAAGCTATCTACATCTTCAAATGAACGATGCATAAACTGAATGAAAATATGAAGTATATCTTTTGCTTGCATTTTCCTAAACATTACTTTGTGTATATTCATTTTTGGAGCTGTATAGAAATTATTAACTATGTAACTCCCTTCTGGGCACATTAGTAGTATACTAGTCAATAAAATGTAGAACTTTCCAGCAATGGGAGGTCCAGGGTGATGTGAGTTAAGAGCATGAGTGAAGGGAGGATCCTTTCCCTAAAGGAAAGTTTAAAGGTGGTATATATGGTGATTCTATGAGGCAATGGGAGGAGCCTAAGGAGATTCTACTGAGGAGTCTGGCATTAGCTTTTGAGGACCTCAGGGGTAAACTGAAAGTAGATCCTATTTCCTTGATCTTCTGTAGAAAGTAGCTCTCTCTCTGGTAAGGGTATCAGGCCAGTTATAAAGATTGGGACCCCTTGTGCTATGTGGGGATGCCTGTATGACTGGGGAGGTATGAAACCAGTGAGCTTAGTGAAAGGAGAAGTTTTTCCTGCTTTCTGGAGGAAGAAAGGGGCCTTATGGGAGCCTGAGAGGAAGAAATTTCTATTGAACTAAACTCAAGTAACACGATAAGATGAGAAACTACTTTGAAGTTGTGGACTGTCTAAGAAGTTTTTGATTATACTTTTGGAACGGTGGACTTTTTTTGCTGAAATTTCCTGCTTTGGGCTGATTTTTTGCAATTGAACTTTTATATAAATTATTTCTTTTATTTGGAGCACCGATTCAGTGTGTGGGCTTATTTTTTGTTTTGGGATTCTTTGGGCCCCACAGACAATCCTGCTCCCCACAGCATGAATCCGTGCCTTAATCCTGAGGCTGGTTTGAGTAGGACAATGTTCAGCAACCTCTGCTGGTGACCTCTATCGAAAGGGGGATTGCATTTAAAAAAATATCCTATTCAAAATGTGAATTTAGGTTTATCTTCTCTTCTCCCCATTGAGTATAAACAATGAGGCCTTTGAGTATAAACCTTATTGTTTATATATAATTAGGTCCATATTCAAAAGCATTTAGCTGGATAACTCAGACTTTATCTGTCTATAAGAAGATTTTGGTACTTCTCTGGCTCAATGTTTGCCTGTTGATAAGTTAGCCAGCTAGAATTTAGCCAGCTAATTTAAGGACTTTCTGGGGTCAAACTGGGAGGAGTTATCCGGCTAACTCTAATATTCAAAGTTAGCTGGCTACTTTAGTCTGCTAAGTCTGGTTGAACCAAAAAGCTGTCCTAAACTTAGCTGGATAAAGTTAACCGGCTATCTTTAATATAGCCAGCTATATTAAAAAATGTGTCTGCACTATTGAATACACCTCCAAAGGTAGCCAGATATGTTTATCTGGCTAACTTTGCTATCCGGACATTGATTGAATATGCATCTCAATGAGGCTGATACTCAAAGCCTGTTATGTTTGCTGACTCACAGGAAGTCCCCTTGAGCCAGCACACTCACTCCCGGAAACCACCGATGCTAGAGTCCTCTTCATATTGGCAAGAATGCTGCCACCATGCTGCTGCTGGGATCCCCTTAGGCATGCACCTAAACTTAAAGGCCTCATGGTGGGAACCTCTATGGTCAGCGCCCACAGATGACTTCACACAGCAGGGAATTTAAATCCCAGCCGCACAAAGAACAGACACCTCAGTAACGGGTCGACTACATGGCTATGTAGTGTGAGTTGCTGCTCCTGTTCCATCCTTGCCTCATCTAAGCCTTGTCTTCCAGCCTTACCTCATCCAGCCTCATCTCGCCTTTCATCTTTGTTCTTGTCATCAGTGTCTCCAGTGTGTCCACATTCCCCTAGGCTTGCTGCTCTGGACCTAACCTCTTGCCTTATCCTAGGTTTGCCTGCCACCAGGACCTGACCTCTAGGCTGGACCCAACTACTCTTGCTCGCTACCTGCCCTGACCTCGTAAACCTGTTTTTATCTTATCTCTGGTGTCTCTTTGGACTCTAGCTACCCTAAGTACCCACCTAAGTCCTGCCAGCCACCAGAATCTGAGGGTTCAACCTAAGGAGGAGGTGGCAGGTAATGGTGAAACTCCAGACTGTCTAACTACAGGGTATGTTTGCCAGCTGCCAGCATAGGCCTCAGGAGCTCACTCTCAAGGCTGCATCAACTATGCCACAGCACTAAGGGCTCACATCCCCCATATCCATTACAGTTTGCTGAGGCCATGAGCTCAGCAGACTTGCTCCTTGCTTTTGCCCTTGCTGGCCTAACGCACTAGCTCCAACAGCAGCAAGACCGGTTGAATACCACGTCTGGCTATCTTCAGGGCATTGCGGCCCGTCTCCCCCAATGCCTGCTCCAGCAACAGTCATCCCACCTGCCACACCTATTGCCTCCACTCCCAAGATATGATGGGATCCCAGAAGCTGCAGAGGCACCATTATTCCCAAGCGACCAAGTAAAAGTCACCTACATTATTTCCTTGTTGGGAGGTACTGCCTTGGCTTGGGCATCCCCTCTCTGGGAATGGGATGACCCACTCCTGGGTGATCTGATACATTTTTTTGCAAGAGTTCTTTCAAGTATTTGATGAGTCTGACCTCACCATGTACAAGTCTATGGAACTCCTACAGATCAAACAAGGCTCATGCTCAGTGGGGGAGTATGCGGTACACTTCCACATCTTGGTTTCTGAACTCCAGTGGGGCAGTGACAGCTTATTGGCAATTTTCCATCAAGGACTTTCTGAGTGCATTAAGGATGAACTAGCTGCCCAAGATTTACTACCTACCCTGGACGGGCTGATCAACTTAGCAATATGAATAAACTTGAGGTTTCAGGAACGGGTCAAAGAAAGAAGCTTGACCCATTACCCCATCCACCCTGCTCCAATAATCCAGAAGCCAATGACTAACCATCCTCTTGAACCCGGTTCACCATCAGTGGAGTCTATGCAAGTGGATCATTTCCGAGTCTCGTATGATGAGTGGCAGAGGCATCAGACCCTCAACCTTTTCTTCTACTGTGCTACCCCAGGCCATCTTGCAATATGATGCCCTAACAAACCTGGAAACTCAAGGACCTAGGTCTGGTGGGAGAGGCCATCCTAGGTCATCCTAGCACCTCTATGCAATTACTGGTCATGGTATGCCTGTCATAAATATGTAATACTCTATACTCTCTCCTTCCTAGACATTGGTGCTAGAGGAAGCTTTATTCATGAGGCTCTGGTCCAACACTATGACATACCCACAGTTCCTTTGAATTCCCCACTTTCAATATCATCCATTTCCAGAGACCCTCTGCCAAGACAGACTATCAAGGCCACAGTACCATGGACCTTACAGATTGAGGTCTTACATGAAGAACAAATCTGCCTCTATGTACTACTCAAAGCAATCAATGCAATCATTCTGGGTCTGCCATGGTTCCTGTGTCACCAGCCTCACATTTATTGGACAATGATGCAAATTGCTAGATGGGGGTCTAAGTGCCATGGACAATGTATTACCAGCATTTCTCCAGTGCAACCTGCTGCCCAGACTATTACATCTGAACTTGAGAGCCTGTCATTACAGTACAAGGAATTTACTGATATTTTCAGTAAGAAACAGACAGATAACTTATCACCTCATTGCTTCTATTATTGTGTCATAGATCTCATCCCAGGCAAGGTTCCACTTCAAGGCACGTTTACCTACTTTCTTCTCTAGAAATAGAGCCAATGTCCACATATATTAAAAAGAATTTGGACCAAGACTTTATTCAACCCTCATCATCTCCTGCAGGAGCTGGGTTCATTTTGTTGATAAAAAAAAAAGGCAGCTCATTACATCCCTGCATTGAATATCATAGCCTCAACACTATTATAAAAATAAAATCAATACTCAAATTATTTCATCTCAGAGCTCTTTGACCGCCTTGGGGATGCACAAGTATTTACAAAATTGGATCTCCAAGGAGCATACAACTTGATCTGAATCCATGAAGGTGACGAGTTGAAGACCAACTTTAACACCTGCAATGGTCAATGCCCCCACATTCTTTCAATTTATAGTAATTGAGGTATTCTGGGATCTCCTATACTCCCAAGGGAGGGGTTATCAACCATGATGATATCCTGATGTATTTATTTATTTATTTATTTATTTATTTATTTATTTATCGAGTTATATATTCCGTCGTTTGGTTTCGCCATCACAATGGTTTACAAAGTTTCGATGTTTAACAGAGTTTCCAAAAGATTCATGTGATTGTTAACATAGATATTGTAGGCTTTATAAGTGTAGTTCGGATGTCAAGCTATACAGGTTCAGTTATGTGATCTATTACGTGCTTGCATTGGTTCCCCATGTTTGCATAGGGCCAGTAGGAGGGAAGTAATATCTGAGAGTCATTGGGTGTTTTGGTAGGCTTTGATAAACATCCAGTTTTTAAATCATTGTCAGAGCACAAACACATTGTGAAACAGGTTCTGCAAAGGCTGCGTGAATTTCATCTATATGTTAAGTTAGAAAATAGTAGAGATGTGAATCGTGTCATCTATCGTCTTAACGATCAATTTCGGCTGGGAGGGGGAGGGAATCGTATCATTGCTGTTTGGGTTTAAAAAATATCGTGAAAATCGTGTAAATCGAAAACCGGCACACTAAAACATTCCTAAAACCCACCCCGACCCTTTAAAATAAATCCCCCACCCTTCCGAACCCCCCCAAAATGCCTTAAATTACCTGGGGTCCAGTGGGGGGGAGGGCGTGAAAACCGGCACACTAAAACAAACGTAAAACCCACCCCGACCCTTTAAAATACATCCCCCACCCTCCCGAACCCCCCCAAAATACCTTAAATTACCTGGGGTCCAGCAGGGGTCCGGAACGACCTCCTCCG
Source organism: Rhinatrema bivittatum (assembly GCF_901001135.1). Lineage (NCBI taxonomy): Eukaryota > Metazoa > Chordata > Amphibia > Gymnophiona > Rhinatrematidae > Rhinatrema > Rhinatrema bivittatum. Next base: position 644,093,134 of record NC_042616.1, on the reverse strand, counting down.
GTAAAATCGTGTTGTCTACGGCCGGCGCCATTTTGCAAAATGGCGCCGGCAAAATGGCGCCGGCCATAGACAACATGATTCGACCGCAAGAGGTCGTTCCAGACCCCCGCTGGACTTTTGGCAAGTCTTGTGGGGGTCAGGAGGCCCCCCCCCAAGCTGGCCAAAAGTCCCTGGGGCGCCAGCGGGGGTCCGGAAGTGATCTCCTGCAGTCGAATCGTGTTGTCTATGGCCGGCGCCATTTTCCGTACGGAAAAACGATTCGCGGCAGGAGATCGCTTCCGGACCCCCGCTGGAGCCCCAGGGACTTTTGGCCAGCTTGGGGGGGCCTCCTGACCCCCACAAGACTTGCCAAAAGTCCAGCGGGGGTCCAGAACGACCTCCTGCGGTCGAATCGTGTTGTCTATGGCCGGCGCCATTTTGCCGGCGCCATTTTGCAAAATGGCGCCGGCCGTAGACAACACGATTCGACCGCAGGAGGTCGTTCCGGACCCCCGCTGGACCCCAGGTAATTTAAGGCATTTTGGGGGGGTTCGGGAGGGTGGGGGATGTATTTTAAAGGGTCGGGGTGGGTTTTACGGTTGTTTTAGTGTGCCGGTTTTCCCGCCCTCCCCCTTCCCCTCCCCATTCCCCCGATTTACGATTTTTTGACGATAAATCGGGGGAATTGTTATTGTATCGTGGCTCTAACGATTTTTGACGATTTAAAATATATCGGACGATATTTTAAATCGTCAAAAAACGATTCACATCCCTAGAAAATTGTATCTTTGAGCAAGAAGGACTTCCCTTTGGAGATATATTATGTCATGGCAGGGCCTTTGCATGGATCCTGACAAAGTAAAAGCCATCTCATATTGGCCCAGCCCAGTAGGCTTTAAAGCAATTAAACACTTTATGGGTTTCACCAACTACTACAGACAATTTATACCTGGGTACTCCTCCTTAGTGGCTCCACTCACAGCCCTTACTCGACAAGGTGCCAATACCAGGAATTGGATCCCAGATGCCATCCGGGCCTTTGAATAGCTAAAGAAGCAATTCACCCTTGGTACTTGCCTACATAATCCAGATCCATCTCAACCCTATGTTCTTGAGGTAGATGTCTCTACCCTCAGAGTAGGAGTTGTCCTCCTGCAACACAATTCTAAGGGTACTCTCATGGGCTGCTCCTATTTTTCCAAGAAATTCTCTCCTGCAGAGAAAAATTATACTATCGGTGATCATGAGCTGTTAGCAGTCAAACTAGCCTTGGAGGAATGGCCACATCTGTTGAAAGGAGCTAAGCATCAAATAATCATTTATATGGATCATAAAAATCTTTCACACTTAGCACAGGTTCAAAGGGAACCTGGCAAACTTGCTGGTCTTTATTCTCCAATCAATTTGACTTTGAGTTGCGGTACCGACCAGCTGACAAGAATAGGCGAGTGGATGTACTCTCTTGGTCATTTGATGCAGAGGGGACCCTGGAACCCTTTCAACTCATTATTGACCCAGCCAAAATTGTGATTGACTCCACCTTCACAGTTCCTCCCCAATACCTATGTCAAAAGGTTCTGGAGTGGGCACATGACTCCCAGCTATCTGATCACCTTGGCATTATTCAAACATTGTAACTAATTGTGTGACACTATTGGTGGCTCCAGATGAAGACGGATATTCAGCATTACATAGGCTCCTGTCCTACCTGCACCATGCATAAAAGTGTCAGAGCATATCAGAGGGGGTTGTTATAGCCACTGGCAGCCTCCATGGAACCCTGGACACATGTGACCACCAGATGGGGGGCTGTGGACAGATTCTCCAAGATGGCACATTTCATTCCCCTATTTGGACTCCCATCTGCACCTGAATTAGTTAACTATTTGTACAGCACATTTTCTACCTGCATAAGCTGCCAATTCATATCCTCTCAGATTGGTGATATCAATTCACACTTAATACTGAAAAGGCCTGTACCAGAAATTTGGAATCTTATTAGATTGCACATCTGTGTACCACTCTCAAAGCAATGGACAAACTGAACAGATGAAGCAAAGCATTAAGTCATTCCTGTGGGCTTACATGAATTTCTGTCAGGATAACTGGGACTCTCTCCTTCCATGGGCTAAGTTTAACCATAACAAACATGTCAATGTTTCCAGAGGGTCTTCACCCTTTAATGTAGTCTTTGGGCTACATCCTAGATTTCTCAGACCATTACCTGTTTCAAAACCTTGTCCAGCAGCCACCCTGATGGGAAAGAGCTTCAAGAGCTTTGGACTAAAACCCATTTTCTTCTGGATAAGGCAGTAGAATGTTCTAAGAAGAAAGCCAACAAAAACTGCCATCCAGCACCTCATCAGCATCCAGGTAGCTTAGTCTGGCTCAGTACCAGGAACATGAGACTCAGATTGCTTTAAGAACATAGAACATAAGAACATAAGAAATTGCCATGCTGGGTCAGACCAAGAGTCCATCAAGCCCAGCATCCCGTTTCCAACAGAGGCCAAACCAGGCCACAAGAACCTGGCATTTACCCAAACACTAAGAAGATCCCATGCACTGATGCAATTAATAGCAGTGGCTATTCCCTAAGTAAACCCGATTAATAGCCGTTAATGGACTTCTCCTCCAAGAACTTATCCAAACCTTTCCCTGAACTTTGCTCCATGTTTCCTTGGACCTTTCCCAATTGACCGCCAATTAGGCCCAATAGCTTACAAACTCAAATTACCACTGTCCCTAAGGGTCCATGACATCTTCCATGTCTCTCTGCTGAAGCCTGCCATCATTTCCTGGATGAGTAGACTGCCCCTCCAGACCACTGAAGTTGAGGTAGAGGAAGACACTTCATTCAAGGTCCAAGAAATCTTAGACACTAGAAGAGATTATAACTGGTTTCAATACCTTATTGCCTGGAAAAACTATGAGACTGAGGAAAACTCTTGTGAGCCAGCCTCCAACCTAAAAGCCTGCCAACTGGTAGCAAAACTCCACAGATCTTTTCCCCAAGTCCAGGAAGTTGGGAAGGGGGCTTTGGAGGGGGGTATTGTTATGTTTGTCTGCTCTTGGGACATCTCCGCAAACTAATGTACTCTACCTCGGGAACAGATAATGCAGAGTCCTCTTTGCAGCAGCAAGAACACCACCACCATTCTGCTACCAGGATCCCTTTAGGCGTGCATGCATGACGTGTAATCTTAAAGGCCCCACAGTGAGGACATCTATGGACAGATGACATCTCACGGCTGGGTATTTAAACCTCAGCTGCGCAAAGAACAGACATCCCAGCAACAGGTCAACTACATGTTTGCGTAGTGTGAGTTGCTGCTCCTGTTCTAGCCTTGCCTCGTCTTCCAGCCTTGCCTCATCCAAGCCTTGTATTTCAGCCTTGCCTTGACCAGCATTGTCAGTCCAGCCTTGTCTCATCTGACTTCTCTGTTCCTGTCATCAGTGTCTCAGGTTTGTCCACGTTTCTCTCGGCTTGCTGCTCTGGACCTGACCCCTCTTGCCTTGACCTGACTATGTTTGCCTGCCCTTGGACCAGACTGTTCTTTCTCGCTTCCTGCCCTAACCTTGGCTCTCTTCCAACATCCATAAGACTTCTGTTATCTTGTCTCTGGTGTCTCTCTGAACTCTAGCTACTGCCTCTGCCTTGGGCCCCACCTAAGTCTTGCCAACCACCAGAATCCAAGGGCTGAACCCTTGGAGGAGGCGACTGGTAAAGGTGAAACTCCAGACTGTCCTGCTAAGGGTGCATTTGTCAGCTGCCAGCATAGGGGCTTGTCCTCAAGGCTGTGTGAACTACAGTGCAGCATTAAGGGCTCACATATCCTGTATCCATTACAAAGGCATTTATCTAGATAACTTTTGACTTGATTAGCAAGTATTACAGCATGCAGACATTTAATGATGTATATACTTCCTCTATTTATAAAATATGCAAATAATCATGAACTTCCAGACCCTGCCCAGAATCCTTTGAAATTCCTTCTTTGTATGTGCATACTTTTCTGTATGACAGCCACAATACACATATACTCTATCCTTCTGAAAATGTGCTTACTGTACACAAAGGTTACCCCCCAAGATGCCAAATATTTTGCTTCTGTAAGATTTAATGAGCCTAACATTTCTTTATCTGTTTCTTATTTCTTATCAATACCTTTATTTTACAACAATTCATCAGTTTCTTTCTTTCTTGCTCTTGTTGCAACTCTTTTCAAGAACATAAAGATATATTGTTTTGGAATTGAAACACAGAAAGTTTAAATGTCTTTAAGTATGTCAGTTCAAATGAATGTAATATAATGTTTACCGGGCACTGAGACTCCTAACACATTGATTTCTTGGACATTACTTTTATGGTAGACAATGATGAAGACACTGCTACCAATATTTCTCAAAAGGAAAATGTGTGTAATGTTTTCCTGCATGCTACAAGATTTCATCATTGTTCTTGGGTTTAAAGGCTTTCTCATCGGGCACTTTATGAGGATTAGAAATAATTATTGAAAGCCACAAAATTTTGAGGATGTACTATGTAACTTGATCCAGGAACTACTCAGCAGGGTATTTGCTACTCTGCAAACTTTTATCATTTCCAGTTGTGCATGACAGTGATTGACAGCAAATTTCAGGGCTATTGTCTCAGACTGCCTAGTCTGAGGGATTTCAGCAAAGGAGTTGCACAGAAGTAAAATTCTATATATTTTTCTCTTTAAAGACCTTGGAAAAACAAGAATAGCATGAGAAAATAACAGTTGAGCTTGTGGTTAAAGAACTGGGTATGTTATAGGGATGTTCGCAGATATTTTTTTTTCAGTTCGTTATTTCATTTTGTATGCCCAAAATTTGTTTCAAACAAAAGAATTTTTTTTTTCATTTATTCATTTGTTTTCCTTAAAAGTCAAAGAGGGAAGCAATGCTTCCTATTTTGGGCTCCAATGTCTAATGAATTCTAATAAAACTTGCAGGGAGATGTTATCAGAAGTGGGAAGAATACTCCAAGATTCTAAGACTGTGTCAAAATAGCACCAAAAGTGGCATGAATAGCCAAAGGCATCATAGCAGGGCAAAGTAGCCCAAACAGAGGTATCCCAAGGCACTGTCAGAGGAGCAAAACAGTAGTAAGTATGGAAAGAACACCCCCAAGTCTTCAAAAGAGGAGTACATGGCACCAACAACAATAGAAGGAAGAGCTTAGTGCACTAAAAGAGTTGCATAGCATGATCAGACCAAAGCATCGTGAAGGAGGAATGAAGCACCAAACCCCAAAGTACTGATAGAAGGTCAAAGAAGCACAAATAGTAGCATGATGAAGAGGTATAAATAGAAGCACAAAGCAGTACCCACAGTGTCAAGAACACCTCAAGGCTCAAAATGAGGGGCAAAGAACACCAATAAATGTGGTATGAAGACCCTAAGGTGCAAAAGGCATCAAAGTGGCATGAATTCCATATGGTCCCTATAGAGCAAACAATGACAGCAATAACAGTGGCATTAATACCACAAGGCACCTAAAGAGGATCAAATACCAACATAAGTGGCATGTTGTACTACAAGGTACCTACAGAGCAGCAAAGGTCAGCAAAATAATGACTCAAGGTATCTACAAAATATCAATATTTACCAACAATAGTGTCATGAATACTGCAAGGTACCTAAAGAGGAGCAAAGGGTGCCAATAACAGAGACATGAGCACCACAAGGCACTTAAAGCAGCAAAGTACTAAACATTTGTGGAGTACATATCACTATTATCTAAAGAAGGGCAAAGGGTTCCAACAATAGTGGTATGAGTAGTACATGACACCTAAATAGCAATGAAGCAACAGCAGCAAGTGGCATGAACACCCAAAAACCCTGAGTATGGAGTATGACAAAAAGCACATTGGCATCAAAACCCCCAAGGCATAGAGTAAGAGGTGTGGCAAACAGAGTGGTATCAAAACCCCAAGATATAGTGTGTGGGATATAAAAAACAGAACATATATCATGACAGGGCAAAGGGCACCAACAATAGTGTTAGGATCAGCTCAAGAGCACTATAAGGTCAGCTTCAACAGTAGCATGAATACCCCAAAGCACCATAAAGGGGCAAAACATTATCAGCAGTGGCTAGATCTCTCCAAAGTACCATAAGAGATCCAAGAAAGGGCCAAGCATTAACAGTGACACACTAATACAGCAAAGCGTAGAACCAGGAAAAATGGTGACAAAACATCCCAATGTAACCAAGAGAGAAGGAAGGTGGGAGAATTAGGCTGGAACCTGAGTGTGGTACAAAGAAACAGTAAGACACATAACCAAGAAAGAAGAAAGGCACAAAGTGTGGGCAGGCTACTGCAGAAGCAACAACAAGAGAAGCACCAGAGAACAACATAGCAAAGTACTGAGGGCAAAAACTATGCACATTGGTTCTCTGTAGTTGTATACTCAGCCCTCCTGCCACTTGCATGAAAATACCAGGAAACCCAACAGAGGGGGGATTATTTTAAGAAACACCAACTTTTCCACCATTTCTTTTGCCAGCTATTTATTTTTATTTTTTTATTTTTTTATTTATGTCTTTTTATATTCCGCTACCTATAGCACAACTTGATCAGAGTGGATTCAATAACAGCATTCACAGTTTACATAAATATAACATAACAAAGACCATGACAAACAATAAAATGAAATGATAATATATAAAATGATTAAAACAGTATATCAGTTTCTTAAAACATTTTAAAATATGTTCTAATACACCTTTCTAAAAGGAAATGATGTTAATCTTTTCTAAATCTTTTTATACCCTCTTCATCTTTCAGCTCGGCCAATAAAGCATTCCATCCATAGTACTGGTCCAGTGTAAAAGAATGCCCTAGATCTTATCTTCTGTAGGTGATATTTCTGCAAGGCAGGAATGACCACTTGATTTTAGCCAGAAGATCTTAACAAACCTTTTGAATTTTGCCAAGTGAACAACTCATTCAAGTTACAAGATTTTTCTGAATACATGAATTTATGAATGATCAAAACAATATTAAAAGTGCACACGCCAATACATTGGCAACCAATGTAGCTCTTGAAGCTGCAGGGTTATCCTGTCTCTCATCCTGATGCTAGTCAACAATCTTGCTGAAGCATTCTGCACTAACTGAAGGACCTGCAATAATTCTTTGGAAACCCTACTCAGAAACCATTACAATAGTCTAAGGGGGTCATTTTCAAAAGCGATTGCACATGAAAAGGGACTTTTCGTGTGCAATCACTAAATGGGGTGGAGTCGGCCCTGGAAGAGGAGGAGTTGTGGCAGCACTGGGGCCGATTCTGCGGAGACATCGCTGGCGGCGAAAGGTAAGGACCCTTATTGCTGCCAGTTTTGCGCCGAATAACTATACCTTTTATGGTGTAGTTATTTGGTGGGAAAGTTGGCAGTCAGGGCACCGCAGTGGTGCAATGGCTGCCGGCTTTCGCAGGCCCACCCCCCGCTTCGCCCCTCCCCCCGCCCCCATTACAGCCGGATTTTCTAAGGTCTGCGACCTTAGAAAATCCAGGCCTAAGTGGTTAAATTCCAACATTGGTAAAACTGTTCTGCAGTCTTCAATAAATATAAAGTATTTCAATAGTCTCAGCAATTTCAGTTTAAAAAATGCCAACCTAGCCACATTTTTAATCTGAGTCCTCAGAGCCAACCTGGTGTCCAACATAACTCCCAAATTTCTAGTCTCACCTATAGCTGGTACAACTTCATCATTATACACAATGACAGTAACTTTCGAATTGGTGCAAGGGCGCACCAGGGGCAAGGTTATTTTACAACTTGTGCACGTATATGCACGCATGTTCTAAGATAGTCTAGCCACATGCACATGTGTGCCAAATTTTAAGTGGGTGCGCGTATGGGCATGCAAATCCCATTTCCACCACGTAAGTCGGGAGATTTTAAAAGTGGCAGACGTTGACGCCATTACCAGTTTACCAGTTCATCCAGTTCACCCTGATAACAGCTAGGTCCTCCAACACCCCCCCCCCCCCCGATTGATAGTCTGTACTCCCCCCATTTATCCCAGACCCTTTAAACCCCTCCAAAATTGCTCAATCTTTTTTTTCATAACTTACACGCCATCCATAGCAGAGGTAAAGTTATGTGGCAGGGAACCTCAACGCATAGCAGGGTGTGCAAGTATTTATGTGCGCATCTCTTGGCCAGGCCCCAACATGCCCAGAGCCTGCCCCTTTTTGAAAAGTTGTGAGATCCTGGGTGCTGCGGCATTTCCACATGCATCTGGGCGCTTTGATAAAATATGGTTTTGTGGGGGAAAGTGCGAGTTTGATTTATTCGCACTTTCCCTAATTAATGTGCATGCCAGGCTTTTAAAATTCACTTTAATTTGTACAGCCTTCCTTGGTAGAGCATTTCTCCTAATCCAAAGAGCTACAGTTTTTTAGGACCAGCCTATTTTCACACATCCAATTATTTTTTGCTTGGATGCAAGTTCAAAACTGGGTTATTGGCAGGGAACCATCTAGGGTGCAAGGAATAAAAACAACTGAATATCATCAGTATATATAAAATAGGCTAAACCAATGTTAATAATCCTTCAAACAGCTGAAGATAGATATTAAATAATGATGACAAAAGTGAAGCCTTGAGGGAATCCCGAGACCATGCTCTTCTACTCAGAGCTTTGTTTTCCTATTTGGACCCATTGCTTCCTATTTGTTAAAAACTATGGGGAAGATTTTCAAAAAAGTAAAAGTAGCATACTATTGTAGCAATTTTCAAAAGCCCATTTAAACTCTTAAATTTCACTTTATGTAAAACCTATTGACAATTCAATGACATATGTTGTAACTAATTTCAAAAGCCCACTTACATGCGTAAAATTCATTTACAAATATAAAACCTAGTTTTAAGTGTGTACCTTTTGAAAATTGCCCCCTAAGTGAACCATGCAAGTAGAGATCTGTCTATCCCTAATGACCAGAGCTGGCTAAGCAAAGTTCTATGGTTAACGATAAATGGGCTTTTGAAAATTGCTACAACAGTATGCTACTCCAATTTTGCAGAAGTTACACTGGCTACCAGTTAAATATAGAATAAGGTATAAAATTCTTATGGTAGTTCATTCTCTGTTAAATAATATTGAGTCAATCTGGCTCTGCTCTACATTACGAGTTTACAAACCCTCAAGAGATCTTAGATCAGCGGGTAAAAATTTATTAGAAGTTCCAACTGTAAAAACGGCAGCCTTTATGTGACTAGACAAAGAGCTTTTTCAGTGGCCGGCCCCATCATGTGGAAAACTCTACCTGATGACTTGAGACAAATTCATAATAGAAAGGAGTTTAAAAGAGATTTAAAAACCTGTTTGTTCAAGGAAGCTTTTGGGAGTTTAGAATAGGTACAATAGTGGATCAACTTAGAGAATTTAGCCGTTTGTAGTATTTATCCATTTTAGGCTTCTTATGTTAATTCTTTAAGTTCTTTTCTTTGTTTTTATAATGTAACAGTTAGTCCTATTCTTTTAGAGATTTTAATTTTTATTGATCAAGATATTTTTGTATTTTTATTCTATCTTTATATTTTATTTTATTTGAATTTATTATCATTTGATTTTATTTTTATGGTTGTAAACTGCTTTGTTCAATCCTTGATTGGTAAAACGGTATATAAATATGTTAAATAAATAAATAAATAAATAAATAAATAATATCGAAAGCTGCAGAGATGTCCAGTTGTACCAAAATACCAGATACTCCTCTGTTCATATTACAATGCAATTGATCAGACATTGCTATCAACAGTGCATCAGTAACATGGGCTTTTCAAAAGCAATATTGGGGAGCATCAAGAATATTTTGTGCTTGTAAATATTTCTCAGTTTGAAGGAGTACATACTTTTTAAGTAATTTGCCCTACAGTGGAATGTCTGATATAGGATAATAATTAGTAGCAATATCAGATGGAAGGGAAAGATTTTTCTGAACTAGTCTGAGCATCTCCTCTTTATAATTTCTGATACAAATTCCTATTCAGGGACTTATTTACAATCTATGCTATAAATCCATAAGATATGTCCATAAGTCCTTGTATTATCCCAAATGTGCAAGTATTCAAACAAAAGTGAGTTGATTTTAAATATAAAACTACTATTGTTATGTCTTCCCTTGATAACTAGTTTAAACTGATTCCAAATGAATGGAGAATGCAATATTGACAATTCTACACTTTCTCACAATCTACAGTCTTCACTAACTTTTAACATTATAGACTCACGAGGTCTACAGATTGAATTTTGGATCTTACTCATACAGAGGTAGATTTTATAAGCTTTGCACATGCAAAAATGACCACATATGCGTGCGAGTGGGAGCTACGTAAATGTTAAATAGCTAGGAAGGGCGTGTACATTGATTGTTCAAACTAGCGTATCCTGACTAACGAACTGACTCCCCCCATAGATTCGACATGACCGCCTTTCTGACCACCAACCGACTGCCCATCTGACCCTTGCACCTTCTATTTTCTCTCCCCATCCCATCTGACCCTCGCCCACTCTATACCCCCCACCCACTATAGGTTTCCCCCCCCTTCTTCCTCCCCCCCATCTTTTACTTAACCCTGCTAATTATCCTTATTGCTCTATTTAATCCACTTGTTAAAATCAACTTGTACATTTGTATATATTTCTCGTATTATCATCTCCTGCCTTTGTTAACCCCCTACCTGTTAATGTTATTATTGTAAAGCCTGTTGCTAAGTTATGTTACATTGTGAACCGAGGTGATGTTTTGCAAACGTGCCTCGGTATATAAGAAACCCTTAAATAAATAAATAAATAAATAAATAAAATGTAGGCATGCCCAGGAAACGTAGGTGGAAAAGGGGCAGGACATGGGTATTGCAGAGGTGGGGCCAGCACTGATGGGTGCCACAGCAACTCTGTTGGTGTAATAGTCAGGAGAGAGAGAGAGAAGGAGAGAGGGAGAGAGACTCTTTATAAGGCTCAGCCTGACACTCAATAAATGGACCATTGTAAGGGGGAACTTTGATTCGGGGTGAGTTTTTGGGAGGTGGGTTGGGGTTAGTGTTACAGGCACATCCAGAGGTATCCATTGTAAAATTCTAACAAGAGGTGTTGATTTGTACACTTCAGTCTCTGCTAGCTGCATTGTTGAAATCCGTTCCTTTTCATCACTTATAAGGTCAAAAATTCTTTACTGATATCAATTTTACAATGAATACCTCTGAATGTGTCTGTAACACCACCCCCTCTAACCCCAACCCACCTCCCAAAATCTCACCCAAAATCTCACCATGGCTGGACATGGCCCGCGCCATCTTTAAAGATGGCGCTGGCCATTCAGTGCTCCTACCATGTGACAGGGGCCGGCCAATGGCACGGATTCCCTGTCACATGGTAAGGGCAAAGGGCGGTTACTACCCCAAACCAAATGTGCCTGATACTTCACTTTCGATGCATATCCAGCATGGCTCTCTGCTTCAACGGCATGGGAGAAGACTGATACATCACGCATTCCCAGCATAGCTCTCTGCTTCAACGGCAGGGGAGAAGAAAAACTGATACTTCACGCATATCCAGCATAGCTCTCTGCTTCAATGGCAGGGGAGAAGAAAAACTGATACTTCACGCATATCCAGCATTGCTCTCTGCTTCAACGGCAGGAGAGAAGAAAAACTGATACTTCACGCATATCCAGCATAGCTCTCTGCTTCAATGGCAGGGGAGAAAAAAAAAACCTGATACTTCACGTATATTCAGCTTAGCTCCCTGCTTCAACGGCAGGGGAGAAGAAAAACAACCAATAAGGGCTGTATAACATAGTCTGGGTCAAACAAATAAGCATGGGTGTAGCTTGCTTATTGCGGCGGTTACTACCCCTACTACCCCTAACTAATCAAGCTAGATATTTCACTTGGATCCAGCTCCATCACTGCTCTCTACATTAATGGTGGGGGTGGAAGGGAAATAGAACCAAGAGCTAAGAGAAACAGATAAGTATGAGAGGAAAAATGTGTGAAGCTTGCTGGGCAGACTAGATGGGCTATTTGGTCTTCTTCTGCCATCATTTCTATGTTTCTATGTTTCTATGTTTCATCGGCGCCATTTTTATTAATGCAGCCGATGGCCCGAGAGCAGGAGATCGCTCCCCGCGCCCCCAGTGGACCACCAGGTAATTTGGGGGTTTGGGGTTCGGGAGGGTGGGGGAGGATCTTTTTTTTTATCGGATCGGGCGCAGCCGATAAAAAAAAAAAAAAATCGAGCCGGACAATACAAATTTTAGGATTTGAACCGGAACCAATCAGATTCCGGTTCTGATTCACATCTCTAATTCTTATCATTCATGTCTGCCAACAATTCTGTATTAAACTCCCAAGCAGATTGAAACATTTCTGCCTCTACTCATGATCTTATAAATGTTGTGGATTCACAATGTCTCCTGACAATGAAAATACACATTCACTAGGCACACTGGTTGGCAGGCAGGATAGGATAGGCTGGATCACATTGGACTGTGGCCCTGTATGCCCAATATGCCACTAAATCAGTTCATCCTCTATGGTAGGGGTGGGCAATTTGGACCTAAAGGACCATCAGCCAGTAGGGTTTTCAGGATATGATAGGGATATGTGTTCATTTTAAATAAGTGCCAAAAGCTGCAAAAAATGAGGCCATTCTCAAACAAAACAAAAATAGCATCTTAATGAAATACCTGAACATTTTCAGGTATTTTTATATTCATGGCATTTTGGAAAAAAGCTGCCTTTGGTGGCCCTGGCTGGACCTCCCTGTGCCCCTGTGACTTCCAGGCCATAAAACTGAGCCACCCTGGCTGGGGCTTGCCCAAAGCCAACCTGGCCAGAGTAAGGTTGTGGCCAGGGACAGGTCTCAAGTCTCGTTGGCCCCAGTACCATTTAAAGGTACTGGGGCCAACGAGTCTGTTGGCCCCAGATTCTCATTATAATAGGGCAGGAGCAATGCCACTCTCTACTGCCCCAGTCTTGGTGCTTTAAAAATAGTAACATCAAAACAGAAAAACACTCAAACTCTTAAAATTTTGCAAATTCAGCAAAGCACAAAATTGGATACAACCAAAAATGATTCATTAGAGGACCATCATAACACCGGGGCAGTTACTTAGTAAAAACTTTTCTCCATGAGAACGGTCATATATAATCATAGGTCCAAGGGTCTTTTTTGTTATTTTATGCTTATTGGACATAGTACCATGTTTCAGAAGACCTGCTTCAGGGGCTTCAATTGTAGTTGGAAAATATTATAGCCCATATCCTAAATTCCCAAAGCCTTCCTCTTTAAGGAAAACAACCCCGGAGGCTGGGACCCCCCCCCCCCCCCCCAACATACACATACACCCTAGCTGACAATCCCAAACCCCCTGGACTTATAGAACTTGCCTGGGTAGTCTAGGGAGGCTCTAGTCTAGAGCACCCTTTAGGCTCCATATCCAGCAGTGGAAAATTTCCAAAATGGTGTTGTCTGCATCTATCATATGATGGGGTAAAGCAAAATATTGGCTGGATGGTGCCATTTTGGAAAGTGGCTACTGCTGTATCCGGAGTCTAGAGGGTTCTCTGGATACCCAACAGACTATCAGGGAAAGTTTGGCGAGTCCAAGGTGAATTGGGAGGGTGGGCCTACATGAGGTAAGTGAAAGCCAGACTTTGGTGGGTATTTTTCCTTAAAGGGGAGAGGTTTGAGGATTTGGGAGCAGGGCCTGCACCACAACTTCTGAGGGTTTAAAGTTTAATTTTGGAACTTTAGCCATCTCAAGGGATGACTGGAAAAAAAGGGCCTGACTGGAAAAAAAGGGCCTGTGAGAACCCCTGGTCATTGTGACCCTTGGGAGGGGTTTACTTCAGGCCAGTTTGCCATTTAATTCACAGCCCCATTTGGAATGAACTAAAAAATGCCTCATTCATTGCATTTTTTTGCATTCATTTGAAATAAAACTATAAAAGGGTAAGGGCCTTCATTTTCAGCGTTTACTTTATTTTTCCTTGAAATGTATCAGTATTTATTGTAATGAACAAAAATGGGAGAACAAAAACAATTGTTTGTTCATTACAATAAACACTGATACATTCCTAAGAAAACAAAATAAAAATGGAAAATGAAGATGCCTACATTAAGTATCCTTCAGGGTGAATGGTTTCAGCCTAACTTGCACCTGCTGCTGCAAGGAGTCCACGAACAACAAAACCATTAGCAATGGTTACATGGAATAGACTTAGTTTTTGGGTACTTGCCAGGTTCTTATGGCCTGGATTGGCCACTGTTGGAAACAGGATGCTGGGCTTGATGGACCCTTGGTCTGACCCAGTATGGCATTTTCTTATGTTCTTATGTTCTTAAGTCCCTCTTATTGCCAAAAACATTCTAACTTATTCTGCAAGATGTTAACTATGGGAATTACCTCATTCAGGTTGACTCATGAGGAGCTAAGATCTTTCATGGCATCCTTGAAGGGCTTCAATACTTCTACTGGCTGTGTTATGATGCCCCAGGGGGTAATTACACTTTTCTCACCTTCCAGAACCAACTCATGAAAGATTATCTGTTACTACAATAACAACTGCAGCATTAGATAAGTTGAATTCCGCTGTAGGGAGACAAGATGGCCGCCACCCATGAAGCACGCTGAGGAGCTCTCTCTCTCTCGACTCTTTATTTTTTGTTTCATATTGCCTGAAATAATTCCTCATACTAAAAGGAAAGCTAAGATTAGGGAGAATCTAGTTTCTTCTCCCATATCGGAAGACCATCAGCCTAGGATTGACAGTTTCTTTGTGGCCCCGCTGACAACGTCATTGAAATATGCAGCCGCTACAACAGCTGAGGAAGAGAGGATTTCAGAGTTGCTGGCTGAAGGACTTTCATTGAGTCCCGGTGCACCTACAATGCCTTCTCCACTGTTTAACATTCTGTCAGATGGATGATGATTCAACTTAGTAAGCTTCACCAGAGGGTTGTGATGCCAGGGGAAGAACTTGGGCTGTTGGGCCCCAAAGGAGTAGGGGTGAAGCCCTCAACCATGATACCTGAGAGCCCTGGCCAGGCCTCAGGCTCAACCGGCTTATCAGACCCTGCTGGAGCTGGAGACAGCAATTTTACCCATATGGAACAGGAGATGGCATTCAAGATGGTGCCAGCCATCCATTGCTCCTACCATGTGACAGAGGCCGGCCAATGGCATCAATAGCCCCTGTCACACTGTAAGGGCAAAGGGCCATTGGCGCCATTTTGATTAGTGGCAGCCAATGGCCCAAGAGGGGGAGATCATTCCTGGGACCCCGCTGGACCACCAGGGACCTTCGCTAAGTCTTGGGGGGGCGGAAGTGTGGGGTGTTGCAATTAATTAAATTTGAAGGGTTGGGGTAGGTTTGGTTGTTTTTTTTTAATGTGCCCTTCCCCCCCCCCCCCCCCCCCCGATATATGATAAGAAAACCACACGAAATTCATGGGTTTTCTTATCGTTTCGTCACCTTCCCGAACCATAATGAAATAGGAAATATCATCTCTATTTCCTATTTCGTCATAAATGAATGCACATCCCTAACGCATACCAACTATGGATGAGACTGTCAACTCTTTGAATAAAAAAGTGGGATAAATAGACACTCACTTAACAATCATGGAGAATCTTCAGTATGTTAAGTGCTAAATCAAACTTAAGGCACTTATTGCAGACACAAAGGTACCACACCAAATTTAGTAGAAACAAACTTAAATTTATTATTGCATATCGATAAGCAATGTAGGCACCTTTGGGAGAAACAGAGGGACAGGACCTCTCAGGCCAGCCGCTCAAGGGGGATTCTACCCTTTGTTTCTCCCCATACATTAGTAAAGTCTCCTTTTTATAGATAACACAGACAGTCTCAATCCCCAAATTAATCCATGAGAGTATCACGTAAACAAGATAAATTAAACCTAAATTAAACCTAAATTACCCTGAACCCCCTCCCAAATTGAGGCCCACTTGCCTAATGTTCACATCAGTCTTCTGTTAGTCCTTTGTTCTTTCAGGTTTTTACCCTCAGGGAGGTTTCCAAGACTCTGGTTTCACTGGTATCACTTTAGCTGGAACATTAGCCCTTGAAATGATAACCTTTTCCTTCTGCTTTTTTGTGATCCCCAAGACCTTCCATCATATGTTTTTGACATCTCCTGCTACTGGCCAAATGTCTCCTGTAATTTCTCCAAAGCAGGCTCAATAGGGCAGCGAAGGATTCTGGGTGAGCCACAGTCTCCATGTTGATTTCAAACTCAGGCACACATATCAAGCATGACCTAGTACAGTCAGAAACAATTCATACAAAGAAGATTGAGAATATTGAAAATGTTTTGAAAATTTAAATCTTCGTATACTCAATTTTCCATATGTTAAATTAGTATCTCCTATAGATTTGTTTAAATCTTACTTAACTAAGATTTTGTGTTTTTCATCTGATAATATACCTGTAATTTCAAAAATGTATTATCTGCCTAAAGACCAACGGAATTGATATTCTTTAGTTGATCAACAATTGCCTGAGCAATCTATGAATTTGTCTGTTTTAGAGATGTGTTTAGATACAATGGTAACAGATTGTGCTACATTATTGGTGTCATTTACTTTTATTTTGGAAAAAAAATGCTGTATTAAGATTTTTCCTGTGAAAACGTTCTGCATTGTTTTATGGCCAAAAAATTTGGATTTACCCTGATCTAGCAAGGGGCATGCAGCTAAGGAGGAAAACATTTCTAGAAATGAGAGCCGAAGCTTCAACAAGTGGAGCTAAATTTATGTTGAGATACCCATGCAAATGTTTAATATATTATTCTAATTCAAAATATGTTTTTCTTGAACCTACACAACTACGAGCATTTCTGGATGCACATTCTGAAGAAACCCCATATTTATGGAATAGGTGCTAAAATTTATGTCGTGGAGTATTCATGGGATGTTTTCTTTTTATATTTCTTTATTTTTCCTATGATGCTCCACTTGATTACACTTGTCTCTCCCCTGTTTATTATATCTTGGAGAACTCATATTTGTTTTTATTTTTCCTTGAATTTGTAGATATATGATTTGAAGATATTTGTCACATGATATTATCCATATTACTGTACAAGAGGATTCTTGTAATTATTTGTTGAAAATAATAATTAAAAAAAAGGGTAAGTCAAATTCCACTCTGAAAAACATTGGTCCTCCTTCACTCTGAACTGAGGCTGTGTGGACTGAAAGGCAAAAGGTCAAGGACATCACTCAAGCCCTCCACTGCTTCCTTTTCCTGGGAGATGTTTTTTACCCCAGCAATATTACTTTTTCCCTTCTTTACCTACTCAATGTGTTGCGATTCCGGTCGCCAGGCTGGCGACCGGGTCCCTACCTTCCTGCCGGCTCCTCCGTTTTCGCCGTGCTCTGCCGCGCTTCCCCGAGGTTCGGGCCCTCCGGCAGCATGGCAATGGCGTCTCCCTCGTGGAGACGCCGTCGAGCCCCGTTTCCAGCTCCTCCCCCTGCCTGGGTACGAGCGCGCGCGAGGGGAGGCTCTTTGTAGGTCCAGCACCCGGAAGTGCTGAACCTCCCATTTTCTGACGTCAGACGCTGGTCCCCTATTTAAGCCAGCTTCACTCTCTCCTTCCTCGCCTTGCAACGAGGTCGCTCCTGTGAGTACTTAGTTGCTTCCCTGGATCCAGCGTGCTCTGTTCCTGCTTGTTCCAGTCTGTTCCTGTGACTCCTGCCGTGCTCCATTCCTGCTTGTTCCAGTCTGTTCCTGTGACTCCTGCCGTGCTCCATTCCTGCTTGTCCCAGTCTGTTCCTGTGACTCCTGCCGTGCTCCATTCCTGCTTGTTCCAGTCCTTGCTCCTGTGAATCCCTTCCTGCTTTTACAGCTTCTCGTCTTCAGCCAGCCTTGACCCTCGGACTCCAGCTTGACTCTTCTCGTCTTCAGCCAGCCTCGACCCTCGGACTCCAGCTCGACTCTTCTCGTCTTCAGCCAGCCTCGACCCTCGGACTCCAGCTCGACTCTTCATGTCTTCAGCCAGCCTCGACCCTCGGACTCCAGCTCGACTCTTCTCGTCTTCAGCCAGCCTTGACCTCCGGACCTCCTAAGTCCCAGCGACCCGGACCCCTACGGGCTCCTCCTGGGGGGGTCTCGGGTTTCCAGGGCGAACACTTCCTTCTTCGCCAGGTCTGTACCGCCTCCCGGCTCCTTTTCCATCGTCTGGAGTCCGCTGTCCAGACAGCCGGGCCAAGGGTTCACTAACAGACTCTTTCATAACAGTTCACAACAGTTTGCAAGGCCATGGACCCGGCGGACGCTTCTGGCTTGCAAGCCATTCCGGGAATGGCCCAAAGAATTCAGCAACAGCAGCAATGCCTTGAGCTGTTGGCTGCCACAGTTGACCACCTGGCAAGTCGCCTGGATGCCAGGCCTCCAGAGGCGGCACCGCCTCCACTTCCAGCACCTGCGCCGCAGCCTTCAGCACCGACTCAACTTCCACCCCCTACACGTTACTCTGGAGACGCCAAGACGTGTAGGGCCTTTTAAACCAATGCTTCATCCGCTTCTCCTTGCTACCCGGGCAGTTTCCTTCTGACGCCATCAAGGTGGCGTACATCCTATCCCTACTTGATGGGAAGGCGATGCTATGGGCATCTCCCATGTGGGAACACCAAGATGCTAAACTACAGGACCTGAATAGGTTTATAGCCCATTTCAAACAGACCTTTGATGAGCCTGCTCGTCAGACTACCGCCACCACGGAAATTCTACAGTTGAAACAAGGGCCACGCTCGCTGGCGGACTACGCGATCGAATTCCGCACCCTGGCTATGGAATTGGGCTGGCAGGACGATTGCTTGCGGGGCATATTTTTGGAGGGTCTCGCCGGTCGCATAAAAGACGAGCTGATGGCTCGGGATGTACCTCCCACCTTGGACGAGGTGATAGACTTGGCTGGGAGGATTGACCGGCGCTTGCAACAACGTGCCAAGGAAGGTCGAGTGCTTCGTCGACCAGTTACCTTAGCACCATCATTCTCAAGACCTCTGGCTTCATCTCACAAGACACCATCCTCTTCGACTCACAATCCCTCGGAGGAGCCCATGCAAATTGGGCGTACGCCCTTAACCGAGGAAGAGAGGAGGCGCCGGCACACCCTAGGACTATGTCTGTACTGTGGTACCAAGGGTCACCTTCTGGCTCAATGTCCTGAGAGGCCGGAAAACGCTCGAGCCTAGGGCGGAAAGAGGAGATCTCCCTAGGTTGTCTTAATGCTGCTCCTCAATGTACAGTACCAGTGACCCTGGAATATCCAGGAGGTTCATTCCAAACTCTGGCCTTTATTGATTCAGGCGCTGGAGGGAACTTTATTTTGAAAGAACTTGTGTACCAGCTTGGACTTCCTACAACCCCCAGAGATCCCCCGTTGTGGGTCACCTCTATTCGAGGCACACCCCTGCCAGGGGACATCTCTGAGGTCACGAAACCTCTCACTCTTCGGACTGGAATTCTTCATACCGAAAGCATCTCCTTCTTGTTGCTAGAAAAGTCAGTACATCCCATAGTCTTAGGTCTTCCTTGGTTACAACAGCACGCACCGGTGATTCATTGGGATACTCTTCAAATCGCCCAGTGGAGTACTTTCTGCTGTCAAAACTGCTTGGACTTGCCTCTGAGACCCACAGTTCCGTGTTGCCAAGCAGCCTTTCAGCTCCCTTCACCATATCAAGAATTCTCAGACGTATTTTCTAAACAAAAAGCAGAACTTCTTCCAGCTCATCGACCTTTCGACTGCGCTATTGAGCTCCTTCCGGGCACCACTCCGCCGCGAGGCAGAGTCTATCCCCTGTCATTACCCGAGACTAGGGCAATGTCGGACTATATTTCTGAAAATCTCGCCAAGGGCTTCATTCGCCCCTCACACTCGCCTGCCGGGGCAGGTTTCTTTTTCGTGGCCAAGAAGGATGGTACCCTCAGGCCATGCATTGACTACAGAGGGTTGAATACCATCACTAAGAAGGATCGGTATCCGCTTCCCTTGATACCAGAACTACTTGACAGATTACAAGGAGCTAAAGTTTTCACAAAACTCGATCTGCGTGGGGCTTACAACCTAGTCCGTATCCGTCCAGGGGACGAATGGAAGACGGCCTTCAACACTCGGGACGGACACTACGAATATCTAGTAATGCCCTTTGGGTTATGTAACGCCCCAGCCGTCTTCCAGAACCTCATGAACGAGGTACTTCGTGAGATGCTCCATTCCTTCGTCATCGTGTACCTCGATGATGTCCTGATTTACTTGCCCGATCTTCATACACATCGTCATCATGTCAAACGCGTATTACAAGTCTTATGAGATAATCATCTATACGCCAAACTCGAGAAGTGTCAGTTTGAGTGTGACTCACTTCCCTTTTTAGGGTACATCGTGTCTTCCACTGGATTCCAAATGGATCCAGAAAAGGTTTCCGCTATTACCAACTGGCCTCGTCCTTCTGGCCTAAAGGCTCTCCAACGATTTCTCGGGTTTGCCAACTTCTACAGACACTTTATTCCACATTACTCCCGAAAGGTGGCTCCTCTCACCGCACTTACCCGCAAGGGGGCCAACACCCATGACTGGCCTCATACTGCTTGTCTAGCTTTTGAAGGATTAAAACAAGCGTTTTTGCAAGCCTCTTGCTTACGCCACCCAAATCCGCAATACCCCTTTATTGTTGAGGTCGACGCCTCCAGTCAAGCAGTCGGAGCCGTTCTCAGTCAGCACGATGCCTCTGGCAAATTAATGCCTTGCTCGTACTTCTCTAAAAAATTTTCACCTGCGGAATACAACTATGGTATCGGAGACAAAGAACTCCTTGCCATTAAGCTTGCCTTCGAAGAATGGAGGCAGTGGCTGGAGGGAGCAAACTACCCAGTAACTGTATATACAGACCATAAAAATTTACAGTATTTAGCTCAAGCTCAACGACTAAATCCTCGTCAAGCGAGATGGTCGCTTTTCTTCAGCTGCTTTGATTTTATCCTCAAGTACCGACCCGCGGAGAAAAACGTCCGGGCGGACGCCCTTTCTCGCACCACTCAACTTGAGGAAGAAGAGGCATTGCAGCATATTTTAGATCCTGCATGTATCCAAGTAAGCGTTTCTTCTCTTGATTCTACTACCAAGGTCACCGTACCAAAAAGACTTCGTAAAAAGGTTTTGGCTTGGGGACATGACTCCCTGACTGGGGGGCATGCGGGTATACGAAGGACCCTAGATTTGATTAGCCGCTTTTATTGGTGGCCTGGTCTTCGATGGGACATTACTCTTTACGTTGGCTCTTGTCCCACGTGTGTTCTGCAAAAACCTTTAAATGGTCCTCTGAGGGGGTTGTTACAGCCATTACCCGTTCCTACGGAACCTTGGACACATATCGCCACAGACTTTATGGTAGAACTCCCACCTTCTCACGGCAAGACGGTAGTGTGGGTCACTGTGGATCGTTTTTCTAAAATGGCTCACTTCGTGCCACTTGCTAAACTCCCCTCTGCTTCTGAATTGGCTTCCTTATTTACTCATCATGTTTTCCGCATCCATGGTTTGCCTCAAGACATCGTTTCTGATCGTGGTCCTCAGTTCACCGCCAGGTACTGGAGAGCTCTATGCAAGAAATTCAAGATTCAGTTAAGTTTCTCTACTGCCTTTCACCCACAGAGCAACGGCCAAACAGAACGAATGAACCGGTCCTTGAAATTATTCTTGCGAGCTTTCATCAATCATAGACAAGATAATTGGGTGGATTTGTTACCCTGGGCCGAGTTCGCTTTCAACAATCAGATACATACGGCAACCGGAAGATCGCCCTTCCAAATCGTATACGGTAAACAGCTGAAACCACCCTTGCCAGTTCCCGTACCTGTCTCTTCACCTGCCGCCCAGTTTAGCGCTACCCAACTGGAGAAGCTTTGGGCTTCTACTCAACGTCGACTTCAAAAAGTCGCAATCTCTTCTAAACGCTATATCGATCAACATCGAAAATCCGCACCTCTATACCTTCCAGGAGACAAGGTTTGGCTCAGCACCAAAAATCTCCGTCTCCGGCAACCTTCTAAGAAACTAGCACCTAAATTTTGTGGTCCGTTTCGTATAGCGGAAAGAATTGGCTTAGTATCTTACCGCCTACGGCTGCCCAGCACCTTGCTCATCCATGACGTCTTTCACGTCTCTCTACTGAAGCCACTCCTACTCTCAAGATTCCATCCTAGACCGCCTCAGTCTTCTTCAGCTCCCATGGCCAACGACCCCACTTTCCAGGTACGGGACATTTTGGATGTTCGCTTTCACAACAGACGTTGGGAATATTTACTTGCATGGGAGGGTTGTGAAGACGAGGACAATACTTGGGAGCCTGCTCGCAACATATTAGATAAGTCTCTCCTGCAACAATTCCACTTGGACCACCCGAATAAACCTGGTCCTTTGAAGAGGGGGGCGTAAAGGAGGGGGTACTGTTGCGATTCCGGTCGCCAGGCTGGCGACCGGGTCCCTACCTTCCTGCCGGCTCCTCCATTTTCGCCGCGCTCTGCCGCGCTTCCCCGAGGTTCGGGCCCTCCGGCAGCATGGCAATGGTGTCTCCCTCGTTTCCAGCTCCTCCCCCTGCCTGGGTACGCGCGCGCGCGCGAGGGGAGGCTCTTTGTAGGTCCAGCACCCAGAAGTGCTGAACCTCCCATTTTCTGACGTCAGACGCTGGTCCCCTATTTAAGCCAGCCTCACTCTCTCCTTCCTCGCCTTGCAACGAGGTCGCTCCTGTGAGTACTTAGTTGCTTCCCTGGATCCAGCGTGCTCTGTTCCTGCTTGTTCCAGTCTGTTCCTGTGACTCCTGCCGTGCTCCATTCCTGCTTGTCCCAGTCTGTTCCTGTGACTCCTGCCGTGCTCCATTCCTGCTTGTTCCAGTCCTTGCTCCTGTGGATCCCTTCCTGCTTTTCCAGCTTCTCGTCTTCAGCCAGCCTTGACCCTCGGACTCCAGCTCGACTCTTCTCGTCTTCAGCCAGCCTCGACCCTCGGACTCCAGCTCGACTCTTCTCGTCTTCAGCCAGCCTCGACCCTCGGACTCCAGCTCGACTCTTCACGTCTTCAGCCAGCCTCGACCCTCGGACTCCAGCTCGACTCTTCTCGTCTTCAGCCAGCCTTGACCTCCGGACCTCCTAAGTCCCAGCGACCCGGACCCCTACGGGCTCCTCCTGGGGGGGTCTCGGGTTTCCAGGGCGAACACTTCCTTCTTTGCCAGGTCTGTACCGCCTCCCGGCTCCTTTTCCATCGTCTGGAGTCCGCTGTCCAGACAGCCGGGCCAAGGCTTCACTAACAGACTCTTTCACAACAGTTCACAACACAATGGAAGATAACACACTAGTAACTAGACTCTTCCCCCCCCCCCAACATTTTCACAACTATTAGCTGTTCTATCTATTCTGATTCTGAAAATCCCTCACATGATTCCTATGAATCAGTAGTTTCGTGCAGGATCTGCTGTAGACATTTCTCAGGAGGCATAAAGGAGCAGCATTGTGCTGCTTTGCTTCTAGTACTGTGCGTGCCCCTCCTCTGTCAATGCACAATGCCATCATCCACTGTCTCTGTTTTCTCCTTCCCTGCATTATAGGAATAGAGCTTACAGTGACAGAAGATAGTACTTCCTCTTCCAGCCTCAGCTTATTTTTGCTTGATTCTGCCTGTACTTGTGGTTTCCCCCTGCAAAAAAATTATTTCTTTAGCTTTGGCAGAGGAGTGCTGGTACGACTATTGCAGCACAGCACTTTCCTCTTCCTCCCTTTTCCATTCCCAGTGACATGATGAAAATTTGACATAGTCATTACTGTAGTGCCTAAGGAAAGATGTTTGTATTTTTATAAGTAGTGTGAGTGTGTATATTCCTGTGTTCTTACACATACACATATCATCATGGGGACTAAAAAGGACACTTACATACACACACATATAGAGAGAGGCAGGGACTACTTCAGTGCCCATAGGCAAACACTCTTTGTCAAAAGCATGCCACTCTGCTGCACTACCAGTGTCTGCTTAGTGAGTTCCTGCCTATATCTGATAGTGATATTATTTTTTCAGAGATGTCACATTTTATGAAAAAACTACATGCCACATACCTACACTGTATTCAGAGAGTAAATCATTTTTCCACTCCAAGATGAGACTCAGAGGAGAAAAAAATTCAAGCCTGGCTCTTTTACTGTGTTTTCTCATTTGTACAATACACTTCTGTAGTTTAAATCTCTCTGTCTCTCCTTCAGTACACTGACTGTTGCAGCTAATACACACATGTCTGACTTAATTTTCATTCTTATTTTTTAGTATTAACAGTTACACAATGTGTCTATTCACATTGTATTGTATCACTGAATAACAGAAAAAAGATTTTTGACTCATAGTTACTATGTGTCAGTTAAGTACACAGCAAACAGAGGTCATCCAATCTAAAATTTTTCTAGTCTATGGGGTAGGCAACTTCAGTCTTGGAGTGCCAGAAAGAGGTCTGGTTTTCAGGACATCCATTATGCATAAGCATAGTAAGAGGGAGTACATGCAAATATTCCTCAAGCATATTCATTATGAATATCGTGAAAACCAGACCTGTTTGTAGCATTCCAGGATTGGAGTTGCCTACCCCTGTCCTAATCCATTCTCAGTCTGTGTTCTTAATTTCTCTTTATCTCTCTGAGCTAGAAATCTACACAACCAACTGTGTTCCACCCCGTGGCCGTCCGCGGGCACGTCCCCCTACCTGACCGTGGTGGCGACCCGCCGCTGCAAACACCGGGTGAGAAGCCCCGGTCTAGTGCTGCGGTTCCCGCGTGTCGGCGCAGGCCCCCGGGGTTCACATACGGTTGGGAGCCATCCCTGCTTCCCCGGTGTGGCAGCTATAGCTTCTCTCCCATGGCCGGAATCCAAGATGGCCGCCACCATCTTAGGCGCGAGGCCGCGCCTCCTCACCAGAATTAAAGGGACCTAAGCCCTTTAATTACACTCAGCTGCCTTCAATGATCCAGAGCAGAGGAAGTATATAAGGAGGCTTCCTCTGCTCATTCCTTGACTTGGCAACTTCCGTGGTTAGTCAGGTCTGCTTGCTTCGATGAGTTCTTGTGCTTTGGAGCCTTGGTCCTGTTTCGTCTTGGTGTTCCTGGTTCCTGACTTCGGATAGGCTAGCGGTGATTCCTGGTATTGACTTCGGATTGGCAAGCGGTGATTCTCTGGTGTGTGACTTCGGACTGGCAAGTGGTGATTCTTCGGTGTGTGGCCTCGGACTGGTAAGCGATGATCTCCTGGCACATGACCTCGGACTTCTCCTTGACCATCGTCTCCAAGGGCCCGCCTAAGTCCCAGTGGCCCGGGTCCCTACGGGTTCCTCCCGGGGGGACCGCGGGCTTCCAGGGGTGAAGCTCCAGTCAGCCCTTGCACCGAGCTTCTTCACCTCTCAAAGGTCCACCTAAGTCCCAGCGGTCCGGGTACCTACGGGCTCCTCCTGGGGGGACCGCGGACTTCCAGTGGCAAAGACACACTGCCTTTCTTCGATGTCACAATTCTTCGTCTGTCTCCACAGTCGCCTCTGTCTCCAGTGCCAAGGGTCAGCTGGTCACATCTTCTGTTCCTGCCTCGCCACCTGACAGGAGAACCTACGGATCTTCTTCCTAAGGTATACCATCCTCCCGTCAGCCCAAGGGTTCACAAGCCTGAGCATAACACCAACCAGTCCTGTAGCCCAGAGATAAGTGAGCTTACATTTTTGTTGTAAATCACTTTGAGGGATATAATCAGAAGTATTTTTTAAATAAAAAATGAATAAAATAAATGGTTCCTGGCTCACCCTTTCATTCACTTTCACCTTGAATAAAAAGAGGAAGCCACTGAAAATCCATGGGGATGTCAGCTAGCATTGGGCTGGTTAAAAGAAATGCTTGATCTTGATTAATTTTGTTTCCTGGCTTGGTTCTTCTCTCTTCCTGCCCTGGTTCCAGGCCATATAAAGTTGGAGTAACATCACTGGTTGCTACCTTGCCTTGAGCAGAAAAAAACCCTGCAATTTTATTTGTCCCATAGATTTTAATGGGATTTAAAAAACAAAGAGAAATTAAAATTGTCATTGATTTTTGGGGCACTGGCAATTATTTTTCATTTTCCATGAACTACAATTAATTCATTGATTCCATTTTGATTCTCTATTCATTTTAAACAAATGCACATACCTACTTCCAAAGTAGTGTGTGTTGTGGTCTGCACCGCTTCCCCTCTCTTCCCCGTGACCAGCGCCTACCTCCGCGTCTGGGGACGCTGCACTCCGCGGTCTCCAGGACCCAAGGACGCGCTCGGCTCCATGTGGCATCCGCCATTTGCCTGTCTCTCTCACCGCGGCCTCATGCGCGCGCGAGTACGGCCACTTTGAGCGCCCAGAACCCGGAAGTCAAGCCCCGCCTGCGCTGATGACGTCATGCTCCGAGACAGATATAACCGGCGTCTGGACGTTCCCTCATCGCCTTGCAACGAGGTTCACTACAGTCTTGTTGTTCTGAGTTGCGCTTCGTCTTGCTGAGTTCCTGCCACTGACCTTGGAGTTCCTGACTACGCTTTGCCTGCCGCCTGCCTCGACCCCGGTTCGTCCCTGACTACGCTCTGCCTGCTGCCTGCCACGACCCGGTTCGTCCCTGACTACGCTCTGCCTGCTGCCTGCCTCGACCCGGTTCGTCCCTGACTACGCTCTGCCTGCTGCCTGCCTCGACCCCGGTTCGTCCCTGACTCTGCCTGCTGCCTGCCTCGACCCCGGTTCGTCCCTGACCATGCTCTGTTGCCGCCTGCCTTTGATCCCGGCTCATCTCTGTTCCTGCTTCAGCCTTCAGCCTTGCCTTCACCTGCTGGCTGCGGACCCCGCTCCAGGTTTCTACTTGCTCCTACTCACGTCTGCTCATTTAGAGACTCTATTATCTTTGGACTTCCTGGTTCTCTATTGCTGGACTCTCTCTCTAGTACCCAAGTCCCAAGGTGCCAGAACCCTACGGGCCCCTCCTGGGGGGTTCTGGGTACCCGGGTGAAGATCTTGTGCTAGACTCAATTACCATTGGACTTCCTGGTTCTTTGTTACTGGACTCTCTCTCTGGTACCTAGTCCCAAGGAGCCAGGACCCTACGGGCTCCTCCTGGGGGGTTCCTGGTCCCCGGGCAATCACCTGGTGAACACTTTGAGCCTTGGCTCCACCTCCCGGTCTACCCCGCCTCTCGTGGTAGGTCGGCCCAAGGGTCCACTATTCCACAACAGTACCCAACTGCAACAGTGTGTTCCCATTTTAATCCATTTGAATATGTGGAAATAAAAGTCAAGAAAAAAAGAAATACAAGGTAAAACCTTTTCATTGCACAAATGTTATATACTTCTTGACTACTTTTCATGAATTAGCAGTGCCTTTATAGATAATAAAAATTGGCATTACTTGTTACCCCTGGCTTGATGGAAGCAAAATTGCCTTCCATAAGGTACAAAGCTTTTGCCTATGTTAATATTGCTACAATATATGGAGTGAAATTCATTTTGAATTCAATTACTTGATTTTTCATACATAGCTTAAAGCCTGGCTTTTTGCACACATTTTTTAGTAGACTGAGGGGCAGATTTTATAATCTACGCACGGGGCCTACATTTGTGCGTGCTACCCAGCTAACATAGCCAAATATTGCATATATCTGGCTAAGTTATTCGGCCTGGTGTGGCCGGATAACTTGCTACTTATGCAGATACCTTCAAAAGATTTCCAGGTAAGTAGTGCTTTTGAAAAAAGAAAAAGAACTAAACATAGAAATATAGAAATGACGGCAGAAAAGGATCAAATGGTCCATCCAGTCTGCCCAACAAGCTTTGCTAGTATCTGCTGCACTGTACAGGTTACCCCGATGCTTAACTGATTCCCAGACCGTAAAGGTCGGGCCCTTGTTGGCTGCTGTTTGAATCCAGTTCCCCTTTACTCCTTGCCATTGAAGCAGAGAGCAATGTTGAGTTGAATTAAAAGCATCCGGCTTATTAGTTAAGGGTAGCAACTGTCGCATCAGCAAGTTAACCCCCTTCTTATTTGTTTCCCCAGACTGTAAAAATCAGCACCCTCATTGGTTTCTGTCTGAATCCATTTCCCCTTTTCCCCTGCTGTTGAAGCGGGGAGCGATGATAGAGTTGCAGCAGTATGAAGGCTTATTGCTTAACATAAAAACATAGAAACATAGAAATGATGGCAGAAAAGGACCAAATGGTCTATTCAGTCTGCCCAGCAAGCTTTATAGAGATGTGGTTCGGTTTTGTCTATCGGTTCATTTTTCGGTTCGATTAGTTCGTGGTGTGATTCGGGCGGTCTCGTTTCGTTTTCGGGTCGTTTGTCCGAAAACGAACCGAGAAACCCGAAACCGGACTGAAAAACGAATCGGTGAACGACGCTTAAAAAAAACCCCACCCAAGCATTTAAAAACATTTTAAATCATTTTCGTACGTATATGCAACCCCCCCCCCCATCCCGATCCCTCCCCAAGACTTACGACGATCCCTGGTGGTCCAGCGGGGTCCCGGCTTCCATGTGCCCTCCGTGCCAGTGCAAGCCGCGCGCCTCAAAATGGTGCCGAATAGCCCGAACTACCATGTCACAGGGGTTTTCGGCGCTATTGGTCAGCCCCTGTCACATGGCCATTGGCGCCATCTTGTGCTCCTATCATGTGACAGGGGCTGACCAATGGCGCCGAAAGCCTCTGTGACATAGTATGGGCAAAGGCTATCGGCGCCATTTTGGTTACTGGCAGCCGACAACGAAATCGCTCTCCGGGGGGGAAATTTTGTTTCCGGTTTCGGGGCCTCCGAAACAACGCCGTTTATTTCGTGTTTCGGGGCCTCCGAAACGCGAACGAATTAGGAAATTTCGGTAAATTTCCTAAATAGGGCGAAAAACGAACCACATCTCTACAAGCTTATGGTACATTCAAAGGTATCAGGCTTATTGGTTAAGGGTAGTAAGAGTCGTATCTGCAAGTTACCCTCATGCTTATTTGTTTTCCCAGACCTTAAAATCTAGTGTCCTTTTGGTTGCTGTCTGAATCTGACTCCCCTATTTTTTTCTTTCCCCCCTTCCATTAAAACAGAGAGCACTATTGGAACAGAGAGCAATACTGGAGTAGTATCAATAATATGAAGGTTTATTGGTTAAGGGTAGTAACTGTCACACCAGCAAGTTACCCCCATGCACTCATTTCTTCATTTACATCCTGCACTGCAGTGTTCAGGGATCCAGAGTGTTTATCCCATCCTACTTTGAATTCTTTCACTGATTTGTCTTCATCACCTCCTCTGGAAGGGCATTCCAGGCATCCACCACCCTCTCTGTGAAGAAATATTTCCTGACATTGGTTCTGAGACATTCTCCCTGAAGTTTTCTTACATGACCCCTAGTTCTAATGAATTATTTCCATTGGATAAGGTTTGTCGATTGTGCAATATTAAAATCCTGACGTCACCTGCGGCTTGACTACTTCTTGCCCGCGGCGATGTTGCAATTACATTGTTGCTACTGCCGCTGCTGCTTATTGACTGCTCCTGTGCTGAATAAGTGAATTTGTTGTCTCCACTCTCCCAGGTAGATTTTGTTTTGCTGTTAACTTACTGCTAATGGAAATTGGTGATTGCCCTGCCCCCTCCTGATGTCACCCACAGCTTGACTACTGCCTGCCTGTGACTATGCCAGACTTACATTGTTGCTACTGCCGCTGCTGCTTATTGACTGCTCCTGTGCTGAATAAGTGAATGTATTGTCTCCACTCTCCCACATTGGCTTGTTTTGGTTTTGCCTTATTGCTAATGGAAATTGGCTCTAGCCCCGCCCCCCCCCCCGACATCACTTGTGGCTCAACTACTTCTTGCCCGCAGCAACGCCGGAGGCACCGCATGCTGGAGGGGCGCATGTCTCAATCGTGTGCATAAGGAGTTTGACGAGAAGCATGCTCCTTTGTGTGCTCCTTTGTGCGCGCCTTGGTGCACCTTGGTATAATCCAGGTCATTTGGCTATTAAGATTGTTGAGATGGGGAGATTTGATATCACTTCTCTGCTGGTACTCGTGTTACATCCTAGTCATGCAGGAATGGCAAGGTATACTTCCCTTTTTTATTTATGTGTCTATTTG
Organism: Rhinatrema bivittatum; assembly: GCF_901001135.1. Lineage (NCBI taxonomy): Eukaryota > Metazoa > Chordata > Amphibia > Gymnophiona > Rhinatrematidae > Rhinatrema > Rhinatrema bivittatum. Next base: position 644,062,926 of record NC_042616.1, on the reverse strand, counting down.
TTTAGTCCTTCTGTTCCAGTATTGGTGCCTCAGACTGAGCCTGGATATAACCTAGGACCTATAGTAGACGAATATAGTATTCCAGTTATTTCTGTTAGGGTCGCTATGGAGACATTGTACCTGATAGATTGACCTGACCAAAGGGTGCGCCTAGAGCTATCTATAAAACTGTTGTAGGTATTCAGTCTATAAAATCTATGGGATTCAGTTATTTAACGTATGGAAAATCTGTTGTGATTTGCTGATTTATCTCTCAACAGTTCCAGTTTTTTTTACTTTGTTTAATGTACTGTGGGTGACTGTTGTACATGTTTCTGTTATTGAAATCACTTAATAAAAATGTTTAAATACAAAAAAAAAAAAATCTACCTCTGGCCAGGGGAAATATAGCCTTGCCCTATTCCTTGAGAATGATCAGGTGATCTGAAAGAAGATTCTGGTGTTGCTAGATTTAATGAGACATAAATCACTGGATGTTTTATGTATGATGGAATCTTGGTTGCTGGAATCTGACTCTGTGCTGCTAAACCAACTTGGCATTGAGGATTATGTGGTCCTCTCTAAACCGAGGGAATAGAAGGGAAGTGGGTTGCTTATTGTGGCTAAATTGTCCCTCAATTTGTCCTTGATTCATACTGAGGAAATTTCTCATATCTATCTTCTTCTTCTAGTTGGGGCCTATACTTAGTATATGCTCTTTCAGGAATCTGACAAGTAACCTCTAAATTTTAACAGACAGTCTGACATCCTCTAAGGTGAATATCAGAAATTCTATAGTTTTGGGGGATTTTAATATGCATTTAGATATGTCACCACTGTCCATGACATGCAGGGGCTTTCTTACAGTTATGCAGTCCTTGGGGTGATCACAAACCATTCAGGTCTCGACTAATAACTAGTCCACACCCTGGACCTGGTATTTGTTCGTAGTGAGAAATGGTGTGTAGGTACTTGTAAGGTACATTGTTCTGAGGTGTCTTGATCTGACCACTGTTTGCTATCATGTAAAATTAAATTTGAGGATAATTTTTTTTCATAATTGCATGCTACACAAAAATGTTGAAACATCCACCTATTAATTTGGATAAGTTGCATAACCAGTGGGTCCTTGCCCTTGTTCACCCTTGTTTTTCTGGTGTTGATAGTTTAACTAATCTCTGGCAGACAACTCTTCATTTCTCCCTAAATGCCTTGGCCCAATGAAAGTGGTTATGGCCCAGAGATGGAAACCCGCCCCTTTACCCTTAAAAATCTGAAACATCAGGCATTGCAGGTGGAAGAATAAGATGGAGGCACATCTTGCCCTTTACCAGTCCAAACTTAAGCATTTATAAGGAGAGCATGGATCTTGTTAAATGCTTTTGGTTATCTTCTCGGATAGCTGCTGCGGCTTCACAGCCCCATGAAATATTCATATTAGTTCACTCTTTGATCACTCTACCGTCTAACATATCTTCGGAGCCTCCACGGTCTTTTTATGATAGATTTGCCACACTTTTCACCAGGAAGATTGCCCTAATAGTGGACTCCTTTTCTAATTCTGTGACACTTTCAATACCAAGTCTCTGTTCTGTTGGGCATTGTGGAATTCTTTTTCCCCTGCTTCATGTGTGGAGGTTCCGGCAATCTTGCAGCATATGAAAAACAAGTTTTGTTCATTTAATTCATGTTCTATAGCCTGGATTAAATTGTTGCATACAGAAGTAGGTCCATTTCTTATTAAATGGGTCATTTATCATTTTGCAGTAGGGCCTTATCTCGAGCGATAAACCCATAGGGGTAGATTTTTAAAATATGCGCGATCGCGTACTTTTGTTCGCGCACCAGGCGCAAACAAAAGTACGCTGGATTTTATAAGATACGCGCGTAGCCGCGCGTATCTTATAAAATCCTGGATCGGCGCGCGCAAGGCTACCGATTTTGGGCAGCCTGCCTCCCGGAGGAAGACGTACATCCACGCGCGCCAGCGGGCTGCTGGCGCGCCGAGACTCGAACCGGGGGCGGTTCCGGAGGGCGCAGCCATGCCCCCGGAATGCCCCGGGCCGAAATCACGCCCCCGGGCCCGCCCCCGAAATGCCGCGTCGATCGGACCCGCCCTGACACGCCCCCGACACGCCCCCCCCAAAAAAACCCCGGGACTTACGCGAGTCCCGGGGCTCTGCACGCGCCGGCAGCCTATGGAAAATAGGCGCGCCGGCGCGCAAGGCCCTGCTCGCGTAAATCCGGGTGGATTTACGCGAGCAGGGCTTTTAAAATCCGCCCGATAACATTTGCGATAATGCCATAAAGCACACAATAAATAACACAATGCGAAATATGTATGCAAACTAAAATTGAGTATTCGAGTGGGAGGAGTTTGGGCAGAGTAAATGGAAGTAAGGGTCTTTTAGTGCAGACTGCGCTAGAGTAACGCACACTATCACAGGATTTAATGCTGGAAATAATTACACCTTTTTTTTTTTTTTTTTTTTGCGCTTTGGTGAAAAAACTATTTATCGTGCTAGTACGGCCAATATCGTGGATCACAGGTGTTATCCAGTGATTATTATGGATACACCTACCATGCCTTCCTGCCCTAATAAAAGCACCTATCGTTACCTGGTCTGGCTTCCTAAAACCATAATGTTTGTGGTAAGTTTAATTGTTGGGGGTTACTGGATACTTCGGGAGTTGCTGCAGACAACAAGTGAAACAACAACAACCTCAAGAATAGGCAATGGCAGTTCCAAGCCCTAGGGCTTGGAACTGCCGTTGCCTATTCTTGAGGTTGTTGTTGAGTCTCTGCACAGAGGCAGAGGTACGGGCCCCACAGTTTCGGGGCCCAAGGCAGCGCCTGGCACGCAGGCGGCCACAGCAGAGGAGATACAGGGAGTTCATCTTTCCTCCATGAACATCCTTGCTGGGCATGCCAGAGGACTATGTGGTTTGCAGGTAGAGCCTCAGCTTTCGGGCTATCCTGAGAGTGAATTCATTTTGCATACACTGTTTTGGTCAGCAGTGATCAAGAGCTTCCACTCTTGAGAAGGAGCACCACTGAGAGTTGACCATTTGGTAGGCAGTATGCATGACCTCAGGCTTTGTACTCTAAAATTTCCTCTAGTCCACTCACTGTTTATACCAAGTGTTGAGAGAAGGGCGGAGGTGTGAAACTTGACAGCGTGACACATCAAATATACAGGGAAATGATTTGGAAAACGCTAAAGCGCCATTTTTAAAATGTTCGACAAACCTAAAATCATTACCCTTGAAGAAGGACTGATAGATGGCAGTAGCAGTCCGAAACACGGCTCCGTGTTGGGTCATCAGCACTGTGAATATCGCTATGGCTTTGGACTGAAATATTGAAGCATCTTAAGATAAGTTGGAATGTTTCAAGTGATGGATTTTTCATAAGTGATAACATACGAGTGGCATATTTTGAAGGCAGAAACAGCCAATGACTTTACTATTTTAATTGCAATTGAAAAAATTAAAAAAAAAAATTTCTTTTTCGCATCTCAATAGTAAGAACCATTCCTGAGATTTGAATAATAATGACCTATGATTACACATAAGGCCGAGTTGAATTAGGCGAAAGCCCTTACGAGGAAGCCTATTATGATGGTCATTTTCTAGTATTTACAGTTGTGCAGCGTCGATAATGTTTAAGATTTGGTGAAGAGCACTGGGTTACTTTATTAACATCAGTTATCCCCAACACTTTTCCACAAGATTGTCAAGTCCTTCTCTAGCAATTTTAAGGTGACATCAAATATACAGTCATACAAGTGTGCATATTAGTTGACATTTTCCTGTAATGCACACCATCCACCCCCCACCACAGAGGCTTTTCCACCTAGTACTTGGAGTGGTCCTAATAGTCCAGTTATTTGGGGGTGTGCAGGCTACTCAGAGCTTAAGCTGTCACTGAGGTTTGTCACTTTAGGGAGGGAAGAAGTGGGTGTTAAGAAGCTGTCCATTGAATGTGGATATGCTGGGATGCCAGGAATGTGGAGTGGTAAGGACCACCTAATGGCTTCAATGTTGGACTGATTCAGATGAATGGTTTGTATGAGGGATTAGTGGCAGCATGTAGTGAGATACCTAGTGCAGGAGGTTGTGTGTGTGTCTGTGGGGTTGGTTTGCTTGGCAGCAGTCCTATTTGAGAATCTCTTTTTCCAGTCACTGGTCTCCTTAGCCTTCTCTTTGTTGATCATATTATGCACAATAGACATAGAGGCTTCCATCCCAGGCCACATCATTTGACACTCACTCTGTCCTCTGTATATGCTGGCAGGGTAGGGCTATCTTCTTTCTGCCATATGTAGGTCAATAGCTTCCCTGTGCATACATAGAGGTGGTGTGGTCATATCTGCTGTCAAATCTAAGGGACAGGTTTTGCTTAGCACTTTTGGCGCCTCACTTGTAAACTAACCAACATTTCCCTTCAAAACTGCTGTCTCCTTGGTGACTGTTGGAACAGAGTGTCAACTGCTGTATGACATGTAGGGAGGAGGATTAAGGGAGTAGTGTCTTATTGAGTAATGTCTTATTGAGAATGTCCACAGGCGAAGAGCAGAGGGCCTAGAGGGCTGCTGCTACTGTTTGGGACCAGGCAGACTTCCACAGACTGACTTCCATCCCTGTAGTGGGCTGCCTTCGGGATCTGGATACTACCCTACATGTATTATACAGATCCCCAAACCATGCCAGTACAGGGGCGCCAGCCAGTCTGTGGAAGTTTGCCTGGTCCCAAGTTCTCTAGGCCTCTTCTTTTGGCCTGTGGACATTCTCGACACAACAATACTCCCTCACTCCGCCTCCCTAGTCACACAGTGGCTGACATTCAGTTCCAAATATCAGCAAGTAGATGTCGTATTTGGTTTAGTGTGAAAGGTACAAATGGTTGGGTACAGATAGCCTTTGTCATGACACAAGTGAGGGGGCCTAAGATCAAGTATTGTGTGATGATGACTCTAACATCCCCTTAGCACCACTCAAATGCTATGAGAATACAATATACTGTGTTGGGCAGCTAGCTACTGTCCATCTGACATACAGGCCCATGTAAGCAGGAGTTAGCTAGGAGTATGCAGTGTGTGAAGAAGGCAACAAGAGGCAGTACTGAAGGTCCCCAGTAATAAACTTCTTCTTTGGCTCTTGCTGTCTTCCTTAGGAGCATACAGTGATTATTCAGTTGTATGACCTAGCCCATATGGTCTTTCCTGCTAGATAAGTGGCTAGTTGGAATGTGCAAGGGCATTCTAGCATGCAAGGTCATAAGGAGGTCAAACCTTGTACCTAGTTCTGCTTCTACGGCAGGGGAGGAAGTCTGATACTACGTGCATATCCAGCATAGCTCTCTGCTTCTGCGGCAGGGGAGGAAGTCTGATACTACGTGCATATCCAGCATAGCTCTCTGCTTCTACGGCAGGGGAGGAAGTCTGATACTACGTGCATATCCAGCATAGCTCTCTGCTTCTACGGCAGGGGAGGAAGTCTGATACTTCATGCAAATCCAGCATAGCTCTCTGCTTCAACGGCAGGGGGAATGAAGAAAAGTGGATCTACATACAGACAACAACCAACAGGGACTGAGTCGCATAGTCTGGGTAGACAAATGGGCATGGGTGTAGCTTGCTTATTGTGGCGGTTACTACCCCTAACTAATTTAAGCTATATATTACACTTAGATGCAGCTCCAACACTGCTCCTTGCATTAATGGTGGGGGTGGAAGGGAAATAGAACCAAAGGGTTACTAAGAGCCAAGAGTAACATAAGATGAGAAAAAAAAAAAGTGTGAAGCTTGCTGGGCAGACTGGATGGGCCGTTTGGTCTTCTTCTGCCGTCATTTCTATGTTTCTATGTTTCTATATATAGTGAAATATTAACACAAAAACCACAAAATAAAAGGAGCCAACCAGGAAGTATATTTTTCAAACCAGTGACCAATTTATTAGTGAAGACATGTAATCTACTGTTTGAAATAAAGTCAAAGTCTTAGGTAATCACATTCTGCAAGGACAAGATAGTAAAAAGCACAAAGCATTGTAAATTACATGAACAGCACATTCTGTGTAGACCTGTACATACATTTTTTGAAATAGCATCATTACATATTCAGGCTTAGCATCTTATCATTTTGGTACAATCATGATTACAACAAAGAACATAGAATGCAGAAGTGGCACCCCCAAAAGCTACAGTACAGCTCTAATGTTGGAGCTGATAGCAGCCTTGCAATGTGATGGCTAGAAAATGGTCCCAGACAGTCCATGTTGAAATAGTGTACTCAATGGAATAGGCTAAGGGCCAAGGCAGCAGAGTTCAAGTGAAGGCCCATGCAGTCCATGTTGAAAGAGTGCACTCAAGGGGAAAGCCTAAGGGCCAAGGCAGCAGAATTCAAGTGAAGGTCCCAGACAGTCCACGTTGAAAAAGTGCACTCAAGGGGACAGCCTAAGGGCCAAGGCAGTAGAGTTCAGCATGGAGGCAGGAGGCCCAGTAGAAAACACAGCAGCTTGGAGGCAGGAGGCCCAGGAGAAGACACCGCAGTGTGGAGGCAGGAGCATCATGAGCTGAGATGAGACACCAGCAACCAGAGCAGAAGATGAAAGATGATGAGAAGAGGCAGCAGCTGGAACATAACTGGAAGCTGCATCAAGGAGAATGGAATATGGGCAGAGCATCGAGGAGGGCTTTAGAGTTAGGCTGCTGGATCACAAAGGATGACAGTAGACCATCCCTTCTGCATGCTGGCACAGGAACTCTGTAGTGAGGATGGGCCCAGCAGGCTTATTCCATCTAGCCAGCACAGGAACTCTGTAGTGAGGACGGGCCCAGCAGGCTTCCTCCATCTAGCCAACACAGGAACTCTGTAGAGGGGCCAGCCCAGGATTCTTTGTACAACTCTTCTTATTTGGCATTTGATGCCACCACCTTTGGTCCTTTATGGCCCCTTGCCACATTGTGGCTTGCCACCTATTGATGTGTATTCAGCCCCTACATATTGGCAATCCGCAACGGTTGTGGCCATATTCGTTGTATTCTTGGGGAAGCGAAACATATTGCAATTCCCCACGAATACATGAATCTTCGCCGAATTATTCGGCAGCCTAAAGAAACCAATTTAAACAACCCCCCCCCCCCTCCTGACCCCCCCCCAAGACTTACCAAAACTCCCTGGTGGAGCCATCCCCTGCACTCACACCCTCGGTCCCGGTTTCAAAATGGCACCGATAGCCTTTGACCTACTATGTCACAGGGGCTACCAGTGCCATTGGTCAGCCTCTGTCACATGGCCATCGGCGCGAGCTTGTGCTCCTACCATGTGACAGGGGCTGACCAATGGCACCATTTTGAATACTGGCAACCGATCGCCTTTGCCCTCACATTCCAGTGGAAACACTGAGAGGAGAGGATCACCTTGCTGGTGGCTGAAAGGAATCAGTAAGTTTTTGCTTGGGACATTGACATTGACTTTTTTAAAAGTATTGGGGCAAAGTTAACTATTTGGGAATATTATTTAGTGTGTTTGTGCCTATAATAGTCAGGCAGTGAATACACAAGTTAGACTGTCTGTATTTTTAGTCAGTCAATAAGGTAGCAGTAGGTAGGCGGGTGAATAAACAAGTTAGACTGTTTGTATTTAGTCAGTCAATAAGGTAGCAGTAGGTAGTGTGTTTATTTTTTAAAAGTCTGCAGAACTAAGTGTTCTCCAGACTTTTAAAGAGCTGAGTGTTTTATTTAATAATAACTGAGTGCATTGTATTGAAAAACAAAAAAAAAACCACAAAAAAACCCCACAAAAAAGTAGCCAGAAGCTAGAAATAAGCTAGGAGCAGTATATACCTAAGTAAAAAAGTTGAATAGTTCAGCTCAGATACTCACCTTGGAAAGGTGTTGAGGTAGTGTGATTAGGTTTGAATAGGGAACAACATTTGTTAATCAAGGGAGCTGTGAGTCACTCAGGCTAACTAAGTGTGAAGATTGTGTGTTTGTGAATAGGTGCTATTCTTTGTTAATCAGCACAGCAGTGAGTCACTCAGGAAATCTAACTGAAAGGTCACGCAGGAAATCTAACTGAAAGGTCACTCAGGAAATCTAACTGAAGTGTACATCTCCTAAGGGATTGTTTTGCACTAATTTACTTTAGAAGCACATTATAAATTAGAAGGAAAGAGCTCAGTAACCCACATTCCAGTGGAAACACTGAGAGGAAAGGATCACCTTGCTGGTGGCTGAAAGGAATCAGTAAGTTTTTGCTTGGGACATTGACATTGACTTTTTTAAAAGTATTGGGGCAAAGTTAACTATTTGGGAATATTATTTAGTGTGTTTGTGTGTTTGTGCCTTTAATAGTCAGGCAGTGAATACACAAGTTAGACTGTCTGTATTTTTAGTCAGTCAATAAGGTAGCAGTAGGTAGGCAGTGAATAAACAAGTTAGACTGTTTGTATTTAGTCAGTCAATAAGGTAGCAGTAGGTAGTGTGTTTATTTTTTAAAAGTCTGCAGAACTAAGTGTTCTCCAGACTTTTAAAGAGCTGAGTGTTTTATTTAATAATAACTGAGTGCATTGTATTGAAAAACAAAAAAAACCCCACAAAAAAGTAGCCAGAAGCTAGAAATAAGCTAGGAGCAGTATATACCAAAGTAAAAAAGTTGAATAGTTCAGCTCAGATACTCACCTTGGAAAGGTGTTGAGGTAGTGTGATTAGGTTTGAATAGGGAGCAACATTTGTTAATCAAGGGAGGCTAGAGTGGCAGACCTGGAGGAGCTGAGGGAGACAGAGAGGTATATAGATGAGACCTTCAGGGACATAGTAGTCAAGTCCCAACTTCAGACTGGCAGCCCTGGTGCTGCCTTGGAGGAAGAAGGTCTCATAATGGGAGAGCACCAACCAGGTGTAGCAGGAAAGGATCCTGTAGCAAGGACCTGCTCTCTAGGTGATGCATTGTCCTTTCGCACTGAGGATATCTCCCCAAGGCCTACTGCCCAGGAGGGAAGGGTTAGGTCGGCCGTCATAGTTGGTGATTCGATTATTAGGAATGTAGATAGCTGGGTGGCGGGTGGGCGTGAGGATCGCCTGGTAACATGCCTACCTGGTGCAAAGGTGGCGGACCTCACGCGTCACCTAGATAGGATTTTAGACAGTGCTGGGGAGGAGCCAGCTGTCGTGGTACACGTGGGCACCAACGACATAGGAAAATGTGGGAGGGAGGTTCTGGAAGCCAAATTTAGGCTCTTAGGTAGAAAGATTAGATCCAGAACCTCCAGGGTAGCATTCTCTGAAATGCTCCCTGTTCCACGCGCAGGTCACCAGAGGCAGGCAGAGCACCGGAGTCTCAATGCGTGGATGAGACGATGGTGCAAGGAAGAGGGATTCAGTTTTGTTAGGAACTGGGGAACCTTTTGGGGAAGGGGGAGTCTCTTCCGAAGGGATGGGCTCCACCTTAACCAGGGTGGAACCAGACTGCTGGCGCTAACCTTTAAAAAGGAGATAGAGAAGCTTTTAAACTAGAACAAAGGGGAAAGCCGACAGTCGCTCAGCAGCGCATGGTTCGGAGAGAGGTATCTTTAAAGGATACTAATGATGCATTAGAATTAGGGCATCCCGACAGTGAGGTTCCAATAATTAGAAAAATAGTCCAAGGGCCTGTAACTAAAAACTCACCTGAGCTAAAAAATTCTAACTTATCCCTATCAATTAAAAAGCAGAATAAAAATACAAACAAAAAACAAACTTTGAAATGTTTGTATGCTAATGCCAGAAGTCTAAGAAGTAAGATGGGAGAATTAGAATGTATAGCAGTAAATGATGACATAGACTTAATTGGCATCTCAGAGACATGGTAGAAAGAGGATAACCAATGGGACAGTTCTATACCGGGGTACAAATTATATCGCAATGACAGAGAGGAGCACTCGGGAGGAGGTGTGACGCTTTATGTCCGGGATGGCATAGAGTCCAACAGGATAAACATCCTGCATGAGACTAAATACAAAATTGAATCTTTATGGGTAGAAATCCCTTGTGTGTCAGGGAAGACTACATTGATAGGGGTATACTACCGTCCACCTGGTCAAGATGGTGAGATGGACAGTGAAATGCTAAGAGAAATTAGGGAAGCTAACCAAATTGGTAGTGCAGTAATAATGGGAGACTTCAATTATCCCAATATAGACTGGGTAAATGTATCATCGGGTCACGCTAGAGAGATAACATTCCTGGATGGAATAAATGATAGCTTTATGGAGCAATTGGTTCAGGAACCGACGAGAGAGGGAGCAATTTTAGATCTAATTCTCAGTGGAGCACAGGACTTGGTGAGAGAGATAACGGTGGTGGGGCCGCTTGGCAATAGTGATCATAATATGATCAAATGTGATTTAATGACTGGAAAAGGAACAGTGTGCAAATCCAAGGCTCTCGTGCTAAACTTTCAAAAGGGAAACTTTGATAAAATGAGAAAAATTGTTAGAAAAAAACTGAAAGGAGCAGCTACAAAAGTAAAAAATGTCCAAGAGGCATGGTCATTGTTAAAAAATACCATTCTAGAAGCACAGTCCAGATGTATTCCACACATTAAGAAAGGTGGAAAGAAGGCAAAACGATTACCGGCATGGTTAAAAGGGGAGGTGAAAGAAGCTATTTTAGCCAAAAGATCTTCATTCAAAAATTGGAAGAAGGATCCAACAGAAGAAAATAGGATAAAGCATAAACATTGGCAAGTTAAATGTAAGACATTGATAAGACAGGCTAAGAGAGAATTTGAAAAAAAGTTGGCTGTAGAGGCAAAAACTCACAGTAAAAACTTTTTTAAATATATCCGAAGCAGAAAGCCTGTGAGGGAGTCAGTTGGACCATTAGATGATCGAGGGGTTAAAGGGGCACTTAGAGAAGATAAGGCCATCGCAGAAAGATTAAATGATTTCTTTGCTTCGGTGTTTACTGAAGAGGATGTTGGGGAGGTACCCGTAATGGAGAAGGTTTTCATGGGTAATGATTCAGATGGACTGAATCAAATCACGGTAAACCTAGAAGATGTGGTAGGCCTGATTGACAAACTGAAGAGTAGTAAATCACCTGGACCGGATGGTATACACCCCAGAGTTCTGAAGGAACTAAAAAATGAAATTTCAGACCTATTAGTAAAAATTTGCAACTTATCATTAAAATCATCCATTGTACCTGAAGACTGGAGGATAGCAAATGTAACCCCAATATTTAAAAAGGGCTCAAGGGGCGATCCGGGAAACTACAGACCGGTTAGCCTGACTTCAGTGCCAGGAAAAATAGTGGAAAGTGTTCTAAACATCAAAATCACAGAACATATAGAAAGACATGGTTTAATGGAACAAAGTCAGCATGGCTTTACCCAGGGCAAGTCTTGCATCACAAATCTGCTTCACTTTTTTGAAGGAGTTAATAAACATGTGGATAAGGGTGAACCGGTAGATATAGTATACTTGGATTTTCAGAAGGCGTTTGACAAAGTTCCTCATGAGAGGCTTCTAGGAAAAGTAAAAAGTCATGGGATAGGTGGCGATGTCCTTTCGTGGATTGCAAACTGGCTAAAAGACAGGAAACAGAGAGTAGGATTAAATGGGCAATTTTCTCAGTGGAAGGGAGTGGACAGTGGAGTGCCTCAGGGATCTGTATTGGGACCCTTACTGTTCAATATATTTATAAATGATTTGGAAAGAAATACGACGAGTGAGATAATCAAATTTGCAGATGACACAAAATTGTTCAGAGTGGTTAAATCACAAGCAGATTGTGATAAATTGCAGGAAGACCTTGTGAGACTGGAAAATTGGGCATCCAAATGGCAGATGAAATTTAATGTGGATAAGTGCAAGGTGATGCATATAGGGAAAAATAACCCATGTTATAATTACACAATGTTGGGTTCCATAGTAGGTGCTACAACCCAAGAAAGAGATCTAGGTGTCATAGTGGATAACACACTGAAATCGTCGGTGCAGTGTGCTGCGGCAGTCAAAAAAGCAAACAGAATGTTGGGAATTATTAGAAAAGGAATGGTGAATAAAACGGAAAATGTCATAATGCCTCTGTATCGCTCCATGGTGAGACCGCACCTTGAATACTGTGTACAATTCTGGTCGCCGCATCTCAAAAAAGATATAATTGCGATGGAGAAGGTGCAGAGAAGGGCTACCAAAATGATAAGGGGAATGGAACAACTCCCCTATGAGGAAAGACTAAAGAGGTTAGGACTTTTCAGCTTGGAGAAGAGACGACTGAGGGGGGATATGATAGAGGTGTTTAAAATCATGAGAGGTCTAGAACAGTTAGATGTGAATCGGTTATTTACTCTTTCGAATAGTAGAAAGACTAGGGGGCACTCCATGAAGTTAGCATGGGGCACATTTAAAACTAATCGGAGAAAGTTCTTTTTTACTCAACGCACCATTAAACTCTGGAATTTGTTGCCAGCGAATGTGGTTAGTGCAGTTAGTATAGCTGTGTTTAAAAAAGGATTGGATAAGTTCTTGGAGGAGAAGTCCATTACCTGCTATTAAGTTCACTTAGAGAATAGCCAATGCCATTAGCAATGGTTACATGGAATGGACTTAGTTTTTGGATACTTGCCAGGTTCGTATGGCCTGGATTGGCCACTGTTGGAAACAGGATGCTGGGCTTGATGGACCCTTGGTCTGACCCAGTATGGCATTTTCTTATGTTCTTATGTTCTTATGTCACAGGGGCTACCAGATAGGAGCACAAGATGGCGCCAATGGCCATGTGACAGGGGCTGACCAATGGCACCAGTAGCCCCTGTGACATAGTAGGTCAAAGGCTATCGGCGCCATTTTGAAACCAGCAGCCGAGGGTGTGAGTGCAGGGGATGGCTCCCGGACCCCCCGCTGGACCACCAGGGAGTTTTGGTACGTCTGGGGGGGGGGGGGTCAGGAGGGTGGGGGGTTGTAGTTAATTTAATTTTAGCGGGGGAACGAATAGAAATCGACGTATTAACGTATCGTGGCGCCATACGGCCGAATACAACGTATCTGCCCCCTGACGAATCTGAATCCCAAATGCAAAGTATGGCGTCCCTCTGCACATCTCTATTGCCACCTGGGAAGGGCATGTCTTTTGGGGGCCTACCCTCAGGGGTCTGTCAGCCTGGGGACTGCTGTGGGTGTGGACTCCAGTGATGCTGGGGAAGACTCAGATGGCTACTCAGGCAATCTTTGCAGGACCTGTGTCAGCATGTTTGTCATAGTATTGACTGCTGCGGTCAGCGTCGTAACATTCTGCGTGTTTGCAGCAGTCTGATCTCACAGGATCTGGTTGTGCCTGTTGACAGCCCTCCTGAGGTATACTGGCTCTGCCCATATGAGTTGGAGGTATACCCCATGCCTTCTTTCTATCTGTTCCAGCTGCTCGTGCATGGACTCCTCTGTTGGCGGTGGAGATGTTGTTGGTGTTGGTGCCGGGCCTGGTGCAGGTGCTGGTGGCGGTGCTGTGATGGTGGTGTGGAGTGCAATAATTTGGGCCTCCAGATGTGGCAAGATGGGGCTTTCGGGCTGCTCCTGCCGAGGGCATGGTGCTTCAGGCTGGCACTGTTGTTGCTGGTTCAAAGTTGTGATGAATCTATTGGCTACCACGCAAGGCTAGGTTCCTCGATGAAGGTAGAGAGGTTGAGGGACACAGTGAATGCTGGATGAACCCAGGGTTTGCAGCATCTGCAATGCCTCCTGAGCCTGTGACTGCTGCTGCTGCTCCTCCTCCTTCTCACTCACCTGGGTCTGGACAATCATCAGGAAGGCCCTGTACAAAAGGGCTGCTGCACTGCTGGCCCCTGGAGCTTGCTGGCTGGTCCCTGGGGCTTCCTGGCTGGGACTGGCAGCTTTGTGGGTGAGAAATGAAGAAACAAAACATGACATTAGTACCAATAACAGCAAGTATCCTTTTTTCATTTGGCATTAGAGGTGCACTTTGCTTCTTAAGCATTGTGATCACCTTATGCCAAATGATGTGAACACCCGATGCAGCCTGCCCATTTACAGGTGAGGTAAAGTTAGTGGCTGCAGCTTGCATGGTGTCCAGCTGATCAGCCATGCCCTCAAAGACATACAACTCTAGCCTTTGCACAAGATGCTCCTTCATGGGCGTGATGATGATGGGAGAAGGGGATCCTCCTCCGGTCCACCGTATATATTTATTTCTGGTCGCCACCTTGGCTTTCAACTGCGCTTTGATGTCCCAGTACCTATGGACCACCTGCTCCCCGCTTTATTGGTCTCCGCTGCACTTGGAGAATGTCCTGGGCTATATTGTGCCAGATCTGGCCCTTGGATGCCCTTGAGATCTTGGCCATGCAGTTGCTGAACAGCATGGCATAATGCTCCAGGACCACTGCGATGACCATCTTATTTTCCTGCACATTCTGACAGCCCTGAGATGAGTGCATCCTGGTGCCTGCCTGCTAGATGGGGTTGCCACATCCACTTCCACTTCTGGAGAGGTGCCCTCTCTTTCCTTACTCTTCCTCCCACTCCCCTCCCCTCCCTTCCTCCCCCTACCTGTGCCCTGCCAACTCCCTTCCCCTCTGCCCTCTTTCTCTAACCCTAGCCTGCCATCCTCCTCCCTCTGTCCTCACCTGCCTATCTCCTTCCCCCTCCCGCCTCCCCCCATCCCTTTTGCCTTTCTCTACTCCTGTCCCTGTCCCTACTCCTCCTCCTAATACTCTTGCCCTCATCCTCCTGCCTCCTTTCCTCCCTCTTCCCCCCCTCTCCTCATATATTTCCTCTCCTCTCTCCCCACGTCTCTCATATTCCATTCTCCTCACTCCTCCTCACTCCTCGCCACAAACACCACTCCTCCCCACACTCCTCCCACTAACCATTCCTCATTCCTCCACCAACACCACTCCTCCTCACTCCTCCACCAACACTTCTCACTCCTCCACTCGTACCACTCCTCCTCCCTCTGTCACTCCTCCACCACCAATCCTCCACACCAAAAGACAGACAAACTGGACTATGAAACAAAAACTTTCACTCCAGCAAAGAAGACAAAAGACCAAGGTAAAGGGAAACAAATGGCAACAGAAGACCAGACAACGCACTCAGGTAATCAAATCAGAAAACGCTCTTACTCCCATTAAACAACTCACCAACTCTCCTCTCCTCTCTCTCTCTCATGCCTGACACACCCTCAGAGAGGCAGCTGCAGGAAGCTGGGATATATAAACTGAAAAAATAATGCACCATGCACTAATTTACACTAGCTGTGTAAAATGACACAATGACACAACGCCCTGTGTGTTGACACAATGCATCATACACTGATGCAATGTACTGTGCATTATTTACTTATGCAATGCGGGAGCCTGCAAATTAGCCTAACCATGCCCCTTTTTTTTATCACAGGCACTATTTTCACTATCTTTATAGCTTTTTGATGAATCTAGATCTATGATTGTTAATGCATCCCCAGATTAGGGTATTCTGCCCTCTGCACTTAAGGTGGAGGTTGTCTGTCCACTATTGAAAATGGAGAATCTAGCTATGTCAGATCCCTCAAATTATCATCCGATTTCCTCTTTGCCTCTTCTTTCAAAAGTAATTGAGAAGGTGATTCATATTCTGCTTGTGGAATATCTGGATGATAACAGTCTTCTTGATAGTTCCTAATTTGGGTTCCGCTGTTTTCATAGTATTGAGTCACTATTGCTCTCCAGTTTTGATCTGATTCAATGGGGGTTTGAAAGTGGTAAAAAATTCTTTCTTATCTTGCTGGATATAGCAGCCTTTGACACACTCAACCATGAACTGATGATTAGCCGGTTGGAGGCACTGGGAATTTCGTCTACAGTCCTCTCTTGGTTTGCTTCATTCTTATCTCATTGCCAATACTGAATTACAATTGGGGAATCAACATCTGCCTTATACCCACTAGCTGCAGGTGTACCTCAGGGGCCTTCCCTTTCCTCTACTCTTTTTAATACCTATCTTGTGCCCCATGTGTGGTCCTTTCAGAGTTGGATGTATTGTTCAAACTATATGCGGATGATATCGGTTATTTTTCCCCATTTCATTTACCTAAGGTTTAGAAAAATTGTCTGTATGTCTAACAAAGATTAAGGAGTGGTTGCAGAATATCAGGTTAGCCCTCAACATTAGAAAAACAGAAATTGTGCTTCTGGCAAGGAAGCGGTCGGAGGAGTTCCCCTCTCATCTCTCTTTTGAAGGACATGTTATCCCAATCCAACTAAGAGCATGCAATTTGAGAGTTATCGTGAACTCTTCCCTATCTATGCAGCATCATATTGACAAGGTTATACAGTCATCTTACTACAAACTTTGGCTGCCTCGTCCCTTAAAGCTTCTTCATAGTCCTGTTGACTTTTATACTATTGTACAATCCTGTATCTTGTCATCATTGTTCTACTGTAATGTCTTGTTCTTAGGCCTCCTCAGTTCTCCCCTACATATATTTCAGCTCATACAGAACTGAGGGGCTCAACATTACAGGAACTTCATTGCATGACCATGTTTTCCAGTACTGGCTAGGCTAGACTGCACTGGTGGATAAAGTTTAAAATGCTGTTGTGGGTTTTTATGGCCCTGTATGGCCATGTTCCTCCATGCTTGGCTGCAGTGATTCAGAATTACCAATCAACCCATTGTTTCCAATCCTCCTCACAGCATTGACTGAGTCTTCAGAACAGCAGCCCCTAGTTTAAAGAACATGCACCCTGAGGAGCTGTGAACAGAGAGTGATATGATCTGCTTCAGGAAAGATTTTAAAACTCATATTTTTACTTTGGCCTTCCCTAAAGCTTCGTTCTCGTTTATGACTTTTATCTTGATATCTGGGGTCCTTATTATCTGCATAATGCAGAATGTATTTCAAGTGTAGGTAAGCAAGTAGTTTTATGTTGTCAGTAAAATGTATTTTGATATTATGTATGTTGTTTTGTAATCTGCTGAAAATGGTGACTCAGAGGAATATAAATTGTTGAAATAAATATCTCCCCTGCACCTCCTCTCTTCAAGTGTATACATATTCAGATTCTTCAGCCTCTCCTCATAGGTCTTCTCATACAGACCGCACACCATTTTGGTTGCTCTTCTCTAGACCTCCTCCATCCTGTCTTTGTCCCTTTTGAGATATGGTCTCCAGAACTGAACACAGTACTCCAAGTGAGGCCTCATCAGGGACCTATACAAGGACATTATCACCACATTTTTCTTACTGGTTATTCCTATGCAGCCCAGCATTCTTCTGCTTTTAGCTATCACCTTGTTACATTGCCATCTTCAGATCTCCAGACAATATTACCCCAAGATCCCTCTCTTGATCCATGCACATCAGTCTTTCATCCCCATCACATACAGCTCTTTTGCATTACTGCACCCCAGATGCATGACTCTGCACTTTTTGGCATTGAATTCCAGCTCCCAAGTCTTCAAGCACTCTTCAAGCTTTCTTAAATCAAATTCATTCTCTCTACTCCTTCAGGCATGCAGATCTTAGTACCATCTGCAAATAGATTAATTTTACCTTCTATCCCTTCCTCAATGTTGCTTACAAAGATATTGAACAGAATCGGTTCCAATACTGAATTCTGTGGCACTCCACTTAACATAATTTTCTCTTTGGAGTAGGTTCAATTTACCATTACACTCTGCCTCCTTTCAGTCAACCAGTTTGTAATCTGCACTACTACCTTGGCGCTCACTCCCAAGCTTCTCATTTTATTCACAAGCCTCCTATGTGGGACAGTATTATAAGCTTTTCTGAAATCCAAGTAGATCACATTGAGCGCTCTTCCTCAATCCAGTTCTCAAGTCACCCAAACAAAAAAAAACAAAAAAATCAGATTTGTCTGACTGGACCTTCCCCAGGTGAATCCATGCTGCCTCAGGTCCACCAACTGGATTGTAGAGAGTTCACCGACTGGACTGTAGAGAGTTCACTATTCTTTCCTTCGGCAGAGTCTCCATTAATTTTCCCACCACCGAAGTGAGGCTAACCAGACTTTAGTTTCTGGCATTCTCTCTGCTACCATTCTTGTGAAGCGAGACCACCACCACTCTTCTCCAATCCGGTGGTACCACTCTTGTTTCCAGGGATCTATTGAACAAGTCCTTCAGCAGACCTACTAGCACATGTCTGAGCTCTCTCAGTATCCTAGTGTATCTCATCTGGCCCCATGGCCGTCTCCGCTTTCAGTTTGCCTAGCTCCTCCTATACATTCTCTTCTGTAAACAGAGTTTCATCTACTCCATTCCCATCTACGATCTTATTAACCAGCAACAGTCCTTCTCCAGGATTTTCTTTCATGAATACCGAACTGAAGTATTTGTTTAATATTTCTGCATTTATTACTCTCTACACATTGCTCTTTCTCAGCTTTCAATTTCACTATACAACTTCTGACCTCCCTTCTTTCACTCATATATCTGAAAAATGTTTTGTCTCTTCATTTTACCTCTTTGGCCATCCTTTCTTCCACTTGACCTTTTGCCTTCCTTATTTCTTTCTTCATCTCCTCAGTTTTAACAGATTCTTCCGTGTTCCTTTTTTTGGGATCCTTTATTCTTCCTCCAGGTATGTCCCCATTTTGACAAAGTCCATATTTTTTAAATTTATAACTCGGGTTTTTGTGTGAATTCTCTGTATCCTATTCGCAAAATCAAACCACACTGTCTGATGATCACTGGTGCTCAGGTGAGCCCCTACCCAAACATTAGAGACATTATCACCCTTACTGAGCACCAGATCGAGTATCACACCCTTCCTCATAGGTTCCATTACTATTTGAGCAGATTCCATTGAAGAGCATCCATTATCAGGGATGTGCAATTGTTTTTCCCGAATTAGGCAATGTCAATGAAATTGCCTAATTCGGAATGGTTTGAGAGAACCAAAAAATGATTGAATTTTTTCCGAAATTTCAGAAAAAAATCATTTTTGAGTTAGTGCGCGCTAACTCCCGATAGTGCACACTAACCCAAAAATCGGGGCCCCCCAAAAAAACCCCCGAACCACAGGAAAAACAAATTTCCCACGGGGGGGGGGGGCCCCAAAATGAAGCCCAACATGAAACTTTTACCCGAAGCACATCTCTATCCATTATCACTTTACTTCTCGTAGATTCCACAGAAGGGATACTCCATTCCACATCTGGCAGATTAAAATCTCCAACAAGCAACACTTCACCCTTTTTTCCCACCTTTTGGATGCTTTAAATGAGTTCTCTGTTCAGTTCTTCCATTTGAGTCGGTGGCCTGTAGATCACAGCAGTAAAAATGGAAGCACCATCTTCTTTTTTTTTTAGGATGGTTCACAATGTTTTTTCTCTAACCCATGTCCCTTGCAATTCAGTTGCTTGGATATTGTTTTTGACATAAAGAGCTACTCCTCCTCCTTTTCTGTCCTTTCTTAGCAATTTATAGTCCAGGATGGCTGAATCCCAGTTGTGAGACTCAGTGAACCAGGCATCCAAAATAGCAACAATATCCAAGTCCGCCTCCACCATTAGGGCCTGCAGGTCTGGAATTTTGTTGCCCAGACTATGAGCATTTGTAGTCTTAGCTTTCCAGCTGCTCTTTGTATTCACCTTTTCTGCTTTTTTTGAATGGATTGATTTTTTTTATTTTCCCTTCCCTTTTCTTGTTTGCTTGGGGGTGACATGCCAAATTTGCAGGCCACCTCCTGCCACCCCCCGCCCCCCTATTTAAATGCCTGATAATGTATGATCTGAATTTTTCAGGTAGCTTCCTCTTTCCTGCCATAGACAAATGTAGACCATCCTTTCCATATAATCTTTTATTGCTCCATATACAGCCCCAGCCTCCAATGTCTCCCAAACCATTTTCCTTAAATCAGGTTTTGAACCAGACTCTGAAATTATCTATATGGCATAACCTTTCCTTTCCCTTTCCACAAAGAGGTAGTACTTCTGAAAAGGCAATAGTTGTTGCCATAGGACTAATCTTCTCTCCTAAATTTTGGAAATCTTCTTGTACTTTGTGGACACCATTTCTAGCGAGGCCATTGTTCCCCAGATGGATGATAACATTGATATCAGAGTTCTTACTTTCTTCTAAAATCGCATTGACTACCTGGTTTGCAGTAGAGATGTGCTTCGTGTTTTGCTACCGGGTCGTTTTTTGGCTCGGATACTTCGTGGTAAAAAAAAACTAAATGGGGAAAACCGAAACCGGGCCAAAAAAGACGCGGGAAAACAAAGCTAAAAAAAAACCCACCCCACGCATTTAAATTAATTTTAATACATTACATACACCCCCCCCCCCCCCATCCCGATCCCTCCCCAAGACTTACCAACATCCCTGGTGGTCCAGCGGAGTCCCGGGTGCCATTTGTCCCTCCGCGGCGTGCCCAATGTGCTAGTGCTAGCCACACTCAAAATGGTGCCGAATAGCCTCTGAACAACTATGTCACAGGGGCTACCGGCGCCATTGGTCAGCCCCTGTCACATGGTAGGAGAACCGACCAATGGCGCCGAAAGCCCCTGTGACATAGTATGGGCAAAGGCTATCGGCGCCATTTTGATTATTGGCAGCCGACGACGACATCGCTCCCGGACTCCCGCTGGACCTCCAGGGATTATTGGCAAGCCTTGGGGGGGTCAGGAGGCCCCCCAAGCTGGCCAAAAAGCTTGCCAATAATCCCTGGAGGTCCAGCGGGAGTCCGGGAGCGATGTCGGGACAAATGGCACCCGGGCCGGGACCCCGCTGGACCACCAGGGATGTTGGTAAGTCTTGGGGAGGGATCGGGATTGGGGGGGGGGGTGTTATTATAGTTAATGTTAATGTTTTACAAACCCGAAAAATGGATTTTCCCCGAAGTTCGGTGAAAATCCTTTTCGGGTTTCGGGGCCCCCGAACCAGGACGAATTAGGCAATTTCTTTGTAATTGCCTAATTCGTGAGAAACGATTGCACATCTCTAGTTTGCAGTTCTACTAGTTGAGGATGCTGGAATGCTTTTAACCATTGTGTCCCTATCAAACCGAGTCTCAAATTGGTTCCTCTGATGACTGAGTCTCCCAACTTAAGCAGCTTTCTTTTATGGCATTTGACCATATTGAAGGGTTTCTGGGTGCACTGGGTGACTACTTCCCTTTCAGATATCACTTCATGTTCTGTTGCTGGGGCTTCTTCATTTTCCAAAGCAGAAAATGCATTATGTAAGGGTAACAGCTGAGAGAGAGGGTATCTCTTCTTCACAGGCCTTATTCTGTAATCCAATAATTCCTGGGATTTTGAATCTTGGATGACTGACTTCTCTGTCTGAGTGGGGGTGGGAATTCAAGATGCGATCCAGTTGGGGAAAATGGGTGTTATATAGTTACATGTCATGTTCTTCCAAATCCCACTGTAAACCATTTATTCTTGGAATTCAGAATCATCTGTGGAAGCTGGGGGAAGATATTCTGGTTTCCTCTCTCTCTCCCTCACCAAATGCTAATGTACCCTATTGGCCTCGCAACCTCCCCCCCCCCCCCCCCTTCTCAAAAATACATTAAATGTCCTGGATCGCTGCAAGCTGTCCCTTCCCTCCTCCCCCTGACAAACCCCTTCCTTAGATTAAAACCTATAACAGAGGCCAGGCCCTCCCATCCCCACCTCTACAACGTAAACTAGGACCCTGCCACACTCCCAACCTCCAGACCCTCCCCCCAACTTCCTGAGTCCTAAAAATCTCTGCTGGGAGCAGGGTCTACATTTATCCACTTCCAGTGAGGTCGGGAGCAGCTTCTGTCAAAGCTGCACTGGAAGCATAAATTACCCTCACTTTATGCTTCCGGCATTAGAAGAAAGTACCCTAGCAATGCAGCAGCAGACATGCTGGGTCCAGATCACAGTAAGATGCTGCTGCGATCTGGGCCACAAGAACATTTCTATTTCAGGTACAAGGGGATGGAAGGCAAGGGTTGGGATGAGAGGCAGGGGCCAACCCTGGAAATAAAGTTATTAAAAAGAAACAGGAACCAAGAGTGTGTGTGTGTGTGTGGTGGGGGGGGGGGGGGCAGTGGAAGAGAGGATGAGGCATGACCCCGGGCCCTATTAATTTTGTTAATTGGCATGTTGCCAATTTGAGGAATGGTGGGGGGAGGGGGCAGACTCAGCCCAGAAAGGCAGAGTCTTTAAAACTGCAGTAAAAGGGAGGAGGGGTCTGGATAGGTCCTGTAGGCCCATGATTTATTTTTTTTTTATTTTATTTTACAGAACTACTTTACCAGCTGTATTCTTTTGAATATTGCCGCTTATTGTAAGGTTATCCAGCCACACCATTAGCTGGGTAAGTTTAAACAGGGATATTCAGTGGGACTTTATCCCACTGAATATCCAGGACAAGTTATCCAACTAACAGGTCGATCCAGTAAGGCCGCGGTAGAAACAGTGAGGTAGTGTCAGGCGCACCCTTCCTCCCTGCACGCACAGTTCTCTTCACTAACTCCCCGATACTCTCCTCTAATCGCATGCAAATGCATGCCGCGGCTTTAAAGCGGTAGGGAAGGGTTATGCCCGCGTAACCCATTTTACTGTATAGGCGCTTAATACAGCGCCTATACAGTAACCTGGGTGCGCTGGTACCGGTCCAGGCGGCCGGCGGCGGCGGGAGCCAGGTGGTCGCGTGTTAAATCTAGGCCGCGGGCGGGTGGGCGCCTGTTCCGGGCGGCGAGTGGACGCGCGTTAGTTTCAGACGGCCGCGTGGGTCCAGGCAGCGGCGGGAGCCGGGTGGTCGCGTGTTAAATCTAGGCCGCGGGCGGGTGGGCGCCTGTTCCGGGCGGCGGGTGGACGCGCGTTAGTTTCAGACGGCCGCGTGGGTCCAGGCGGCCAGCGGCGGCGGGAGCCGGGTGGTCGCGTGTTAAATCTAGGCCACGGGCGGGTGGGCGCCTGTTCCGGGCGGCGAGTGGACGCGCGTTAGTTTCAGACGGCCGCGTGGGTCCAGGCGGCGGTGGGAGCCGGGTGGTCGCGTGTTAAATCTAGGCCGCGGGCGGGTGGGCGCCTGTTCCGGGCGGCGGGTGGACGCGCGTTAGTTTCAGACGGCCGCGTGGGTCCAGGCGGCGGCGGGAGCCAGGTGGTCGCATGTTAAATCTAGGCCGCGGGCGGGTGGGCGCCTGTTCCAGGCGGCGGCGGCAGGGGGGGCACGCGTTAGTTCGAGATGGCCGGCGGGTGGCGGGTGGTCGCGTGTTAAATCTAGGCCGGGTCCGCACAGGCGTGCATTCATTCACTGCCGGTGGGGGCTGCCGGAGGAGGCAGCCCCCACCGGCAGTGAATGAATTCATTCATCCAGGCGGAGGAGCCGGCTGCTTTCGCCACCGGCTCCTCCGCCTGGATGAATGAATGCGCGCCTGTGCGACCCCTGCGATTCGGCGCTCAAGGCAGTCACATGCCGTGACGTCACGCCTTGAGCGCCGAATCGCAGGGGTCGCACAGGCGCGCATTCATTCATCCAGGCGGAGGAGCCGGTGGCGAAAGCAGCCGGCTCCTCCGCCTGGATGAATGAATTCATTCACTGCCGGTGGGGGCTGCCTCCTCCGGCAGCCCCCACCGGCAGTGAATGAATGCACGCCTGTGCGGACCCGGCCTAGATTTAACACGCGACCACCCGCCACCCGCCGGCCGTCTCGAACTAACGCGTGTCCCCCCGCCGCCGCTGCCGCCTGGAACAGGCGCCCACCCGCCCGCGGCCTAGATTTAACACGCGACCACCCGGCTCCTGCCGCCGCCGGCCGCCTTGACCCACGCGGCCCTCCGACAGGTATTTAAAAATTTTTATTTTTTCTTCTGAAAGTTTTATGTGTCCCACATCATTACATTTTCTCGATCATCTCTGTATCGCTTTTTTTTTAAATTGTGTTTTATTGTTTTTGAGTATCTTAAGCGGTGTCGATGGATTTGTTACTAGACTCACAGTCCTAACTCCTACTAGGGGGAGGCGGTAAACTAACACGTTACGGCCGTGGCAAAACAGTGCGTTACTAATGAGAGAACCTGAGTGCCCGTTACGGTATTGGAGGGGAATAGCTAATTCCTTCATTATACAGCTAATTCGTTCATTTACATGCCGGGTGCGGGAAGGGTTACGCGTCTGTTTTAAGAAGCGCTACGGACGCGCAAAACTGGAGACTGTATCGCTGGTTTGCCTTACGCGTCCGAATTGTGCGCAGCGAGCTCGTTACAGACGAGAAATCTTCAAATGAACTTTACTGTATCGAGCTGTAAGGGTGGGAGAATCAGGCCAGGATTGTAGAGGGGTTGGAGAAAAGAAAAAAAAAAAGATCAGATTCCGTGCCATGGTAGTGAAACCTGTATCTTATTTTGACTGTTTTCAAATTTTTGTTCTGGGGACATAACACCTCAGTATAACAAACCAAGAAGAAAGCAAGTGTGAGAGAAATACCCCAAAGCTCCAAAACAGGGCACCAGCAACAGTAAAATACACCTTTGATGGTATCTTCAACATGGCGACCATGTCAATGGTGGGTTAAACTTTGGAGGAAACGCCGAACATTACCAACTACTGGACTATTATATCTTGTCCCCTGATGAAGAATTGAGGATTCGAACCAAGGCCCTGTCGGGACATGGACACTGGCAAATGAATATACATACAGATAAGTCGAAGGGAAGTTGTCTTGTTTAACAACCCTTGTTTAACTCGAAAAAACAACACATGTCGGCGTTTTTGGGTAGTTTGGCGTCTTTTCAAGAGAAGTGTTTTGAGAAAAGTAACTCATAGAATTACCAGTTTGATGAAGAAAGAGTTTAAAAAAAAATGTTTTTGATTTGATACACATTGATACACATTCACTATAATTTATGCATGCAAGATACATACAAAAAAACTTTGACGGGTGGGAGGAGATTGGTTTGTGATTAGAATTACTATACACTGCTGGATGCAGTGATATAATGAAATGATATGAAACCTTCCTCTTCTCCCCAAAAAAATGTTCTCTTGGTGAGAATCTAGTTTTTGGCTGCATTAAGATGGAAAAAGTACATTATTTGTTAGAGATATTGCTCTTAAAAAGATATTCAATACACAATAATATGGTATAATCAACATATTAGAGGTGATATCTTGTTGATTTATTGAAGATATTCATATCCCTCAAAAATACATTTGTGCATTGTTTTTGTGGTTTCTTGCTTAGGCTAAGACAAGGCATACTGGACCACAAGGGCACCAGGAAACCTGTTACTGAGGCACTGGCTAGTTGCAAAGATGTGAATGAAATAAAAAAGAGTGAAAGGATAGAAAAAGATGCATGAATTTCCATGAAAGGAAAATATTTTTCACAAATTGTTTCCCATAGCAGATAATGGGAGCTGTGTTGCAAAAAGTAGGTCTAGACAGACTTACTTATGCCATAGGCAGGTGTAACTATAATTGGGGTGGAAGGAATTGGAAGGAAATAAAATTAAAACCCATATAGGCATGTGGATGAATAATCTCTTTTGGGCTGGTGCAGGATTGGAGCAGAAGGTGGTAATGGAGCATATATGCTGGCTCCACCAGCTTCTTCCGAATATCTTTATTTATGCTGTAATAAACATCTTTGTGTCAGCTTGGAATAGCTCCCAAATAGACCCATTTACAACCACCTCTAGTCAGGAAAACCTAAGTATCTTCCATTATTCCCCCAAGGGAGACTGAAAACTGTGGGGGTGAAATGACCTCTTTGACTTTTTTGTTTTAAGTGGAAATTACATGGCTTTTAAGGCCATCCCCTACTATGGGCCATGGAATACATTATCGGGCTCATTTCACTCACTCCTTTCGCCATTAAATAAATAATGTTGTCCATATTTCAAGTAAATACTTTAAAGAGATTTTCCGGCACATATTGTAAGTTTATGAAAAAGAACAGAAAAATGTACTTTTCTACAAACAAAATGCACACAAATATTTGGCAGGAGTAGAACATTTATTATAGTGTCAGATACTCAATCATGCTGCTTCCCTCTCATGTTTTAGGTGAACTGTATCTTTTGGAAGCCCATTTGCTTCTGATCCAGCTGCATTCAGAGAAGCCAGAACTCCGCTAAACCATTCAAGAAAAAAACAAAGACAATTAAAACTTGCATATGTCTTCCACCCTCCCCTGCATACCAAGCCTTCAAAATGCTCAGTGGTGAGATGTGGAACCTTCACCCATTCTTTCACTTGTTCCCTGAAGTACAGTGAGTCACCACCTAGAGTCTCCTAGCTGAAGTCTAGCTTCCTCAAGAATGATCTAGATCAAATGCTTCAGCCTCCATGGCTTGGTCTTTGGGCCAGAGACAGTCACTGTCTTACATGTTTCACACATCATGAACGTTTTTCCTGGTGAACCTGAGGGTGGAATGACTGACTGCACGAGGGCGCTCTTCAGCTGTGTTCCCATGCTAAAGGAACAACATCAGGGTCTAAGGCAGCAAAAGATAATCATTAAAACGTATCAAGATGTGTGAGTGGCCCCAGTTCAGAAACAGGATAAAATAAAATCCACTAGAAATGACACTCATGTAGAAAACTCAGCTTCCCATCTAGATATACAGCCATACTGCTGCCTACTGTGGTTTTTCATTTTAGTACATCATAGCAGAACCCAGGAGTCCTTACATACTCAAAGCTATTGCCAGTATCCAATACTCACAAGCTATGATAATGTTATATTAAGGTAAGTGACTTTCTGGGTCCAGGGAGGCACTGAGTCTACATGCGTAAAAATCAATTGCACCATCACTAAGCAGTCTCAAGAAGTGCTATTCAGTACTGGGAAACTGGATGCATAAGGAGATGTAGATTAGAGATGTGAATCGTGTCCTCAATCGTCTTAACGATCGATTTCGGCTGGGAGGGGGAGGGAATCGTATTGTTGCCGTTTGGGTGTGTAAACTATCGTGATAATCGTTAAAATCGTAGGCCGGCACACTAAAACCCCCTAAAACCCACCCCCGACCCTTTAAATTAAATCCCCCCCCCCCCCGACCCCCCCCCCCCCCAATGCTTTAAATTATCTGGGGATCCAGCGGTGGTCCAGAATGGCGGCGGTCCGGAACGGCCCCCTCAATTGCATCGTGTTGTCTTCAGCCGGCGCCATTTTGCAAAATGGCCGCCACAAAATGGCAGCGGCCATAGACCCAAAACGATTCGCCGCAGGAGGTCGTTCCGGACCCCCGCTGGACTTTTGGCAAGTCTTGTGGGGGTCAGGAGGCCCCCCCAAGCTGGCCAAAAGTTCCTGGGAGTCCAGCGGGGTTCCGGGAGCGATTTCTTGCCGCGAATCGTTTTCCGTACGGAAAATGGCGCTGGCCATATGCATATGACCGGCGCCATTTTCCGTACGGAAAATGGCGCCGGCAGGAGATCGAGTGCAGGAGGTCGTTCAGCGGCGGTCCGGAACCCCCGCTGAACGACCTCCTGCAGTCGATCTCCTGCCGGCGCCATTTCCATACGGAAAACGATTCGCGGCCATACATGGCCACATGGCCATGTATGGCCGGTGCCATTTTCCGTACGGAAAAACGATTCGCGTGCAGGAAGTCGTTCCCGGACCCCCGCTGGACTTTTGGCAAGTCTTGTGGGGGTCAGGAGGCCCCCCAAACTGGCCAAAAGTCCCTGGGGGTCCAGCGGGGGTCCGGGAGCGATCTCCTATGCTCCTGCTGCGAATCGTTTTTCCGTACGGAAAAACGATTCGCGTGCAGGAAGTCATTCCCGGACCCCCGCTGGACTTTTGGCAAGTCTTGTGGGGGTCAGGAGGCCCCCCCAAGCTGGCCAAAAGTCCCTGGGGGTCCAGCGGGGGTCCGGGAGCGATCTCCTATGCTCCTGCCGCGAATTGTTTTTCCGTACGGAAAATCGTTTTGCGTGCAGGAAGTCGTTCCCGGACCCCCGCTGGACTTTTGGCAAGTCTTGTGGGGGTCAGGAGGCCCCCCCCAAGCTGGCCAAAAGTCCCTGGGGGTCCAGCGGGGGTCCGGCAGCAATCTTCTACGCTCCTGACGTCGGGGGACAAAAAACAAAATGGCGCCGGCGCTACCTTTGACCTGTCATATGACAAGGCAAAGGTAGCGCCGGCGCCATTTCTACAACGCACCGGAGGCCCGAGAGTAAAAGATCACACCGGGACCCTCCCTCTGGACCCCAGGTAATTTAAGGCATTTTGGGGGGGTTCGGGAGGGTGGGGGATTTATTTTAAAGGGTTGGGGTGGGTTTTAGGGTTGTTTTAGTGTGCCGGTTTTCCCGCCCTCCCCCTTCCCCTGATTTACAATTTTTTGACGATAAATCGGGGGAATTGTTATTGTATCGCGGCTCTAACGATTTTTGACGATTTAAAATATATCAGACGATATTTTAAATCGTCAAAAAACGATTCACATCCCTATTGTCCACACCTTCCAACAACAAATTCCGCAGCTTCATTCTGTGCAGAGGGAAAAATTATTTTCTCCAGGTTCTTTTAAATCTAGGGATGTGCATGCAATTTTTGTTCTGGTTTGTTCATTCATTTCATCCTTATTTTTCACCATTTTCTTTGGGGGGGATTTTAATGTTTTGGTAGTTTATGCATGTGAATAATGTTTTGCACGCATAAAACTGAATTTTATGTGTATAAATTGCACTTACCCACATACCATCAGATTTTATGCATATATAAATGTATGACTTGTTATATATGGGATGTGGATTGAGTGTGCCTTCATACGATGCTAAACTAGTGTTCAGCTATCGTGTCTGTCAGCCATGTTCGGGCTTCAAAATCATTAGGCACCTCAATGTAGTTTTAAATTGATGTTTGTGTCCACTGGTTTGCGTGCTCATCAAATTATTGACTTATATGCAAGCCACTGCTCAACTTATACTTGCGAGTGTGTAGTCGATCTTGTGCTGCCGACACCAAGGCGTTTCGGAGCTGTGCTCCTTCTTCACGGGCTGTGCTTTGGCAAGAAGGACTGCTCAAACACTGTGGCAATTGTTACGGTGGCTTGCATATAAGTCAATAATTTGATGAGCACGCAAACCAGTGGACACAAACATCAATTTAAAACTACATTGAGGTGCCTAATGATTTTGAAGCCCGAACATGGCTGACAGACACGATAGCTGAACACTAGTTTAGCATCGTATGAAGGCACACTCAATCCACATCCCATATATAACAAGTCTTATATGTATTGTATATAGTATCATGTTATAAAAGTTTGGGTAATAATTTCAGGTATTATATAAATGTATGAGCATAAACTAACAAAACAAATGAAAAAAAAATGCACATCTGCCATCTGCTAGTTTCATGGAGTATCTCCTAGTACTATCTGAAAGGGTAAATAACAATTCCCTATTTTCCTGTTATCATACTCGTGATTTTATAAATCTTTGTCATATCCCCTCTTAGGCATCTCTTCTCCAAACTGAAGAGCCCTAACCTGTTTTGCTGTTCTTCTCTGAACCTTTTCAAATTCTGCTATATGTTTCATGAGGTGAGGCAACTAGAACTGCACCCAGTGGTGGTCACACCATAGATTGATACAGAGGCATTATGATAAACAGAGTTTTATTCTCTGTTCCTTTCAGAATAATCCCTAGTATACTATTTGCCTTTTTGTCTACCCTCGAAAAAAAATGTCCTTAAAGCTAACAATATGAATTTGCAGGTTGCAGGTAGGGAAACTTAAATTAAAAGAACAACCTATTTATGAAATAGACCACGAAATTCAATGTTCACATGTATAACAACTAAACATCATCCCACCAGTTGTGCAAAAGAGTAGGGGAAATAACCATAGGTAGTAAATATTTTATAAAGGGCAATGCCCCCAAAGTTGTTGAACATTACTTTCAATAGTTTTGTGACAGAGTAAAAAAAAAGAGCAAAATCTAGGGAAAACAAGTAGTCCTCAGTTTTAGATGCTATCTGATGTGATTCATATGTAGTCTTAGTGCATTCAGAAGGGCCAGGAATTATGTTTGAAAAGTACCCAGGCCAGTACCCTCTCACATCTGAATTTAAATATTAGCAATCCATTGTTTGGGGTGGGGATAACTATTGCAGTCTTCTGATAAGCTATGGTTCTCTACTCTGGCACATCACAAAAGTTAATCCAGTTCTATGTATTTCAAACACGGCTCTATTGTTACTTCCAGTTCTCACCTTCCCTCCGCACTCTACACTACATGGGTAACTAAAGGAGGCTCTGCCTCTTGAGGCAAGGGCCGTATAACTGGGCAGCCGTGCTGTAGACAAGGGGAGGGGGTGCGGGGCTAGGTGGGGAAAGGGCGGACAATAGGATTAGTGGGCCCAGTGCAAAACGGAGCAGGAGCCAATGAGACAAAGAAGGGAGCTCAGGTACTTAGAGGTAGTGCGGGGTGGGGGGAGCACATTTGCAGCCTGGAATCCAGAGCAACAGGCTGATCTCAGCACAGTTTTGCTTTTACTTTCACTTTGCCTCCAGCACGGCTGTGCTGTAAGAGGAGCACATCAGCTAAAGGAGCAGGAACGATTTCTTTGATTACATCATTGGGTAAAGTACAAAGATTTTGTGGCTTATAGGCAAAATGTTGAGAATATTAATGGTAATTTTGTGTTGCTAAGGTCTGGAAGGTATGCTCACCCCCTCCCCCCTTTTGCATTGAGCTGGCTCTGCATTACCAGTACTTTATTTAATGAAAAGGCTTTGAATGCATGGCTGCTTCTGCCTGGAATGTTATTTTATTTAAGGAAATGCCTTAGCACATGGCTGGTTATATATATTTTAACTACTATATATTTAGTGAAATGCCATGGGCACATGGCCACACTTTACCTGTTATTATATATATATTTTATGAACTCATGGCTGGCTTTCAGCACAATGCTTGCTCTGCATGTTGCTGTATTTATTGAAAGGGCAGCGAGTGCAGGGCTGGTTATCTTTCACTTGTAGCCTCTTAAGAAACGCCATTGAAGGGGTCTGCACATGGTGAATGCATAGGTGGTTAGAACACATGGCTGGCAGTAGCAGGCTTGGTAGCTCAGTGGTTAGAGCACTGATCTTGTAGGCTTGCTTTACTTTAAAATCGACGTTTTCTATGTATTGCTTTACCCCTCGCTCTCTAAATTGCTAGGAAGTGGGCAGGCTTCATGTCTACCATGCTACCTCAACAACCTGTGGATGTGCTTTGTTATACCTAAGTAATCTGACAATTAAAAAGTAGCCAGCATCCCGTAGTTGGGAATTCTGATGATATGTCTATGGGACAGCGGTACGGCATTTGAGTGCTCAGCCAGGTTAACAGGATGTTTTTTATATTAATCCTAAAGGTGATATTTAGTATTCGGTTACCATTTAAAGGGACAGCTGTCCCTTGTGCACGTTTATACTGAATTATAAGGGGTACAGGACCCTCAGCTTGATAGATATGATTTAGGCTGCACTATGCAGCTCTATACAAAGTAAATTAAAATATTAATGAAAGGTCGGCTTACATCTTAGCATGGTATTGTGGTTCTTATTGTAAGGGCTTGCCAGCAGAGGTCAGCACATGGCAGCGGCCATTTTGGAGGTCAGCACATGGCAGCGGCCATTTTGGGAGGTCAGCACATGGACTTTCAGGATTTTCTTTTACTCCCCAGGCCCCCCCCACCACCTTCCTCAGCTGCCCCCACCCCCATCCTATTCCCGTCCAGCCCCCCCAAACTTGCCCTGACTGCTCACATCCACCACTATCACCAACCCTCCCCCCACCTACTATACGTTGGGTTACCAATTCATATGCCCTCCCCCCCAGTTTGGGATCTAACCAATTTATATGTCTACACAGCATGTCTACCAATCAGTTTCCTATGGCTTCCGGCCCGTCCACACTTATGCCGGACCAGGCTCAGGCTCCAGCCAAGCGAGCACGGCGGAAGCCAAGAAAACTGCAAGAAAACTTCGCGGCAACGCCAGAGGTCGACAAAAAGACCAAGACACAGAGGAATAAGAAGAGAAAATTAACAAACAGACGACAACCACATAGCATGGCTTATTATATAAACTTACTTGTATATAATATTTGTATATAATTTTACTGCCTATATATAAACATGCTTTCCCTCATGTTTCCCCCCTCTTACCACTCCCCAGTTCTATAATCAGTTTCAATGTAAAGCCCTGTTGTCCAGTTTTATGTTACATGGAAACCGATGTGATGTTTGCATAACGAACGTCGGTATACAAAAATTTTAAATAAATAAAATAAATAAATAAAATAAATAGCATCAGCCATTTGGGCTGCTATGCCGCAGCAGCCCCCTCCACGGGGCACCACCCCTGCAACACCGACCCCTGCAGCACCGACACAGGCAGCACCGCCACAAACGAGCTACAGCATGGGAACCGAAGGAGAGCTACGGCGGCTCATGGACCAAACCTTGGCAGCGGCTGCTGTCCATGGCATGGACAGGGTGAAGTCAATGCTGGCTGCGTTAACGCCTACCGACAGCCCGTCCCCCCTGCAGTATGGCTCAATGCCCATCGGTCCACAGCAAGGTTCAGCGGGCAGCACCAACAGTTCAGCTGGCAGCTCCCATCCACCATCACGTGATCAGACAGCTGTCGGGCAACACGGGCACCCGCAAGAAGGACAGAACTGTGAGTACCCTGATCTAAACCTGGGCCAGGCTAATGCGCAGGTTCCCCCAACACAGCCCGGTTACCCACCGCTAACGAAGGGCAGCGAAGTGTGGCTGGGGCCACAAGGCGCTCTAATGATATTTTTGCTGCTATGAAAGCAATTTTTGATACCTGGCACGGGCAGGGTAATTCTAACACAAGAGCACCACAAAACCCTGTTACTCAGGAAACAGGGCAGTCAGGACGACACATGGGGGAAACTTTACCTGTGCCACAAACCCCAGCCACAGCTACAGCCGTTGGAACAACGGTGTGTCAGGTAGGGGCAAATGGGCATCATGCAGCCATGAACATCAATAACGCTTCACAATACACATGTACCGTTGGCTCACTAACTGCGCATGTGTCAGAAGCAATAAAAGAGAAAATATGGCGCAGTGAATATGTTGATATATTCGAGTTGCTCAGGAAAGGGGAGGGTTCCGATCCCAAATGCCACAAAGCGTGCAAACTATCAGCTAGGGACAAACCCTTCATCGCTAGAACGCTAGCAAATTGGTCAGCAGGTTTCAGAATTCTGTCAACCATTGTAGGCCAGAAATACCCTGAAAAGTGTTGTTCTTTATTCGCTTACCAAGACGTTATTTGTGGTGCTTATCGCACTTATGGTGGTACGGCTTGGTTAGAGTATGATGAGCAGTTCAGAAGGAATATGGCTGTGAACCCCAGTTTAGACTGGGATCGCAAAGATATTGATCTCTGGCTCTCAAAAATCACACCTTACAGACCTGCGCAGGTGGTCATCCCTGGCTTCGCTGGTAATGCATACCATCCGAATACATGGTTAACACCTTGCCAACACACTTTTCCTGGTAGATTCCCATTTCGCCAAGGTCAGCCCTTTCGTCAAGGGCAAAGGTTTGGTCAAGCCACTAGATTCAGGGGCGGGGGGGCTCCCATCTGTCGGCTGTTCAACTCTGGTTTTTGCAGATTCGCTGCTGCCTGCAAATTTAGGCACGCCTGTATGGGATGCGGTGCAGGCCACCCTCAGACAAAATGCACAAGGGGCGGTACCATCCCACATACAGAGCACCATTAAACTCGTCAGAGCACCGACCCCTATTAACATACATAGCTTACAGGTCGGTTTAATGGGTTATCAGCCCCAGGAGGCAAGATGGCTATACGAAGGGTTTTCCCAAGGCTTCCGCATACCTTTCATGGGGCCAGAAACCGCCACAGAGGCTAAGAATCTGTTATCTGCAAGGAAAAATGAAGAGGTCATAGCACTAAAGATTAAAAAGAAAGCGACATGGGTAGGGTGGAAGGCCCATTCAATGACAAACCGCTACCCCATTTTAGGATTTCCCCTCTTGGTGTGGTTCCCAGAAAAGAGCCAGGGGAATTCCGAATGATCCACCACTTATCCTTCCCAGAGGGGGGTTCAGTGAATGATTACTTGGATCCCGACGCATGCTCAGTTGCCTACACCTCATTCGATCAGGCATTAGACATGGTGAGGCATTGGGGACAAGGCGCATGGTTGGCAAAAGCCGACATTGAATCAGCCTTCCGCTTGCTTCCCATACATCCAAGCTGCTTCCATCTGTTAGGGTTTCAATTCCGAGGTAAATATTACTTTGATAAATGCCTTCCGATGGGCTGCTCTATATCTTGTGCCTACTTCGAGAGGTTTAGCACATTTGTGCAATGGGCGGTAGAGCAGGACATCGGGAAAGGAAAAATCATACACTATTTGGATGATTTTTTGTTTACCGGCCATAGGGACACACAGGCCTGTGCGCAAGCCCTCGAAGCATTCACCCGGAAAGCGGATGAATTAGGTATTCCACTAGCCAAGCACAAATCAGAAGGACCGTCACAAAAATTGTCATTTCTCGGTATCGAAATTGATACTCTGCAAATGGTCACACGCCTACCACCCGCAAAACTAGAAGCGTTACGCGCCAACATATCTATTACTGAACACTCACGCAAAATCACGCTAAAACAAATGCAGTCACTCATTGGTCATCTTAACTTCGCTTGCAAGATCATGCCCATGGGTCGCCCCTTCATTAGAAGACTGTCCCAAGCCACAGCTGGTATTCGCAAGAGCCATCATTTCATTAGAAACACCAAGGAGCTCAGGGAGGACCTCATAGTATGGAAAACATTCCTGGGGGAATATAATGGACGGACGGTTTGGAGGGACCCACTCATGACCAATAGGGAGTTGCAACTCTACACCGACGCAGCGGGGCGTGTGGGATTTGGGGCCTATCTGGCCGGCAAATGGTGTGCGGAACGATGGCCAGTCCAGTGGGAAGCCAAGGGTGTGCTCAGAGACATCACTTTTCTTGAATTGTTCCCCATTGTTGCATCAATACACATGTGGAAATCATGTTTCCACAATAGAAGAGTGGTTTTTTGGGCAGACAACATGGCGGTTGTACAGGCTATAAATTCGCTCACCGCTCACTCCCCCAGGGTCATTAGGCTATTGCGGGATTTAGTACTGCTCTGCCTGCGCATTAACCTGGTCTTTAAGGCTAAGTACGTACCGGGGGAGGTTAACTGCATCGCTGACGCATTGTCTCGTTGTCGGTGGTCTCATTTCAGATTCCTGGCCCCGGAAGCAGAGCATCAGCCATATCGCATCCCTCCTTGGATTTGGGAATTAGGGTGCCCGGGATCGGCTCCATATTGAGATCGGCTCTGGCAGAGAGTACTTGGAGAGCATATTCACGCGGATGGAGCTTGTTCCAACAATTTTGCCAAACAAAAAACACACAAGTTCAGGGAACAATGACAGAGAGAAATGTAACAGAGTTCTTACTCCACCTCAAGAACTCAGGTGTATCCAGAGCACAGGCAGGGCAACACGTAGCTGCTATTGTTTTCGTCTCCAAACTATGGGGTATAGGCACCATTAGCAACTCTTTTCTCATTAAAAAGAGATTAGAGGGTTGGCGGCGACAAGCACCAGTTAGAGGGGACACCAGAAAGCCTATCACACCGATGCTGCTTCAAGCACTGGTAAAAGAGCTCCCCAGCCTAGTTTGGGACAATTATGAGGTTAAGCTATGGACTGTGGCTTTTTCACTAATGTTCTTTGGGGCATTTAGAAACAGTGAGTTGATCCCGAGGGCAAAGGTTACCACCAGGGCATCGGATGGGGGGTCTCCCGATATAAAACATAAGGATGGTTAAGGAGGCAGTACAGATCTTTATTAGGCGAGCAAAGAATGACCAACGGGCAGTAGGTCGTTGGATTACGTTATACCCCGCTCATATGGGGGAGATATGCCCCGTAAAGGCCGCAAGAGAATACCTCAAAGTACGCCCGCCGGGGGGGGGGGGCCCTTACTAAAACACAAAGATGGCAACCCGCTATCGCGTTACCAGTTCATCAGTATACTGCGCAAAGGATTGGAAAAAATAGGGGAAGACGCGGGCGATTATCACACACATTCATTCCGAATAGGTGCAGCATCCTTTGCCTGCAGCAGCGGTTTAAACGAAGATCAAATTAAAGCAGTAGGGCGGTGGAAATCCGGTAAATTCAAATCATACATCCGGCCCAATAAACATACGGCCCAATGAACAGTTTCACTTGGAAATATAAACGGCATATATTTACCATCCTGTTCCCCATAACCGTTTTATTTTATCTATCATAGACTCGTCAGCTGGGAGCGCAAAAGTGATATGGATCATGGGGCACTCCTACATTTATTGGGCGCACATTAGAAACAAGAAAAAGACCTCCAGCGATCAGATGGGCATACCGCGTAGCAAGGCCAGCATATTCTGGCTGGGCAACCGAGGGATGAGGTGGGTCCAACTAATGCCTTGCATCCTCCAATACGCCAGGCAATTACCACAGCCTGATATTATCATCTTTCATTTGGGAGGTAACGATTTGGTCGCAGTCAAGAACATTGACCTAATAATCTCTATCAAGAAGGACTTGACTGCAATTAAGGCTATATGGCCAGACGTGGTATTGGTGTGGTCCCATATTATCCCCCGATTGGTATGGAGGGACGCGAGGTCGCATAAAGCCATAGAAAAAAGCAGGTGCAAATTAAACAAAGAAATGGGGACCTGGTTGAGGGCAATAGGGGGCTACGTCATTACACATGAGGATATTTCTCACACATGCCCAGGCATGTATAGAACAGACGGGGTTCACTTATCAGATGTGGGGGTAGATATCTTCATTCTCGCTCTGCAAACGGCCACAGCAGCTTTAGTTAATTAGTGGGGGTAGGAAACAAATAAGGCTTTACTGTTTCCTACTTTGGCAGGGGCCCTCACCGGAGCAGAAGGAGATGTGTCGCTGCATAGGGGGGAATTTTTTGGTGAAGGACTTTGCATAAGGGGAAAGCGGGGACATGGATACAACTAAGGATGGCGGAGACCGAGATAATGGCCGGTCTGGGGGTGACCGAGATAATGGCCGGTCTGGGGGTGGCCCAATGAAGGCCTGGCATAAGCAAGAACTGCGGCCCGCAAGGCCAGGGGTGGGAGGAGGCGGCAGAATACTGCACGGAGCGGCAGTAGCCACGGAGGCGTTCACGGAGCGGGATGCCAGTGGCGGGTGTTCCCCTTCACTGATCGGAATGCGGATTGGCATTCACGGAGCGGGGTGCCAATGGTTTACCACCTTCACGGAGCGGAAGGATGGAGGGCTGCCGTCTCCAAAAGCAGAGGGGTGGGGAAAAACAAGGAAGTTTACCGGTGAGGGCATTGGCTAGAGGTAATGCCAATTGTGTTTAAACTGCTGCAATATTAGTGGATATTAATATTGTAATAATGTAATAATGCTATTTTTGGCTGTGGCCGTTTCTTCCACTCAATAAAGGATATCATGGTTTACCTTACTCGGCTGTCATGTGGTCAAGGGTGGGAGGGGCGGTCATCCGTAAGCTACGGCGTGCCCAAGTTATGATTTAAGGTGATTAAACAAGCATGCCTAGAAATATACAGATTGCACAGATTTCTTGAGCAGCACTGAACGGGAAAGCGGTAGAACATGAATGAAGAGCAAAAAAAGAAAAATCCCAGGACTGTCACCTTAAATTCGGGGTATTTACTTCCTCTGTAGCGGTGAATCCACAAAAAAGGCACAGTGCGGGGTACCCCCTCGCTCCCTTCTCCACCCCAAACATCTGTATAAAGCAAAGGACTCCAGATGCCAGCCCACTGAGACGGCTGGGAAAGGGGGGGGGGAGCGAAGAGGCGTTTCTTTGTGTTGACCCGCAAAGGGTCTGCAAAAGAAATGTCTCCGGGCTCCTCGTGGCTCTGGGGCCGCCGCAGCACGCTCCCCCGCGTTGCCTGATGTACCGCTTTCTCCTGCCTGGCTCCCGGCTTCCAGTGACGCACGGCGCTTCCCCCCCCCCTTCCTGTCCAGCGGCCGGCAGCGCGCCGGAGCGCCCCCTATCTGCAGCCCGGCTGAGGGCGCAGCCGCCGCCGCTGCTGCTGCTGCTGCTGTGCTGCCTCTCGCCCCTTTGTGTGAGACGCTCCGAGAGCCGGGCGCACTCGCCGTCCCTCTCCTCTTCTTCCTCCTCCCACGGAGCCCGGGGGCAGCCGATCCCGGAGCTGCATTCAGACCCCTGCTACCCTCAACGTTCACCCCCACGTTCTTGCAAACCAGGCAAAAAAAAAAACAAAAACCCAACAACAACTTCGGGAATTGCAGTACTTTTGAATTCAAGATATTTGTTTTATAAAATAGATCTACAACTAAGAAGGAGCTCAGAACTACTCTTAAGTTGCCTGATCTGCTGTAGAAGAAGGCTTTATTTCTGCAGAAAATATTCGTAGACTGGTGCCGATTTTGGAAGATTTTTTTTTTTTTTTACTCCTTTTTTTTTTGTGTGCAAACCACAAACGGATGTGAGGCAGGGAAGGTGTTTCTCACTCTTAACTCACTCTCCTCATTTTCTGTGTTTTTATTTCTGTTGAACATAACCCCCCCTCCCCCCCCCCCAAAAAAAAGAAAGAAAGAAAGAAAGGAGTTTGCTTGATGTTTGCAGTGAAATGGACGTAAGATTTTACCTCCCACCACCAGCACCACAGCCTGCCGCCGCTTCTGATACTCCTTGCCTGGGACCTTCTCCCTGTCTGGACCCCTACTATTGCAACAAGGTGAATTTTGCTTGCTGATTGTTCTTGTGCTCTTTGCTCTGGAGGGGATGTTCTTCTGTATTGTCTTGCGTGCAGGGATGGGAGTGATGCTACCTACGAGTTTAATTAAAGCGTGCAGGGTTTTTAATTTTCTTGGCAGTTTTACAGTGTATATACAACATGCTGGACTGTGCAGGGAGGCTCTGTGTCTTTCACCGGAAAGCACGGCGATCGTGCAGAAGTAGCAGCATCGAGTTTGATTCGCTTCCTGCTGGTTTCCTAGATATGACATTGATCTGATATAGTTAAAAAAAAAAAATCCTAAATATTCGCTCAGTAGCCTGAGGGAGGAAAATATTGTTGTACTTGCTCCAGCATTGGCTTTGTTTTATTAATAATTTTTAAGCACAAGAGTCAAGCATTGAAGCTGAAAAACTATGTGGGCGATTTTATGGACAGGTTCCTCTCTCCCTACTGTATAACTCTTCCAGAAAGTAAACCATAAGGCAGAAGATGAACAGGTGACCGGCAATGATTTTGGGATTTATTTTATTTTGTATTATTATTATTATTATTATTATTTTTTCTGGTGAGGCTTTCAACAAATTCTGCATAGAGCCGGCCCTGAGCGAGTTCATTGTACTAGTGACAAGTGAAGTTCGCTCAAAACAAGGCTTCTTATTCTTATTTTAGATGTAGCTCACGCCTTTTCCTTGGTAGCTGAAGGCGAGTTACATTCAGGTAAAGTTGGCTTGTCTCTGCACATGCCCCTCGGCTCCTTAGTAACTTACTTGAATAATCTCCCCCCTTTAACTTGATGAAATGAAATCACTGCAAACGTCCTGCGGTCCCCGAACACAAAGAGAGAGGGGGGCCGTAGAAATCTAAAAGTTACTCTTATGACATTAAGAATTACTGTACTTAGTTATAGTTAGGAGAAGCCAGGGGTGTTCCAGTGGGACACCCCTGTGCCCCCGAAAGCTGTGAATTCTCTACTTTTCTTCCAGGAGCAAGCAAGTCTTATTACGAGCATGAGCAGGCTGATAGTCTATGTGCAGGCACTGAACTGCACATTTCCCTGCCCTGTTTTAGAATTATCGTTGAACGTGAAGAAAACACTAGCCACAAAATAATAATAGCAAGAGGCAAATCCAGAATTTCAGACCACTTCTTGGGCTCCTCTCCAGGGACTAAAGCTGTGTGCATGTAAACTGCTTTGAGAGATTTGCTGTAGCACGGTTTTCATACATTTTTTTTAGACTTTATTATGTTGCAAGTATGGGAAGGACTTTTTTAATACTGAAATTGCATATAGTGTATGCAGCATAGTCAAGTCTCCGTACTGAAGACAGGCTGCATATTTTATGGCTGAACATTTTGGTTGCCCTAATGTTTCATGCCAGGGAGCTGTTTCAGAGCCCCCTTCTCCCAGGCTCTGGGAACCTGCTGCTCATTGAGTGTATTTGAAGAAGTATTCAAGTGTGGTATGCGATTGCTTGTTAATTTTCAAAATGATTTACAGTAAGGACACACCCGGTTGCATCTGCACAGGCTTGACATATGTAAGATATGAAATATCATGTACAAGCATATCCCCACGAATCTGCAAAATTCAGCACAGGGTTTGCCAGTGGAAATCACTTTCCAGGATGACATTTAGATTATTCCAAGCATGCACACTGACAACCGCCTAAAAAGTTTGCAGTGCCAATCGCATTTCACACATTCAGTTACATTTTCACAGCATGTCAAGTGCATCGCTTTTAAACAGCAAAAAGGTTATGCAGAGTATACATTTACAGCAGGTAGTGGCACAAGAGAGATCACATGCACTGTGCGCTTGCCAGTACAGGCATTTTCCTTTGGAAAGGTGCTCTCATCTTGTGCAGCTATGGCAAACCCCTTTAGGATAGAGGGCCTTGCTTTCTCCCTCCCTCCTTCTCAGACATATTGTGGCAGAATCCAAGAAAAGCGGAAAGCCTTATCAAAAGAATACTTAAGGACAGATTTATGAGATATATATAATTTTTTTTATTTTTTTTTACCTGAGATTACATAATTTGACTTAATCCCCTCTTGGGAAATAGGGTCCAGCTGCATGGCGATGAACTTTTAGATGAACATCCATCGTTACAGCAGAATCTCCTTTGAACTGCGGCACTGTGACCTGCAAAATAACAATGTTTTCTCTGATTAGCTTGCACTGTAAAAATATATCATTGCAGTATTTCAAAGTGAAGGAAAGTGGATGCTGAAGGAATAATGGCCACAGGTCCCCAGTGGATATGTAGACCTATATGGCAGTGAAACTATACAAATCAGAGATGCTAGCCTTCTAAAAGTGGGGAGCAGTTTGTGTACCGTGTTACCCAGGGCTCTTGGGCACATG
Organism: Rhinatrema bivittatum; assembly: GCF_901001135.1. NCBI lineage: Eukaryota > Metazoa > Chordata > Amphibia > Gymnophiona > Rhinatrematidae > Rhinatrema > Rhinatrema bivittatum. The sequence continues at coordinate 644,021,832 of NC_042616.1, read as the reverse complement.
GGATAGATATCATTTAAAAGTTAAATGCCTTGGAAAAATTTTTAAAAATGTACTTGGATAAAATACATTCATTTTCCCAATTAAGCGCCGGAAATAGTTTTTGGTGCAAGGTACTGAAGATTGAACTAATTCATTTAGACATGCCTCCTCAAGATTTTTGGGCTTAATTGGATGTGATTCCTTGTAAATTATCTACCATGCATAATGGAGCAAAGTGTTCTTTTTAAATACAAATTCAGCTTCTTCTCTACGGACAAGTTTCAGCTCTTCATTTTGACTTAGGTTGGTCCAATAATAAAAATTTGCAGTTATCAGACAATACAGAGGTTTCACTGGCTTCAGGTTTCTGACAGAATGTATGGTCTATCATATATGTGTATATATAGCTCTATCTATCTATCTATCTATGTTACTGTTCACTGATGGGCTAAAGGATTTGTCAGGCCCTGGAAAGGCATGAATCTTTCATGGAGAGCAGCCCAACCCCCACTCTCAGAGAAGAACTACAAAAAATATCAGTTTTGCTCAAAATGCCTAGTTGATTCAAAAATATCTGCTTCTCAGGAGGTGTTAAGTGCATGGATTTTTCGCTTTTATTTTCCACAACTGGGCTATGCCTGAAGGAAGTGAAAACATGTTTAATGGATTCTGATTTACAGTGAAAACAGAGCTAAAATCAAAGGCTTACTAAGCAGTTTGGGCTGTATTTTCGGAAAAGTCTATACTGGTTTAGGTCTATAATAGAACCTTGTTTAATTATCTTAATCAGTAAAAGTATTTTTCTTCAGACTGAAGAAGTGACCTTGGGATTCTTAAAAGCTTGCATCTCTAAATATTTATTAGCATTATAAAGATACCCTCTTTACCCAGCTGCTTTGTGAGTTTTCTTCTAACTAATTGTTTGTTTTTGTTTATTTTGTGGATAAGTTATGCGTGCTTTATCTTGCACAGGCTGTTCTGCTCCAAACTGTTTTTAGTGTATTAGAATGCATTTACATAAATTATTGACTCTTAAAGTATTTTAGTCTTGAAAATGGAGATATGCAGTGTTTGCGTTTAAGAATGACATTTGGCTTGATAATGGAAATTCTCTCTTATGCCGTAGACAAGAAGGAACTGAACCCAGAGTTTTCTTTTTGAAATAAAATCAATTGACAAGATTGATCAGTCAGGCCATGTTCCCCACTGCTACTTTTCGGATGAAGCACTGACTTTAAAGTGCTTTATAAAAGTTTTGGGGGTTTGCATCATCCTGGCTGAGAAATTCTATGGATCTTTTGCTTTACTCCATCCTCCTAGGTCATTAAAATAGGGCTTTGTTAAACTCTTTTCTGTTTCCCACGTAAGATAATGAGGGGGAAAGTGGGAAAAAAAAGTCAGTGTGAACAATGTTGATTCAGACAACTGTGCAAGGTATCTCTTCTACCAACAGAAAGAATGGATGGTATGGTGCTATATATAGGTCAGCTTTTCAAACAACGTGGAGGGGATGGTTGACTGGACAGACAGATTTAGATGTGAAGTAATACAGCTCATTACTTCAAAGGTAACTGACAGCTATGAACTATTAAGATAGCAGCTAGTCATCATCTCTTTCAAGCAACGTGCGTTCATTTATTGTAACAGAATGTTAAAACCAAAATAGGACCTAGATAAGCAAAAATAGATGAGCTCAATGGGAAATGCTCTACAATTTGAAGAGCTGTCAAAACAGCACTTAGTGAAAATAATACTTCTTTTTCTTTGCTTAATATACTGTTATCTCCATGAGAGACTTTTATCATACAAATTCTGTTCAAATCAAGCATGAGCTGATACTCCCTTAGAATGACAGCTTTCTGGCGCTTTGGGCTTTGGAGGCTTATTTGAGTTTTCGTAAGAAATTGAAGGATATTGAGGGAAGCTTTCAATCTTAGCAATCAGGATAGTTCTGCTGCAACTGAAGAGTTTCTGTTCGTCTGATGCGCTGATGATAATTTCCTGCTGCTTTTATGATTTTTATACTTGCTTTTGTTGTGTTATGTCAATTTTTGTTTGATGCCTTGGTGGATGCTTTTGTAACATTGTTTTATATTGTGTTGTGAATAGATGAGAAATAAATATAAATAAATACAATAAATAAATGTATGATTGCTTTACAAAAAGTAATATAATTATATTTTGACCCAGTAATCAAAGGTCAGCCTACCGACTGACAGGCAGAGAGACCCCCCTGAATATAGTAGGAGATAAAATAATGGGCTCCAACACTCTCTATAGTCAGTTTGATTGAACTGTGCACTGGATTCTTTAGTGTTTACCAGTTAATTGAGAAATAAAGGACCCTCCAACTCATGCACTCAGTGCTCACATGATACAATGCCTTCCAGTGCAATGGAATGTTTTTCTGGACTTAAACTACTATGGTTAGCAAGAAGTAAGGCCCAAAGAAATTGCTAACAAATTAAAAGAAGGTGATTTTTCTAGGATATATCATTTCTTCTTTTGGACCAATTCTTATGGCAATAGTGCTCAAACCGGTCCAGTCAGATTGATTTCCAGGCTATCTCTCATGAATATGAATGACATATGTTTTCATAGTTGGGTCCCCAATGTATACAAATATATCCATTCATATTCATTAGGATATCTTGAAAAATCAGACTGGCTGGGGATGGGGGAGCAAAATTCAATTTCAGCACTAATGGTTTCTGGGTAATATGATATTTCAGAAGCTACATCTATCTTGAAGTATCTTTATTTCTTCTAAGTACACAATTATATTAGTTTATGTGACTATGGGAATTTATAAATTGTGCACATCAAAAAATGGCTGAGTTATGTTCAAAACATTACCAGCTATAGAAATATTTATTTTGCTTTCTTTCTAAAATATTATCCAGAGCTCATTTCTTGTTATATACTATCCAGTTTTTGACTCCTATGTTGGAGAAGTGCTAGAACTGTTACTTGTGACTAGATTTTAAGTGAGAAGTGAAGTAGAACAGGAGGGAATGGGATATGTTATGGACTCAGACATAAATCTTCCATTATACTTTATGAAATACAGTTCTTAAAAAGCTGAATAACTTTTTCTGTGGGTTATAAAGTCCTCCTCATGCTCAGATATTGATTTCAGAGAAACAATAACATTTCATTAGCATTGAACACTGTGGCAACTGTGTAATATAAGGTCAGATAAATAAATAGACAGGCAGCTAAATAAACAAATAAATAAATAAATAGAACTGAATTTCTGTTCTGTGGAGGAAAAAAACATTGATACTGTCTTGTGCCCTCATACTTCTGTTTGCCACTTCCTTCCATGTGCAATTTCTTGTTTAGATCATTGGCAAAATGCACACTTTCCACCGCATGGCATCTTAGAAATTATATGCCACCGACACAGCTCAGACATTGGTTATCTCATATCTGTTCATTGCACCCTTTAACCAGTCAATTCCAATTAAGGCAGCTCCACACATACTGAGGCTCATCTGAAACAGGTACAAGGTACTTGGTTGGTATAAAATGAATCTTACATACTGAAGAATTATTTTCCAAAAGATATGAGATGTGAAATGCTCGATCTCACTTATGTTTATTATAATACAAGCATCTAGGACTTCCCAGTCAACCCTTCACTCATCTCTCCTTAAATCCAAATGATGCAACATACCACAGTGGAGAACAAGAGGCTGCAAATTTATATAGGATAACAGCAAGTTCCAAGACCCAAGCTAGTATACAAACTCTGGTCCCCCTTCACTTTCCTATTGGGCAACCCACCACAATGGTGGACCACCTTCAGGCCACTTGGGTTTCAGGCATTGAACAACAGGCTACCACCATGTCCCAATGGGTGCCCATTGGCAAGTGTGATTAGCACTCTTTCACACTTGCTTTTTTTTAGTTATGTATCCCCCAATCTACATAAGAAACATAAGAAATTGCCATGCTGGGTCAGACCAAGGGTCCATCAAGCCCAGCATCCTTTTTCCAACAGAGGCCAAACCAGGCCACAAGAACCTGGCAATTATCCAAACACCAAGAAGATCCCATGCTACTGATGCAATTAATAGCAGTGGCTATTCCCTAAGTAAATTTGATTAATAGCAGTTAATGGACTTCTCCAAGAACTTATCCAAACCTTTTTTGAACCCAGCTACACTAACTGCACTAACCACATCCTCTGCCATAATACCTTGTAACCAGTCATGCCAACTGGGCAAAATATACTAGCTAAACGCCCAGTTGGCTCAGATCTCTACCTCTTGCCCCCCCCCCCCCCCAACCCGCTCCCATTTAGCTGGAGGAAACCAACCAAACGCATACAGAAACCTAAACTGAAAAGGAGAGGTTGGGAGAGATATTGAATCCCTGTGGGAACAAAAGAGTAGGGGGTACCTTTGCTACCCTCCCTTATACTCTGCAGTGGCCATTCTGCTGTAGTCAATGGCCAATCCTTCAAAATGCTTGAGGCAACGGTAAGACCAATAGGTTGTGTGAATATTTCTCAGAACCCCCATCCTATCTAATTCCCCAAGGGGTTGAGTGAGAGGAGAGTAGGCTGGGGCCCAGTGCCAGCTTACGTTCAATGTCTGTGGCTTCTGCCTTCCTTCCTCCCACTTGCATTATTCTCATACAGCGTTTTGTATTTGAAAACCAGGGGCTGGTTTTATCAAGGAATTTCTCCCTACTGTGCCTAAGGGAAAAGCCTTTGATGACCTGGGCACCAAGTGTCTTCAAGTAAATGAAGTGAAGATAATAGAATTATTCATTTTAGAGTTTTGCCAGTGATTTGGAATTTATAAATCAAACTAGTGAAATCCATTTAGAATCATTCTTGCTTATATGACTCAATCTCTGTAATGCTGCCAATATAATGACTGATGCTATGTTCCAATTCATTTTTTACAGTCTGTTATATTTTTCAATCATCGAGATTTCAAGGGTTCCTTGGATCCACGGTTTACTATTTTTTATTATTTTCATGACATTTAGAGCTTTGCTATAGTGATAACATTAGAGGATTTTTTTTTTTTTTACAGCACTTTCAGAATAATTATGGAAGAGGTTGATTTCCTGTTAAGAATTCATGTTGCATTTCAACTCACAATAAACAGCTGAACAGTATGAATTTTGTTCAATACCATGGTAGCAACAATGTCAGGACCCTTTTTCTTTCAGGTCCTTGACTGGTAGCCCAACCTGACACTTTTGATGTTCAGATGCATGGCAAAGGCTAAACTTCTGTGTTTGGTTGGCTCAAACTGTGTGCGTTCCTTGCCCATGTTGGTTAGATCCTAACGATTTCAGAGGAGTTTCTTTGACTTCTATTGTTCTGTACTGGGCCGGACCAAAAAATTCCTAAGGGTAGCAAGAAGGAAGTAATTCTCAAAAGGATTTAAGTGCATAAACCTCCGTTTTATGCACAAATGGCCTTTGAATATTTCCCAGGCGGTTGTGCGTGGAAAAACAGGTGCAAAAGTCATTTCCCAGAGACTTTCATGCCCACTCCAAAGAAGGGTTCTGGAGATGGGAGGGGGGGGGGGGGGGAGGAGGTGGCAGGGAGGCAGGGCAGATGCGAAGTTGAGGTAGGGACAGAACTTTTGCACATCCTTTCTATTTGTTTTTACTATACATGCACAGCATTGCATCTGCTCCCGAGCAGACGGAACTCGGTGTATGTATGTTGGCCCCGGTCATCCACACTGTCACAAACCTTCAAAGTGAATTGACCCGCCTAAATCCATTTTTGACAACTCTGCAGGTAAAACAGACTGCAGTTAAAAAGTACCTACAGGCTTCAGCCTGTGTGGGGCGGTTTCAGAATGAGCCTCCCCATCACTAAATGCAGTGCATGGAGTCCATACGCTGTTTTTAAGATATTTACTGCAAGGCAAACAAGAAGCATTGCATTTTTTTTCCACTCTTTTACTTAAAAATGCAAGAAGGTGCAAGGTAAAGAAGCGCATGATATAAACCATCACAAAATAATTGTGGTGATTTAATTGGATGTATTCACATAAATTGTACTACTTGAATAGAATACATATTTATTATTTAATACCTTTGCACAGTGCAAAAAGCCTCTAATACTTGCTATCTATTACAAATATTTCTCCAGGTAAATAGAAGCAATGTTATAAGAGCAAGATAGTGTTTCAACCAAAAGGGATATATTTTATCCTTTGGCTGATATAGTCATGACCATTAATCATAAAAACCTGCAGACAGTAGAAGCTTAATATCAAAGCTAATGATTTATTTTATGTTAATGACTTTCTGCTAGGGCATAAAAGACTGCTCATAATGGACTTTTACTGCTGTGTTCAGTTACTAAGGCTAATGGGGTAATCTTTCCTTTGCCAGAATTAAGCTATTTTTGAAGTAAATTATGATGCCACTTTTTCATGTTAACTGCGAAAAAATTTGTGATGAACTCTAGTCTATGGAGAAATACGTGCAACCTTAATCGAAAGCAAAAGAGCATATTTAAAACCATATCAAACATTTCTCATAATTATTGCTCAATGTAGTAGGTTTTACGCCATACGCTATTCTAAAGAAGCTAACATAAGTAAGTTAAACGTCAACAATTGTTTCCTAGTTTGATCTGTGCAGGATTCATGGATTTTTAAGAGCAGCACACTTGTTTTAACATGTTGTTTAAATAGAGGAAAATGGCCTTTTTGGCTGCCTACTGCCAATTTGCTAAATGATAGTAAAACACTTATTTTTGCACTGGGAAGTTTTAAGACTATGTTTACATTAGTTACAAGCAACATATTTCAGTAAGAGATAATTTGCCTGCTAAAGTTCACATAATGTGCTAATCATGTCTAGTGGTTAATAAAGGCCTGCTATCTCACTCCCCTGGTGGCTATAAAAGGCTATTATGTTCATGGCAGCAGTTCAGATACAGCTGCTGTGTGTTAATAATGCACTATTGTCTCGCTAATAAACACAGCAAGGGTCAGCACCTCAAATTCCTAAATCTTCTATCCCCTTTCCAAAATATTTATTAACACCTTAAAAATGTTATGTTTGTGTTTTACATCATTTAGGCCTTAAGAACTAGGTATGTTAAAAGATTTTACCATCTAATCTGAGTTGTGAAAGATTAATGGATATTGAGATAAATATTTGATTGCAAGCCTATTATATGTATAGGATCAAGGTAGATGGGATCACAATAAAGGCATTGATAAATGAGATTTTTTTTTTCAAATAATTTAAACCAGAATTGCTAGAAGACTGCTCAAATCTAGCTAATTTTGATTGAGGTATTTCATGATCTTTTGCTCTTCTGACTCAGTCCAGTCAGAGAATTTATTAAAATAGGGACTCATATTCTTTTAGCTGGGCCAGATCATGCCGTATTAATCAGAATCTTTCTTGAATCCTGAACCACAAAATCTGCTCCATGATTCCTCAAATCACTGAGCAGGAAAGTTCAAGTTAAGGTGACTGATGGATCATTAGTTGCGAGTCTTATGGGTTCTATTTTTTAATGACTGAAATACTACCTAGAGAAAGTTAGAATAATTTGCAATCGCCCACCTTTTCCTTTCCAATTCTAATTAAATTCAAAAGGTTGACTGAATGGTATGTTAATCAATCCAAAATATCCAAAACTGATATATAGAATCACGAGTAGAGACGAGTCACGGATTGCGATATGTAAAGTTCAGAGTCAGATCAAAAGTTAAAATCTGGATTATTATTTAGATTGTCTAGGGATTATTCTTTGCCCTTCTAAGAATTTGGGAGATAGACTTTACGGTTGCAACAATGCTCAGCTGATGTTCCCCGTTGTAGCTATTTGTCTGCATTATGGGGTGTAAGCTCCCATTGACTGAACATTGAGGAAGAGGAGAAGTAAAAGGGGGGGGAGGGGGGAGGAGGGCACTGAGATAATAATCATAGATAGAAATAATTGCAAAGAAGCATCAGACCCAACTGAAAATGTATTTCAAAAGTAAAACAAACCAATTCAGAGCAAAATAAAAAAAAAAAAACTAATGACCTGATTTCATTGAGGCTTTTCTCCCTTGATTCATAGTCTTTTCCCCTAGACACAGAAGGGGAAGAAAAGTATTAACGAATTATGCCCTAAATATTTCTTTTGAGATATTTGATGACATACAGACCATTAGATTGGCTTATGCTTCTTTAAAAGAAAGACACTACTGCTTTAAAAGAAAGCTGGACCCGCCATAGACTATGCAAAATTTCAGAAATAATGTACATATGGCAAATAGTAATAGTCACCTTGCGTCCGTTTGAAATTGTATTCATTTATTTTTTATTTTTTTAATTTCTTTGGGTTGCACTCTTGTATTTCTGTGCATTCATTTCGGCAGCGATGTTTGGAATTGTTACGGATAATGTCACTCAGAGTTATAGCTAAGAGGCTCATGTAGTAGTATGATGGCATTTGTGCCATGAAAGCCAATATGGGCAATCTAACCCCCATTGTATGAGATAGTTTGTGACCACTTCTAACAGCAGCTCGAAGGGCAGCAGGAAAGTGATTAAAAGAAACTGCAAAGTTATGACTTAGCAGGAACATTTCTATTTGGAATACAGAGAGTACAACTATTTGACCTGTGTACTTTTTGAAATATTACACAGCATACGGAGCATGATGCTGTCTTTTAAGAATACATAGTATTTTAATTAAGAGTCTCATTTAAAGAGCTAACATATGAAAGCGTGTGCAATGTTTGTGTTTGTTAGTGTGCATATGTAAAGGTGGAGATAATTAAAGCAACATTGCAGGAAGGTAATTAGCCACTGTCCTTCAATTTGCAAATGTGAGGCACCGGTGACTAATCGGTTTCTAGGATGTGTCTCACCGTGGACGAGAAAGCAATCTTTATTAATGCTTTCTCTATATTTTCTGCAATGAAAAACATTCATGTGAGATCTCCATTTTGTCATGGAAAACTTGCAAATCAATAAGCCAGCCAGCCTTTATTAGCGGCAGATTGGGTGCCCTGCAGATGAAAGGCAAAGTGATACTTTATTGGTTCTCTTGCATAGCTGAAGATGGTCTTTTAGATAAACAGGACTGTGTTTCTTTAGCATCCTGAATGGAAATAGAGCATGTTGTTGCTTTGTTTTTCTCTGCTCAGCTTGGTGACCCTTCATTTTTTTTTTTTTTTAAATTTCTGGTTTGCACAATATTGCCGATCCCCACAAAAAATGCAAAAAACCCCAACTCCCCCCTCCCCCCGAAACTCAGCTAAATTTTTCATGAAGAGAAATGAAACAAATACAAAAAAGCATACTTATCAAGTGAAAACTAAAGATTTCTATTTTCCTCTCTTTCATGACCTTCAATAATGCATTTGTCATGCTCTCAGTCTATAAAGACTACAGGGAAAGATGTACAGGTGTGGTTCTGATATATGGAGGCTCGGCTGTTGTTTGTAGTCTCTACGCTTGTCATACACAGTTCTCCGCACATCATACTCTTACAGCAGAATTTGACACAATTTCTAGCTTTCACTCCTGCATCCTTTTCAGTGCACAATGTACATTAGTTTGACAGGGTGTGTGGAGGACAACTCTGGCAAGCAATTGATATTTTGAAGTGGCAAGCGTTTCAGCAGCTGCCTGCTTGTGAAAAGGGAATGATAAGATATACTGTATTGTTAGTTTCAGGCAAAGCATTAAGGTTTAAGCTCTGTAAAAATGTTCACATTATTTGCCAGTGGTGAAGCAAGTCTTTTATGTTTTTTTTTTTTTTGCAGAGCTTAGCTCTCTGGTTGATGTGAACGAGAAGGACATTGGTTTAATGGCCAGTAAATGAATAGGAGTACTTTGAATTTGAACCACTGCCAATTTTGCACCAACAAAAGGGACTGACAAAAGAAAGAAAGATTTTTATGTGAAATGCAAAGCACTGGCAATGCATGGGGGAGGCAGGGACAGGAGAGAATGAAACAGAAATATTCTTACCTAATAGCCATGCAATGCCACTGAAATTGTTAAAATATATGGGTTGTTTTTTTTTTTAACATGGCTCCTCAGTTGCAAACTTAAGCTGTTTCATGTGATATTCCTAAAAACCTGTTGCATGCATGAACATGCTCTCTCAGAATATATTCACAAGGAATTTCCAGTGTGTTGCTTTCCTAAATATCACACTTGCTCTGCAGGCCTGCTAACGGAACATCAGCATTGTCCACTGCTGGAGTTCCCAAGTTTCTCTCTGTCTAGTAGTGGGAAATCAGTTATGGCACTTTCAGTGTGCAACATTCATTAGTGAGGCAATTTGTCATGACTGTTAATAGTCAGAACGCATCTGCTCTCTCGTCACTTATGGGATATGATAAGGAAGGAGGTAAATATTTTCATCCAGTGGCATTAACTTCCCCACCACCTCCTTTCAGATTAAAAAATTAGCAGTTGGAAACGTATTTTGTTGAAGTAATATATGAATTTATAGCCCAAGGTGCTCTAATAACTCCTTGCAGGGTGTACTTTCTTCCATTAGATTTCCAACATCATCTGCTGGGCTAGTCTTAAAAGAATGTATGTCGAAATACACGATAAATTGTAGAATAAAGTGAAGGCATGATTTCTTAAATGTTAGCACACTATTTTCATGTAAAACCAATGTTTAACTAACACTGCTTAGTTTGGCAAGGTCACTGTGCTAGGTGAAATCAATTTACATTAATTTCTATATGTATATCTGAAAATAAATAAAATGTTCTAAGTGCATTTTGAAACCAGCGACAGCTGTACTAGAAAATATCTCCATTTTCCCTGTATCTGCCTCTTAAGTCATTGTTCATTGTTCTAACTGTGAAAGGTTAAATTGTTTCCTACAGTCAAAAAGATTTAAATTTTTCACATACATCTGATAACTTTTGTGTATTACATAATATATACTAACTTCCCACACAAAGGACTTTTTGACACATTTTTATTCTTAATCAAATAGAAAAAATGAGGATAATTGATTTCTTAGAAACTGAACCCAGTCTCAGTAAGAATCCCTTCTTGCTAGTAACAAAAGCTGTTACTGTTTAAGTTCCTGTTCAGTGGTTAGTCCGCATGGTTCAGTGAGTGTTGTCAAAAAGGCTTTTCTCCTGATTGACAACCTTGTAGGAATGTGAATAGAGATTTTAATTGCATATCATGTGTGCATATCAGGGCTAGTGGATTCACTGGATTTGCCTATGATTCATTAACGTTTAGCTCCATATCTCTCCAAGTCAGCTATGCTTCCCCCTTCTGCCCCCCAAAAAAAGAAAAATCTGATTTTCTTTTTTATACTCATGGATGAATTTTCAGAAGAAAAGAAAAAAAAAAGAGAAAAAGAGTTTGTATTGCTCAAGCAACTTACTCTTGGTCTGGCAGATTTAAGTTCTTATATCCCAAAGACTTAGGGAGTTGGCATTGAATGGGTGACACTATTTTGGACACAACCATGCACCGTTCTTTAGAAGTTGTTTTACCCTAAATGATAGTGTATTTAGATGAAGTCATTTTAATTTCCTTCTGAGCCTGGGCAGAGAATACGAGAGCAGAGTTTTCTGCCTGCACTTGCTAAAAGTCTGTTTATCTTCTTGCATTTGCTGAACTATGCTTTCAGCAACAGAGCACATCACAAATAGAGTTGGTAGGAAAAAATGTATTGTGTTAGATTGGCTCCACATTTATAGTCACTGAAAAAAAAATATTAAAAAGTGACTTTTTTTTCTTCTGTTTTTGAACAAGAAGGGCTAGCAATCTGGATATGAACAGGTATTTCTTTGTCAGAGCAAGAATACATTTGAAATTTAGACCTATGAAAAGAGAACCCAAAAAAACAGTGCAGTACTTCATGCTGACAGATAAATGCACTTAAACCATTTTGCTTTGGGGAAAGTGAACTCCAGAACTGTAATTTGAAGATCAAGATTCCATTCTGATTGGGCTGTTCGGCCAAAGATTGCCACCAAGGATGTAGAATCACATCATGATATCACAGTTTAGTGCAAGCCTGTGGCAGATATTTCATACATTTTCTTTAACACTGGATCTCAGATCAAATATATTTTAACTAGCCGTTAAGCCCGTAACAATGGGATACATTTAAAAAAAAATTTTCAGTCCATTTCCTTCCCACTTCCTCCCCCCTCTAGTCTCCCTCCCCCCTCTATTCTCCTTCTCCTCCCCCCACCTCACTCTCTCCTCCCTCCCTCCCACCTCCTCCCTCTATCTCCATCTCCTCCCGCCTCCCCTCACCTCACTCTCTCCTCCCTCCCTCTCACCTCCCCTCCCCTTTCAAGCTCATCCACAACCGGCAGACAGGGGGGTGTCCCGCGCGCGTCGCCGCCGCTACTGCTCCTCCCTCCCCGCGCCGCCACCCACCACCGCTACTGCTCCTCCCGCTCCTGCTTGTCGCCGCCGCCGCTATCCTTAATCCTCTCTACCCCCTTTACTCTCCTCCTCCCCATCTTCCACCTTTGCACACAACTTCCCCTTGCTCTTATCACTCTCCCCTCTTTGCTGTCTCCTTACCCTTACTATCCCCCATCTTGCCTTTCCCTCTCTCATAGTCCACTCTCCCCACCCCACAATGTTTGATCTCCCCCTCTCATATACAGACACATACCCTTGCCCCCTCTTCTCTTTCTCTTTCCTTTCACTGCCTTGCGCTCCTCATCGAGTCAGTCAGTCTTTCTCTCCCTCTTCTTCTGTACCTCTTTAGTCAATGCTGTCACTGGTAGGGCTGAAAAAGCAGGAGGGACCTGCAAGAAATGGCTTCCTAACAGAATACAGCCATTGTTTCCCCTCACCTTGCTGCTGATTGGCTCTGGTTAGCAGAATGAGCCAATCAGAAGTGAGGGGCCAAGAGGTAAATGCAGGCTGAGAGGCTACTTCCCCCTGCCTCCTGCCTGTCTCAGCTGCCATCTTAGTGCCTGTCCTTTGTTCATCATACTCTCTAGTGAAAAAGGAAGCCATACCAGGTGGTAAAGGATTATTTTTAAGATACGGAGATGCTGAGTGCTGTCTCAGAGAACCGGCATTGTGTTTCTAAAATCAGAGTCTCTGAGTCAAATCCGGAAAACTCCCAGGTATGGCCATTACCCTAATATAGGGGGCTCATTTACAGTGATAATGCCAGATCAAAACATTCACTAGCACACTTTTAGCACCAGATTGGAGAGTCATTTGTAAGAGGTCACAATTTGCTACCTCAGTGTGTGCCTTAGTGGTACACCAGGAATTTAATATGAAAGTGAAGGCAAGCAGGCAGGCTGTTTCATGACATTTCCATAAGTAAATTGTGTATGCCTAGACTGCTTTGTGCTCCACATTTACCGTTGTTGAAAAGCAGGGGAAAATTTGGTTGCAAAGTTTTTTATATATATCTTTATTTCAGGATCTAACAATGCAAGACATCACAAAGATAGTAAAACAATATCTGCAGCAGTCACAAAGAAGTAAACACATTATATAATTCAATGCCATCTCATGAACAATAGAACATAGGTATAATAAAGAATTTCAATCCTTGAAGCATTTATGTCAAAAGAGGATAATGCAAAGATACATCATTCAGTACATTGTCTCCATTGCCAGTAAGCCTTCCATATGGTATTGTAGACCTCCTGTTTGTTGAAGAGAGAAATAGACATTTTCTCCATTATTGTGATGTCAACCACGCCAACCACCAATGAGCGATCAAAGGAGTCAAGTTCCAATAGTAAGCAATAATGATGCGGGCAGCATGTAATAAATGGGTAGCAAGAGTTTGAGTGGGTTTAAGCAAATCAAAATCATCCCATCTAGCCAATAAGCATAAAAAGGCAATAAGTGGAAGATGCCAACCCAGTATTTCTCCAATTAAGGTCTCAATATGCAACCAGAAATTATGAACAATGAGACAATTCTACCACATATGAAAGTGAGAAGCAGACTCATCATACCCTCACCAACACAAGGGGCTAGAGGTGCTAAACTGAGAAAAGAACAGGGGATATCTATACATTCGGTGTAACAAACAAAACATTAATTCCCTGACCTTATTACAGTGGGACAATTTGTAAGTTGAGTTCCAAATGCCTTTCCAATCATTATCACCCAAATTTAAAGATAGATCCGCATTCCACTTCTTTTTAATTGTGGGTCTATGGATCAAAGATATCAACTATCAAATATATATATATACATTCTAGATATCAACCACTTTTGGAATTTAGATTGAAGTAAAAAAAGATTCCAAACCCTTACAAGAGTGCAGTGGTTTACAGTTAGCCGGATGTTTCATGATAGCTCACTGTAATTAAAAGAATAGGGACCGTTTGTGATCTCCTATATGAAATTCACCTTGAAGTTCCAGAAAACGTCTAAAGTGACCCCCCACCAAAATCTGGTCTAGAAATCTTAAACCTACCCTTTCCCTTTCCCCCAGATCCAAAGACAAGGTAAGAGGGGATAAGATCAGATTACCCTGAAGGCATGAGACAGGAGTCAGTCCCTCATTCTGAAATCCTAATAATTTATTGGCAGTATGCCACATAGTAGAGGATCCTTGCCTGGCTTGCATCTAGTAAATTGTCTGAATGAGAATTGGGTGCCCAGAAAATTAAGAGCTCTTATAAAAGGGGAACCATTTCCACTCTAAAATAATGATAATACTCCAATGGAAACCATCTGATCCTAGGTTCTTTTGCTTTGCTAAGGATTTTATAGCTTTTTTGACCTCAAACACTGTAATTGAGCTCTCATCCCTAGATAGCTATAGATCCTTATAGGTCTTAGGCAAACAATCTATCTTATGCTGGCTCTCTAAGGCCTGGATTTTTTAAGGTCTGCGACCGTAGAAAATCCTGCGGTAATGGGGGGGGCGGGGTGGCGGGCCTGCGAAAGCTGGCAGTGATCGCACCTCCACAGTGCTATCGCTGCCGGCTTTTGCACCCAATAGCGCCATCGTAAAAGGTGGTGCTATTGGGTGCGAAACTGGCAGCGAAAAGGGCCCTTACCTTTTTACCATCAGCAACGTCTTTGCGGCATCCACCCCGGTGCCACCCCAACTCCTCCCCTTCCAGTGCGGACGCTGCCCAGAACCCGCCCCAATCTAGGTATCACGTGCGATCCCTTTTGAAAATGACCCCCTAAGTCTTGGATCATACTCTTCCACCGGGTTGTTAAATTGAAAGTTTGCTATAACTTTTTGTATTATTCCAGTTTACTTGCTGTTTTTAAGACATGATGAATTTAAGTGCCATCTAGTTTGAATTCTAACTTCTCTGACAAAATCCAGCGAGAGAGTAACAGGATGATGGTCAGATAGAAAGGATACTAGAATGTCACAATCTGTTACATAAGGTGGTGCCATAGAACTACAGAGAAAGAAGTCTATTCTACTATAAGTATGGTGACTAGAAGAGAAAAAGTATAGTCCTGACTACTTGGGTATCATTCCTGCCATGTATTTTTAAATTGTAAAATTGCAAGTTGTTCCATAATGCTAACAGAATTGGTAAAGTGGCATTTGGTGAGTGTGATCTATCCAGTTTTGCATTGAGACACATATTCCAATCACCTCCCATTATTACCCTGTCTGATCGATATGATTTGAGTATGTCAAATAAATGTAAAAAACCCTCCTCAGAATAATGTTTGGGTCCATAGACATTTTCTAATAAAACCAAATAGCACACCCTCTACAATCACAAACCTACCATTGGGGTCCCTATATATTTTTCTAATTGAGAAAGGCTTTATGTATAAGTATACAGGTTCCCCTACTCCTAGTAGAATAAGAGGCAATAACTTTCCTCACCCAGCCATGGACCAATTTATGTTCCATCTGTGTCATGTGAGTTTCTTGTAGTAAAACCAAGTTGGCACCTAGATTTTTAATGATTTGTAACATTCTAGTTCTTGTTATTGGGTGAGAAAGGCCCCGACTTTTAAAGAGACAAGTATGATATTAGAGAAAAACATCATCCTCAGGAAAAATTATATTAACAATATCCAGAAACCCTATTATTATTGAAATCTATCATGACCCTAAGATCATCTTTAAATTTGTTGATTCCATGCTAGAGAAAGATAATGAAAGAGATTGGTCTATGATGACCTGCCCACAGCAAACTCCTTTTTACTTTGAGGAGAAGGTAATTAAACTTAAGAAATCAGTCTTAGAAACTGCATGCAAATTTGACCATAAACTTGAATTGGAGGTCAAGTATGACCCACTATGCAATCGGTCAGAGTGGTTTAAGGAGACCTTTGGTTAGCAAGATAAATTATCAGATTTCGAACTCACTTCCCTGACTGAAATTTGATCTTTACGAGTACATTGAACAAGAACTCTAATTCATTATTGTATCCTTGCCCAACGTTCTTGATTGGTTTGTTGTCTGATTTTTTTCCTAAAAGTGTTAAGAAATATGATTAATGCTTCCCTCTCGGAGGGAAATTTCCCTAATGTTTTGAAAAATGCTTTAGTTGTTCTCATTCTGAAAAACGAGGATGCAGATCCAAGAATATGTATTAATTACAGGCCCATTGCTAATCTTCCATTTGCATCCAAGTTTTTGGAAAGGTTGTTACTTCTCAAATTTCAGAATTTTTGGAGAATAAGGACAAACTTGATTTGGCTCAGGCTGAATTTAGGAAGGGCTGTAGTTCCGAGGCCATAATAGTGGGCATGGTGGACTCAGTTCTACCTTCATTGGACAAGGGAAGGCTGTATTATTGACTTTGCTTGACCTATCTAGTGGTGTTTGATTTAGTCGACCATCCGATTTTGCTTTCTCGTTGTCGTGCTTTGGTATCGATGGTATATTTCTGATGTGGTTGACTAGCTTCCAACAGAACAGAACATTTATGGTCTCTTTTCAGGGAACCTGTTCAAGAGTTCCAAAGAGTTCCTCAGGGTTCGTCCTTATCACCGTTTCTATTTCATGTTTATCTAGTTCCCTTAGGAGGTATTATTCATTCTTTTGGTTCACTACATTCATTTATGCGGACAATATACAAATCATTGTCCCTTTGACCAGGATTTATCCAGTAGTACTACAGTTTAACTTTGAAAATTGCATGGTTGCTGTTAGCTCTTGGCTGAAAAAGAAATCTTTTGGTTTTGAATTCAAGACAAGACAGAGACTTTGCAATTTGGTAGTCGAATGGAGAAACATTTTATTACAGTTTGATGGACATATTGTTTCTCCTGATGAGGTGAGATAATTAAGAGTCAAATTGGACTCATTGTGGTCTATGGAGAGCCATATTTGTTCTGTTCTACCCATGGCTTATGTTCGATTGTGTTTGGTGAGACAAATACAATCATGTTTAACCTTTACTGCATTGAAATCTGTGGCATATGTGCTTTTTATTGCTGTGTTAGATTATTGCAGTGCAATTTATTGGAGTCTTCCAGAATGTCTGATCAGAAAGTTGCAAATGGTACAGAAAATGGCAGCAAGGATGGTAATGTGTTGTTCCAGGCTTGAGTCAGCTGCCCCCTTACTATTGAAATTTCACTGGTTCCCAGTAACACTTAGATGTAAGTTTAAGTTGTTGGTACTTGCTTTTAAGATTTTATATGGACACAGCCCTCCTCATACTTTCTCTCGACTCTGCTGGAGATCATCAACCAGGGATTCATGTTCACAGCATAATCATCAGCTTCAGATTCCATCACCAAAAATTTATTGGTACATGAAATTACAAAAAAGATATTTTTCTATGACTATATCTATGCTGTGGAATGAACTCCTAGTGTATTTGAGAGAGGAAACAGATTTATTATGGTTTTGTTGTAATTTGAAGACCTGGTTGATGATCTCAGACTTATGAATGAATTTATTTTGATCTGCAACAAAGTGGTTTACCACTATTTATTTTGTATTTATTAGTATTATTTTATTGTTTTAATTGTTTCTATTGTAATGTATTAATTTGTTATACATCGCTGAGAAAGATCTTATTGTACGATCTATTAGCGATTCATAAATTTTATAAATAAAATAAATTGATCAATGTAACCTATAATCGGAATATGCTATGTGATATAGATATTCTGCAATATCAATTTATATATACTATTATCACTTTTAACTCCACTATTCCCTATCAAAATAAAAATACAAGGCAGTGATAACAAAAACCAACACAGTAGAAACCACTGGAAGAAAAACCCGAATTCCCCACTACTAACACCCACTTCCACCCCCCTTGGTAAGCATAACCCTTGAATACGGTGCCAAACCGCCCCCACCCAGATATCCACCATAACTGCTTTCCAAAATATCGTATCCTAACCATATGCAAATCTGAGTGTGACCCAACAACAGACTCACATATATTTGCTCCCAACATAAGAAGGTTCAATAGAAAAACCCCCCAAAAAGAAACCAATATACTTGCCCACCAGACCATGCCTCTCAGGATTTTACATAAAGTCCCTTAGCTTATCATGAAAAAGAAATAAAAAATGGTCGCTGCGTGTTCAGTATATATGGTCTAAGAAAACCATGATGAAAAAACATTGAAACACAGACCTGCATGTAACTCATATAGCTCAGTAGTCCCAGAAGGACCCTGTCAACACCAAAACAGACAACAAATGTGAGTTGGGGAAAATCATCAAGTGTCAGCGGACCAGGCCAGAATAAGCCAATAAGGAGAAAAGGAAATATCCAAGAAAAACTAAGAAGCAAACATATCCAAAAAGAAAGCATGTCCCAAGGAGGAATCATGTGGCACAGGCATTCAACCATGAGTGTTCGCACATGGTCTCCCTATCCCAATTCCATCATCGCAGCATAAGCCCAGTAAAGAAAATAACTCATTTAACAGTCTCCACTATTGGCAAGACTAGAATTAAGAAACTCTTCAACCTCCGCCAGGGATTGAAATATTTTATGTTGACCTGGACCAAGCAGCCGGAATTTTGACAGGTATTGCATAGCCTACTGAATACCTCTATCCCATAATTTTCTTTTTACCTCTGTGAAGCCCTATCTAGGCTTCTGCACAGCTGTGGAGAAGTCTGGAAAAATAAAAACTTTGGTGGTTTGAGAAATGAGGTCTTGTATTTATCGTGCCGCATTAGGTACCCACTGCTTTCCAACAAAATTATACATTTGGGCCATAATAGCTCTTGGTCTTTTGTTTGGGCCAGGCGGAGGAGCCAGAGATCAGTGGGCCCTGTCTACTTTAATTTTCCATGACTTGGCCTCCAAAGGGGTCATTTACAAATGTTTTCGTGTGCGATAGGGTGATCGGGGTGGAGTCGGGTCGGAGTCGGCCCCGGAAGAGGAGGAGTAGGGGTGGCACCGGGGCCGACGCTGCAGTGACATCACTGGCGGTGAAAGGTAAGGACCCTTATCACTGCCAGTTTTTGCGCAAATAACTACACCTTCTTTCTAAGTTCTTTCTCAGCCCACATTATGGGTATAGAACATTTCTGGGTGTCCTAGCCACTCATTTTAATGCTGTCAAAGGCTCAAAAAATTGATGAGAGAATATTGAACAGGAATCAGGCGGGAGCTCATGCAACCTGCTGCTGTTCTGTTAGGGCATCACATGATCTCCATGGTTGCAAAGTTTTTGAAGATTTCCTCCACTTCAAATGTAATTTCCATTTTCTGAAGGGTGTGGTTTGCTCTCCAAGCTGCCTGTTTGAGGCAAAGGGGCTGGGGGGGGGGGGGGGGGCTCTGAGGATAATTTTATAAAAACTATCCTGTCTTTTTAGAAATTAGTTGGGCAGTAAACCCTATTGTCACATCAAAACTGAGGAGCCGAGCACTATAAATAGTGGTGGCATTGGACCCGGCTTCTTTAAATTTAATGCACAATAGTACAACATCATAAAATTGCATTTTGCTGGCATGCAAATCCTAGCACTGAAGTGTACAAAATTATTTTGCATTGCGCCCAGTACTTATTTTATAACTGAACTTGACAGTGTTTACAAGATACGGAGAGGATGATTGTGGTGGTGGTGGTGATGTAATAACATTAACTGGCAAATATAATAGCACAGATTTAACATAAGGAAAACAATTATTCTTGGTATGTATGTACTCATGCCATACAATCTGCTCTGGGGTAGGCAACTCTGGACCTTGAGTGCTGCGAGCCAGTTGGGTTTTCAGGTTATCCACACTGACTATTCGTGCCCTCCCCCCCCCCCCCCCTTGCATGCAAATGCTTTCATGCATATTCATGATAGATAGCCTGACAGTCTCCAGTCGGTTTGCGGCCCTTGAGGAGCATAGTTCCTCATGCTTGATGTAACTAATATGAGGATTTTTAAGCAATTTAAATATAGGCTGTGAAGGGCCAGGCTTTCCTTGGTTTCCACAGTCTAACCGGGAGCTCAGGAGAGGCAGACTATGGCTATGAAGCTATTTATTTAATTATTATATTTCAGTTTAATAGTCAACATTTCCCTTTCATCTCAAGCAGCGTAAAATCATCTCAACCAGAAGCGTGTTCTGCTGAGGATATGGTCTAGCCCAGGCTGGTCTTCCTGTGCAAGGCTTTCGCCAAGCTGAGAGGATAAAGTATAACGTGTTCAGTAGCTGGAGAAAATATTTTTACGATGGTAAAATAACCTGAGTTCCTTTTGCTGGAGAAGTCTGTCACAGAGGCTTGCTGGAGGTCAACTCCCTTATATTTTATTATTCTGACAAACACTCTATACTCCAAGAGGCAGAACCTCTGCAGAAATTGCTTACAAAATAATTCAGCGACTCTCGTATTTTCTTGCCATCTCGTTCTTACCCTCAGATGGTATGAAACCAGACTGCAATTACATCTCCACAATTGCTTTATTATATGGGTGACATATACTCCTGGAGCTCTTATTACATTTTTTTACATACACCATTGCTCAGGGCTGCTGACGGCTGTCAGCAGCTCTTCCTCAACACAAACAGATATTTTCTAGTGTGTTGTGTTTAAATTCAGAGGGTCATAATATAAAGCATTTTTTCTCTCTCTTTTTCTCTTTTGATGTTGCATTTTTAATGTTTCAGCATTTTTTAAAAGCCCTGAATGACTTCATTTTAGCACTGTACTTACCTAGATAGTGCAGATACTGCTGTTATTTGTAGTTGTAAGTATAAGGAGACAGCACATTTATTTTAAGGTGGAGAAAGAGAAACAGAGATGGAGCATGTTACTCTAATTGCTCCTCAGTCTGAATCCTTGTACAGTCTTTGAGGAATCGACCAAGGAAATGGTGTGAACATGTGCTTACACTTTCCACTGGAAAATGCTTCACTGAGGTCACAGGTTATTACTGACCAGATAGAACTGCCCTCCCTGCAGAAAAGTCTGGCAGAGCCACTCAGTAACTTCTGGGGAAGGATGTGTGAAACTTTAACTGTATTTGTATTTATATATTAATTAAAAGTTTTTATATACAACTTAAGCAGGACTTTTAATAGCATATATCTCAGTTCCAGAATGCCTGACATGTGTGTGTAACTATAAATAGAATATCTATATAATTTTTTATTATGCTGCTTAAAGATTTTCATTCTAGTGCAGGGGATGTTTGAGTTTGCCCAGCATAATTATAATACCTGATTGCATGATCATTTTGCACACCTCTGAATTATCATGGCCGAGTGACCTGAAGCAAGATCTGGGGGAAACATTTGTTAGAGCTTTTAGCAGAAAATAAGGGCCTCGGTATATCATTATCTTTTTGTAGGCCAATCTCTGCTGTCCTCATCTTTAACAAATCATTTCTGTCTTTGTGTGTTTGAGTTGCACACTGTACACCTCGAGTGCTACTTCTGTTTTTAAAACAGAATTGTATGCCAATCCATCCCCCACCACCCCCTCCCCCCCCATGTCATTTTGAAACCGCACCTCAGTTAAAACCTGACAGTTCAAAAAAATCATTTTCCGACAGAAGGGCATAGCTAACACAGAAGCCCCATTTTGAAGGGAACCATTTTAAAATCATCAATCACATTGTTTGCATGTGCCAAATGAATGCGTTCCCGTATTGCACAGCCACACTCTATTTAAATGACTAAACTTGTGAAGTAAGCATGTGTGAGAGTCTATAAACATTTTCTATAAATTAGAACACATTGAATACAGTATTTAGCTGGAGTTCAGCTTGTTTTGCAATGAGTGGATACAGAGTTGATTTTGAAAGTGGCAATGTGTTCATAACTTGCAGCCAAGTCATTTTTGAACTGAATATGAATTAATTTCTTTTTGTCAGAAGCAGTTGAAATACGGGCCGCACCCATCAACTGATTCTCTCTCCTTGTTACGGAACGAGTCAAACCCCGCCTGGTCATGAGTGCATTTTGCAAAAAAGCAAGAGTACTGCCTGCTGCTCCAGAATACTACCACAGTCCCTGCTCCGACCCGTCCCCTCCCCAAAAAAGTTCATTTTTTTTGAGATGCAGACAATAACATTATTAAACTAGGACAGCCGCAATGTGCTGCGCTGCATTCGTAAGGAATTTTGCAAGACATACTCCTCCAAGCCTCCAGAAAAATGAGGTGCCCTTGCAAACAGTGTTGTCTCTTTGAAGCACTTTCAAGCCCAAAAAGGTTTCAGACAGATCAGCCAGCAAATGAAGCTGCTAAAAATGCAAAGTAAAGTGATAACATTTGTTTTTCCTTCATTTGAGACCCACACTCAGGATCGCACACCTGTTCTTGTGTACAAACATGAAACCCGGTTGGTTTAGGATGTATTACAGAAGCTCTGTTGCACAGGACATTGCATGTTCAAGCTAAGGATTGAATTCCAACTTACCTTTTATGGGTTCCACTTGTATTTCAGTATATTCAAATGCATACATGTAAATGAA
This sequence comes from Rhinatrema bivittatum, assembly GCF_901001135.1. Classification (NCBI taxonomy): domain Eukaryota; kingdom Metazoa; phylum Chordata; class Amphibia; order Gymnophiona; family Rhinatrematidae; genus Rhinatrema; species Rhinatrema bivittatum. Next base: position 643,999,033 of record NC_042616.1, on the reverse strand, counting down.
TGTCATACAATATCCTTTGAGTATAACAAGTGAACCATGGGTCGGACTTACTGACAGCTTAGATGAGATTAACAAGCCCAGTAGCCACTGATGGAGTGATGACAAATTGAAAAAGCTTGCACAAATACTAAATTGCTTGTTGTGTCTAAGTCAAATTTATCTAAAAGAATATATATGTTTAACATTAGTTTAACTTTCTCTTCCTGCTGCAGATAGCTAGAGTTTCTATGAATGCTTTTGTTGACTAGATAGGGATAGAGCCACAAGGATCATACTGTACAGCTGGTTTTCAGTTGATCTTGGTAGCTGAAAGCAAACAGTTTAAGCCAACATACAAAGAGTATCTGAAATGAGTGAACCTTTTTTTTTTTTTTAACTCTCCATTTTACATGTTTCCTATATAATGTTACAGTCCAGTTCTCACTGGATATTAAGAAATTGGAACTTTGTATTAAAATGCCAACTTAATTACACCTTTGTTGTCAACAAAATAGTTGCTTGTTGAATAGGTAGCTAATTTGCAAGATGTGCAGTGAAACCTGACAGTAATACTGTGCAAATGAAGTGTTCCGTAAAATAATAATATTAATTGATGCACTCATTTGATTGTTTACTCTGACAACAGTGGATTATATGTTGCCAATGCAACAATCAAATGAGTGCATCACTGGTTAAAACAAAATATGTTTTACATGCACTGTAAAGTATTGAGTATTGTGTCCAAGTAAATTAGAATATATCAGAATAGTAAGCACCAGTTGAATTGTTACCCTATGAGTTTTTAGACTTCCTGCTGAAATCAACCATGCACTTTTATATCTACGCGACTTCTTGTTTTCAACAATTGTCCTCTCCTCTGTTGAGGTTTATCTTCAGATCTCATTCACACTGAACACACTCGGTATGTTGAAAGCACTGAAAGGATGAGCACGATGGGTGTGAGAATCGAAAAAAGTAGTCTCCCAGCACGCATGTCAGGGCTGTTTCCCACCCGTATGTAACGAAGAACGCCCAGGATATAAAACCAAGCAAGCAAATAAGATTTAAGATATTAGAGATCATTCAAAATTGTGTTGGCCCCTACCATCTTTCACATTTCTGTGCTTCTTCTTCCCTCTTACAAGACCCCTTTCAGGTTCCTTTCATCCCTCCTCATTTCTATTTTAGATTCCTCTCATTCTTTTCTCTCTTTTTTACCTTTCAGGCTTTTCGTCTTCCCCCTGCCCATCTCTCGTTCTTAGGCTCCTATTCTTGTACTCATTCTCCTCTTTCGATTTCATTTCTCCACTCATTTCCTCCTTTCAGCAACCTTTCCTCCATTCCTTTCAATTTTCAGATTTCAGGTTCCTTTCTTCACTCTGATCTCCACTCCCCCCCCCCCCCACACACACACACTTTTTTGGATTCTTCTCCTCCATCCGTTGAGATTCTCTCTCTCTCTCGTTTGGGTCACAGCGGTGAGATTGCAAGCACCAAGCCAGCAATGTAGGCACACCCTAAGCACAGTCTCCTGGTTCCCGAGGCTGCTGCTCTTGCTTCTCCCCCATATGCGTTGTGTTATGAAGGGAAGGGCTTGCTGGAGAAGGGGAGCAGTCCCAGGAGCCATTAGCACACGCTTGCTGTCTAGTCATTTGTAATGCAATCTGCTTAGCAGGATTAGAAGGGTTCATTGATAATATGTAGATATGGAAAATGTCAGATATAGGATAAGTATGCACACATGCTATTAGCTAGTTTAATATCGGGAAAATAGCGCACACTTACTAGAGATGCCTAATGCAGTCCTGGTTTTGTGTCCATAAACCTTAGGAAAAACAAGATTGCAGCTCTATGCATGGCGTAAGGTAAAATCAGGACTGGATGAACCTGTTCAAAAAACAAAATGGAGTCAACTGACAACCCTAATTATGGCTGTTGGAAGTTCACAAAAGCCTTGCTTATCTCTGACTCAGTAGGTTGTGAGATATATGCATGTGGCAGTTCATGAATTTTCCTTCCCTTCCATGGTGTGCTTCAGCGCAACATTTTCATATGCCCTTTTTGACTGGCATCTTTCTCTTGATGTTGAAAATGTCATTATGATTAATCCCGTATCCGGTCATTTCTTCCATTAGGTGAAGTAGGTGATCATCTAAGGTGTCAACATTCATTTATTTATTTAGTGTGTGTGTGTGTGTGTGGGGGGGGGCAGCAAAGGCCATGGAAACTTCCAGGTGCTACCTAGCCAATTTTAAGGCATGGCACCACAAGAGAGAAGGAAATGGATGCTAGGTAGATTTGGAGAGCGGAGACAGAGAGAAAGCTGAATGGGTGGGGGAGCTGTGGCAAGAGGATTCTGGGCAAGAGGGGGGATTCTGGGCACTGCAAAAGGGGAGGAAAGATTGTGATAATGCTGGTATGAATAGGATGTGAAGGGGAGAAAAGGAGAAGAATGGAGAGGAGAGATGCTAGAAAGGGGAATAGAGAGAAGGGATGCTGGGCACTGACAGAGAGCAAAATGAGGAGGATGTAGGACTTAGCAGAGGGTAAGAAGAGAGTGAGAGGTGGATGCTGAGTGGGATAACAGAGGGGGATGCTGAGTCAGAGCTGCTTCCAATAAGCAGGTTTGTAAGGGAAGAGATCAAGACTGAATGTTCGCCTAGAGCATGGCCCTGATCACGTAGATTGTTGGGCAGTAAGGCTGAATCCCAAAAATATGTTGTCCTAAAAATTAGGCAGCAAAGAAGGGTTGTAGGACAGAAGTTCTTTTGTACTGAGCAGAGCTATGTAGTATTTTCTCCTTTTGCTGTCCTGGCTCTTCATGATGATCATTCAGTTTTGTGGATATGTTAAATCAGTGCTTCCCAAACTGTGGTCAGTGGACACAAGACCATCATAGGGGGCTGCCAGAAGTGCAGAAGCCCAGAAAAAAGAGTGAGTTAAGCAGTAAAGCAGTTTCTGCAGCTTGCAACTGTCTGCCGGATCCACCCTGTGCAGGAGAAGAGAGCCTGGTCCTGCGCAGAGAAAAGCTGCCAAGCAGTACATACAATCATCACCGTGGAGAGCTCGATCCCATCCGAGAGGAGCACAGGAAATCACTGTTATGGGGAGCCAAGTCCTGTGCTACAAAATAGAGGGAAGGATATGATACATCACCGCTGCAGAGTGCTCAGGGTGGCACCAAACAGAGGAGGAGAGGAACCGCCAAATCACTGCTGCATAGGCCTTCATCTGATGTGGAAGTGGTGAGGAGCCAGAAAATCTGCTCTAAAATGGACCCAGACTGGTGAGGAGGAGAAGAAGCAGCAGCAAAGGGGGCCCTGTATGGCACTGATAAGGAGAAGAGAGGAGTGCAGCAAATTGCTGTTACAGATGACCAGGTCTAGCGTGGAAGAGAGGAGCCAGAGATCCACTGCTAAAGACAGGCTGGTCCAGCAGCAAAGAGGGGAATGCAGCAAATTGGTGCTGCGGGGAGCCTGGTATGATGAGGAGGAGAAGAGCCAGAGAATCACCACTCCAAGGGCCCCAGTTTGGCACTGAAGAGAGGATGAGAGGAGTGCAGTGAATTACTGCTGCAGAGGACCCAGTCTGGCATGGAAGAGAGGAGCATGGCCACTAGCAGGTTTAACTGTAGGTGCTACACATGACTGCAGTTGCTTCCGTTGCCCTGATCCCTGGTAGTTAGTGAGGAGGAAAATGAGTATTATGGGGTGGGGCTGCATGGAGCAGAGAGGGAAAGTGAGGCAGAAGGGAGAGGACAGGGATAGGAAAGGTGGGAAAGTGTGCAGGAGGTAAGGTGCTTGAGAAGGTAGGGAGGGGAGGGGAGGGTAGCTTTGGGGGAGGGTAAGGGGAAGCAGGGCAGGAAGAACAGAATGGATAAGGGGGACACAGGAGTCTGAGGGCTGAAGGGAAGGCACTTAGGAAGGGGCCGAGAGGCCCGCAGGGATAGCAGAAGACCCTGGGAAGGAAGGGCTAAGGGAGTAGGGGGCAAACTATGTAAAGGGTGATGGTTGTGCGGAAGCAGGGCAGGAGAGAAGAGACCATGGGGGGATAGCAGGAGGGGGATGTTGGGGGCTGCGAAGGGGACGCAGAGGACAGGAAGGAAGGCACTCGGGATGGGGCCAAGGGGTAGGGGCAGTATTTGGAAGGGGGTCATGGGTGATGGGAAGCAGAGCTGGAAACAGGGGTGATTTTTTTTTTTTAAGAAAAAGGTACCATGTCAGTAGGCTGAGAGGAGGGTGTGGCTGAGAGATTTACACTAAACTTCTCTCCACCTCTCTCTTTTAGTGATGCGGGCCTAGTTCAAACACCCATCATTCCCCCATTCCCCACAGTCTCTCTCTTTTATTTGCAGTCCATCCCCACCAGTCTTTTTCCTCTCTGTCTTTCTCCATCACTACACCCCACTAGTCTCTCTGTCCCTCTCTCTCCATGTCCATCTTCACCATTGTCTCTCTCTGCCCCAGTCATCCCTACCATTCTCTCTCCTGTCTCTCCCCAACAGTCTTTCTCTTTCTCTCTCTCCTCCTTCAGTCTCCAGTGTATGAGGAAGAGCAGGTTGGAAGAACCTAACGTCCATCCTGCCAGAGGTGATAGGGAGAGGGGCCTGGAAGGAAGGCAGGCAGGAACAGCAGCTTTCAAGTTGGAGAGGAGAAGACTACTGAGGAGTTGGAGGTGAAGGGCAAGAGAGAGTGCCATGGGAACTCATACTCATGGGGTGGGGTGTGGTGGGAGAAACGTGGGAACTTATGAGGTGGGGAAAAGTGCCATAGGGAATATGAGGGATGGGCAGGAATAGTGCTGTTGCTACTTTTGTAGTGGGGAGGAGAGCATGGGGACTGAAGAATTGGGGTGGGAGAGAGACATGAATTAAGCTAGGCGAATCAAGAGGTACATTGATGGGCCAGACTGAGGGGAGAGATAGAGAGACCCTGATGGGTCAGGCTGGGAGGTCAGAGAGACTTGATGGGGGGTGGGCAAGCTAGGGAGAAGAAAGTCATGTGTGTGTGTGTGAGGGGGGGGGAGTAAGCTAAGGGAATGGGAGAGTAAGACTGGTGGGGTCAGACTGGAGGAGAAGAGAGAGAGGGACTGGTGCTGACAGACTGAGAGCAAAGAGAGACACACTGGTGGGAAAAGGCTAGAGAATAGGCATAGAGAAGGAGATTAGTGGGGAAAGAAGAGACAGTGTCAGTGATGGACTGAACAGTTTGGAGGTTGATTAGGGCTCAACATAATCAAAAAAGGTTGGGAACCTCGGTGTTAAATAATATTCCCTTAACCATGGTACACTAGCTGAAAGATTATGAAAGTGCATTAACACTGGGAGAAAAGACTTGCACTCGCTCCACCAGGTACACCCCCCAATAAAACTCGAACCACTGATTGGCATTAAAATACCAATAACCCGAGCCCTTACATTAACTCTTAACAATAACCAAACCTTGCCCCTGAACACCACCCATCCCCCACCCTTCCTTCTCCTCCACCACCTTAACCCCAATGGTGGAGTTACCCTCCCCCCCCCCCCTTTCCGCTTGCTCCGCCTCGTACCAGCGAGAGCAAGCTCCACCGAGAACCTTAGCCCCACGGTTCTCCAGTCCTCCCGTGCAGCAGCCCCTCCAGCTACACAGGGTACTCCCCCCCTCCTTCCCCGACCAACTCCCCCTCCCCAACATTACATCACAACTCTGCTCGGGTTTTTCCGCCACCACTGTTACAATTAACATAGCATTACGAAACAACCATGCAATATTAGGGAGGGCAGGCGGGACAAAAGTTTTTGAGCACCCTTCCCTCAGCTTGTGCACTAACTTCTGCCTGCTGCCTTGCTGACGTTTCTCCCTTCCCACCAATCCCAGCTCTCCCTTCAAATGTGTCCCTAACGGTTCCTCCTCAGACCCTCCCCCCCCCCCCTTTGCTGCCTCCTCTTCCCGCCCTTCTTTATTATCCCTTCCCCCCCCCCCCCCCCCGTTTTCTGTCCTCTCTCGCGCCCTTTTTCCCCGGTTATGATCGCAGTGCTGTAACTCCAGCACTGCTATTCTTTAATTTTTGACCCCCCACCTCATTTTAGGTTTATATAATCTACCTTTCCAAATTAGCTCAAAATTGAAGTAGGAAAAAGCATAATATAATACAATCAGCATACATAATATGAAACCAAAGAAATAATTCTAGCAATAAATAAAAAATAAAATCAAGACATAGCTAAAAATGCTATCAAATAAGACACAACACTTCTGAAAATAAATAATAGATTTAAAAATCAAAGTATCAAATCCAAATTTCCACACTAAAAACAGAATAAATAGATTAATTCTAAATGCCTGCTGAAATAATCATGTGGGCTTTTTTTTTTTCTCCATGTAATTTCCCTAAGCTTTCTGTTTAAACTCTAAACCAGCTTTCAAAAAGATGTTCTCCCTCCTCTAGCTTCCTTCCTGGTATTATTTTTAATGGTGCTGGCAATGTTTTCTTGTAGACTTCAACTGTTGTCATAGAAATGAGCACAAACATAAACTGTTATGGGAGTACTTGGAGCTATTATTAAGATGCAAAAGTATCTACAACCGTCATAAATAACCGGAGCATGACTTGCCTGAACTAATTTTATAATCAGCTTTATGTTCATTTACAGTGTGGCTTCCATTTCTTTGATAAAAGTGTGCAAATCTGCTTGTACCCGATTAAAAAAAAAAGGGCAGGCAGTTATTTGACAGGAACTATTTCTTCTTTTATGATGGTATTTTTTTAGGTTTGCTTGGCATGTATAAATTCATGAGAGCCAAGTATTGTGTGGGCCAGGCCGAGTTGAATTTGGGCACATCGCGACGATAAAAATAGTTTTAGGTTTCCCCTTCATCTGGTAGCTGCGTACTTTACCTTTTCTTGCGAAACACAATCGACGGTGACATGGCAAAATTAGATCCCTGACTATTTATTGTCTGCTGAAATCAAAAATCATAACTAACAGAAAAAGAAACTCGGGCGTTAAGTCCATTTAAGCAGCTTGCATGCAGAGAGGAAAAAAGAGGAAGCTTTCCAGCTATAAACTCAAGGTGATTTTCTCCACCGCCTGAAGTGTTTTAATTAATTACCTTGAAAGATTGAGTAAATTATTTTTTGAATACTTCATGGCATTTACATGTGAACGTTTCAAGGGCGAAGTGCTGGGGTTTCCTTTAGCAGTTGTGCTTCATCTGTCAGGATATGTCTTCTTAGTGAACGCAGTCCAGGCTAGTGCGGTTGGAAAGATAGTCACAATTTGAGCAAAAACTATGAGATAGGTGAGTCATAAAAAGATCTGTGAGAAATACTGTGCTTAAGGCTGCTTGAAAGCTGATAAAATCCTGAGAGTTGAAAAAAAAATCATTAACTGAATACAGTAAGCAATTTTGAAGGCTGATTTCTGTGCTAAATGCTTTTTACCCATGTACATGGGTGTCTTGAAAATTGTCCACTCTCGGTACGGGTAGAACTGCACACGTAGTGTTACTTCACATTGACAGGAGCGTTCCCCTCCCCAGGGCATGTGTAAGTGGAGCGGAGAAGGAAAGGACAATAATGCCCATACATTGCATTTTCAAATCTGTGTGCAAAATTTGCCTTTAAAATTTAACTTGCACAAAAAAAAAAACAATCCACAGCAAAAATCAAAGAAAATTTATGCACATAATTTTGCTTTGATTATTGGTGCAAACCCCCATGGATTAAAAAGTATAGGCAGTTTTATCATTGCTGCCTTTTTTTTTTTTTTTTTAATGATGTACTATGTACTTGCTATTGGCCATTCCTTCTGGGTCCTGCATCTGAGATACTGTACATGTCACTAGAAATGGCTCACAGTGCATGCATGATGTTCCAATAAACTACAGCTGAACATCTTGGTAGGAGAAGTATGATTTCTTATCCTCATTTATTCTAGCCGATTTTTATATTACTGTCTGTGTTTTCCTGCTAAGTTTCAATTTTGATCGCTCAGGCTTGATATGAAACAGATCTCTGCCCATTGTTAGAAAAATAGCTCATAGCATGTTATGTCTTACAAAGTCTTTTGAAATATAGCAAGTGTGTAAAATGTCACAGATTGCTAGGTTGATCTTTCTAACCAATAATGAGCATTGGCTCTATCGCTGTAATCTTTCTTCCACTGTTTGAGCACTCAGCCTTTTACTAACTCCATTCTTCCATCAACAGATTAGAAGAAATCCCCACTTACTGTTTTATATTAATATTTTCTATGGCACACTAATCCAAGAAGTAAATGTGTCAGTTTCTATGGCTACCCTGCAATGGGCACAGCCGAAACAGAGATCCTTAAAGCCACGTAAAAGACTTAATATACAGATTGAATAGGAGCATGTTATTTATTACTAAGCTATCAAGCCGTGAAAATGTAGTGATCTCATTTTTCAGGTTTGCTCATTTGACCTGAGCCAATTTGCCTGACTGTTAATATTGAGTATTTAGTTCCATAATATTTTTTTTTCAACATTAAGGATGAAGTGCTATTGACTAATTTGTTTTAGGACAATTCAGTATTTCATATGGCTTTATGTTCCTGCAATGCTGATGGAGAATCCTTTTAGCATAGTGGTAGTCTGAAAATGAAATAACAACATGTTTTGGACCAGATATACAAGGATTTCTCCCATTTTGTGTCTATGGGGGGGGGGGGGGAAATGCTTAGAACATCTGACCCAAAAAATGGGTAAAGTCACCTATTCCTTTATGCAGGAAAGTACGCTCAGAAAAAGAAAACAGAAGGATTAATGCAAAAGCAAAAAAATAAAGTTAAGTAAGCAAAACAATATAAATGATGTAGCTGTGAGACTAACATGTCTGAAGTGAAATGGCTCAGCATGCAAGTAATTTATGCTAGATTGATAGATTTGCTTTATAGCCATTGCTCAATTCCCAGCAGGAGCGATGATATTGGGAGTTGACAAGTTGGTGTAATATAAAGGGTTTCTGCAGAGCATTTTTGTTGCACAAGGCAGGGGAAATCACTGCCCTTTGACATGATTAACTGAAGTTACCATTTTAGGGGAAGGCCTATTTGACTACACTCTGAAGCACTGTGGCTGAAGGGCATGCTAATTAGAGAGGATCTTGGGCCATGTCCAAGCAATTGGCTGTCTATGGTCATAACTGTCTCTGTGGGAAAACTACATTAACTGGCATTGGTCAAATGCATAAAAAGTCTCATTTCTCAATATGTTGCCCACTTCCCCTAATTCCATCTCTGAAAACTGGAAAGTTGTGACAATGTTAATAAAGAGACTTCCTTTATCGCTTGACTACCAGTAATTGATCTTGAGACCAACTAGGATCTTTCTTACTTAGGGACTCTCTCCCTTGGAACCAGGTCCCTACACCTCCAATACAATTGTACTATTGTATCTCCCTGTTACCCTATCTCCACAGTCCATCCCATTTATTATTTTACCCTAAATGACCAAGCTATCCTTACTTATGTCCTTGTGCTCCCTATGTAGATTAATTTTTATACTGTTGTACTATAAATCTGTAATCTCTGGGCTGATAGTCCCAGATAAAGGCCCCAGGAACTACATCTAAACATAGTATCTGACAGTTCTGTCTTCCCAAGCTGTTATGTTATCTGAGTGTCCATGATTCCCTAAATGGGAGAAACTTCTCTTCTAGGCCCTGTGCATAGCATTTAATCACATCTCAAGATAAAGTCAGTGGTAAAAAGCACTAATCATCACAGCAGCCATAATCAATGGGGATGGTTTCCAACATAACTTCTACTGATGAATAGTGAAATTCAAGAAAGTTCTTTACATCTTTAGTTGTTTTGCTATATAATGTTACAAATTTAAGTCTTTTGGTAAATTGGTGACCTTTTCTTCTTTTTAATAAATTTATATTGATGGTTCAATTTACAGTCCAATTATTAAATCAAATACGTCTTTTTTATTCAATCAATATCAGGGCAGTTTGCAAGCTCCTTCAAAACTGATAGGGGATAGTCCTTTTTAGTCAATTGGACGATATCATAGACACAGTCCAAAAACTTCTACATCTCCCGAAGTTCTTCCTCTTCTCCGTACTGCTCACAGTACTTGATGAGTACCTTTCTTTCTTCTCTTTTCCCTGAATCTCCTTTAGATGATGAGGAACCCACTAATAGGTCCAAACGAACTCCTTCTCACCCAATTCTTTCCTTCATCCCAGAACGAATGAAAACCTACATCTATTCAGATCTATTCATAGTCTCAACCATAGAGACCCCAGCGACATTCCTCTCAAAACATAAACAAAACCAGGGAGCAGACATGGACATGATGTCCCTGAAAGTGTAAATTTAAGATTCTATATAAGAGCAGGCTCCTATGTGGGAGCACTGAGAGGAGAGGATCACCTTGCTGGTGGCTGAAAGGAATCAGTAAGATTTTGCTTGGTAAATTTTCTTTTTTAAAAGTATTGGGATGAAGTTAACTATTTGGGAATATTATTTAGTGTGTTTGTGTGTGTTTGTGCTTTTGTGCTTTTAATAGTCAGTAAGGCAGGGAATAAACTGAAAGACTTTGTATTTTTAAATAGTAAGGCAGCTAATATGCAGTAGTTAGTGTGTTTATTTAGTCTGTAAGGCAGCTAATAAGCAGAAGTTAGTGTTTGTATATTAAAAAAAAAAAAGTAGCCAGAAGCTAGAAATAAGCTAGGAGTGTTACGCGCCCTGTCTGTGCCTGGCCCGAGCACAGGCCTGCTCACCTCGCTAGCTCCTCTGCAGGTCACGGGTCAGCCTCCCCAGTGGCAGCCGTGAGCTCCTCCAGGCCTTGGTGTCCCGTGGCAGCGGTCGCTGGGCCTTCCACTGCGCACCAGGCCTCAAGTCAGAGTTCGGCGTCTCCAGGGGTGTTGGCCACGTCTCTATGCGTGCACGTGTGGACCGCCCAGCCTCTTGTAGGGCCAGGGGTGGGTCCTAGCTCCACAACGCGCCCTGATTGAATGTTCAATATAAGGAAGTCCCTGCCTGCACTTCCTTGCCTTGGCAATCGGGTCGGCACTGCATGTTTACTAGTTTGCCTCTGCGTTCACAGTCTTGTTCCAGTCTTGTTCCAGCCTTGTCCAACATCCTTCTGTTCCAGCGTCCCACTGTTCCAGCTTTGTCCAATGTCCTACTGTTCCAGCGTTCTACTGTTCCAGCGTCCTTCTGTTCTACCACCTGTCTGTCCTGTCTCCCCAGGTAGTACCCTCGGCCTGTCTCTCTGGTACTGACCTCAGCCTGCTCCTTGACCATTCTGTCCGCTGCCTGGATCCTGACCTCTGCCTGCCTTGTGACCTTGTCTGACCTCCGTAAACTGACCCCTGCCTCGTTGACTATTCCTCGGACTGATCCTCAGATTCTGACCTCGGCTGCCATTGACCACGTCTCCTGATTCTGGCTCTCTCCCTTGCCTTGCTATCGCCTATGCTGTTCTGGTCTTCCTTGCTCCATCAGACCTACAGCCTAGAGTCTGACCGTGTTCCCTTGCTGTTCATGGGCACGCTTCTCTGCTACCTCTCCAGAAGAGCCTGCGAGGTGCACCTAAGTCCAAGCGGCCCAGGTCCCTACAGGCTTGACCTGGGGGGACCACGGGCTTTCAGTGGTGAAGCTCATCCTAGCCTCTGTCTCCTCCTGTGCTCCGCTCCCTGGGGTCAGGTGCTTCCTGGTCCCTACCAGGGAGCCGTTCTCTACTGCTCCAGGATAAGGGTCCACCTCCAAGTGAAACAAGGAGCAGTGTATATCTAAGTAAAAAGGTTGCAAAGTTCAGCACTCACTTTGGAAAGGTGTTAAGGTAGTGTGATTTGGTTTGATTAGGAACAACATTTGTTAATCAAGAGAGCAGTGAGTCACTCTGACTGACTAACTGAAGTTAGACTGTTTGCACAATCGAATCTTTATGGGTTGAAATCCCTTGTGTGTTGGGGAAGACTATAGTGATAGGAGTATACTATCGTCCACCTGGTCAAGATGATGAGACAGATAGTGAAATGCTAAGAGAAATTAAGGAAGCTAACCAAATTGGTAGTGCGGTAATAATGGGAGATTTCAGTTACCCAATATTGACTGGGTAAATGTATCATCGGGACATGCTAGAGAGAAAAGTTCCTGGATGGAATAAATGACAGCTTTATGGAGCAATTGGTTAAGGAACCGAAAAGAGAGGGATCAATTTTAGATCTAATTCTCAGTGGAGCACAGGATTTGGTTAGTGAGGTAACATGGTGGGGCCACTTGGCAATAGTGATCATAATATGATCAAATTTGAATTAATGACTGGAGGGGGGACAGTAAGCAAATCCACGGCTCTCGTGCTAAACATTCAAAAGGGAAACTTTGATAAAATGAGAAAAATAGTTAGAAAAAAACTTAAAGGAGCAGCTACAAAGGTAAAAAGTGTGCAAGAGGCATGGTCATTGTTAAAAAAAAAAAAAAAAAAAAAAAAAAAAGCCATCCTAGAAGCACAGTCCAGATGTATTCCACACATTAAGAAAGGTGGAAAGAAGGCAAAACGATTACCGGCATGGTTTAAAAGGTGAGGTGAAAGAAGCTATTTTAGCCAAAAGATCTTCATTCAAAAACTGGAAGAAGGATCCAACAGAAGAAAATAGAATAACACATAAGCGTTGATAAGACAGGCTAAGAGAGAATTTGAAAAAAAGTTGGCCATAGAGGCAAAAACTCACAGTAAAAACTTTTAAAAATATATCCGAAGCCGAAAGCCTGTGAGAGAGTCAGTTGGGCTGTTAGATGATCGAGGGGTTAAAGGGGCAATTAGAGAAGATAAGGCCATCGCAGAAAGATTAAATTATTTTTTTGCTTTACTGTTTACTGAAGAGGATGTTGGGGAGATACCCATATCAGAGAAGGTTTTCATGGGTAATAATTCAGATGGACTGAACCAAATCACGGTGAACCTAGAAGATGTGGTAGGCCTGATTGACAAACTGAAGAGTAGTAAATCATCTGGACCGGATGGTTTACACCCCAGAGTTCTGAAGGAACTAAAAAATGAAATTTCAGACCTATTAGTAAAAATTTGTAACCTATCATTAAAATCATCCATTGTACCTGAAGACTGGAGGGTGGCTAATGTAACCCCAATATTTAAAAAGGGCTCCAGGGGCGATCCAGGAAACTACAGACCAGTTAGCCTGACTTCAGTGCCAGGAAAAATAGTGGAAAGTGTTCCAAATATCTAAATCACAGAACATATAGAAAGACATGGTTTAATGGAACAAAGTCAGCATGGCTTTACCCAAGGCAAGTCTTGCTTCACAAATCTGCTTCACTTTTTTGAAGGAGTTAATAAACATGTAGATAAAGGTGAACCGGTAGATGTAGTCCATTTGGATTTTCAGAAGGCGTTTGACAAAGTTCCTCATGAGAGGCTTCTAGGAAAAGTAAAAAGTCATGGTATAGGTGGCGATGTCCTTTCGTGGATTACAAACTGGCTAAAAGACAGGAAACAGAGAGTAGGATTAAATGGACAATTTTCTCAGTGGAAGGGTGTGGGCAGTGGAGTGCCTCAGGGATCTGTATTGGGACCCTTACTTTTCAATATATTTATAAATGACCTGGAAAGAAATACGACGAGTGAGGTAATCAAATTTGCAGATGATACAAAATTTTTCAGAGTAGTTAAATCACAAGCAGATTTGTAAAATTGCAGATGATACAAAATTTGTAATTGCAGATGATGCAATTTGTAAAATTGCTTTGTGAAATTGCCCTAGGATCTGCATTTGCAAGAAGCGAATGAAAGCCATGGCATCACATATGGGTTAAGTCTTAAATAAATCTTTATTTAGATATATTGGGCTGAATTTTCAAGGTCATTTACAAGCATAAAACTGTGTTGTATGCGTGTAAATGATTGTGAGAAAAATAGCTTGAGGCTCAGTGAGCATAAAAGTATGAGCATAACTCAGTAATGCATGCACTTTTATGAAAACTGGGGCGAGGTATCTTGGGGACTGAATTTAAGAATAGAAGAACTTGCCGTACTGGGTCTAAGAGCCTACATTTGAAGTGGAGTTGAAACTTACATACATACTAAAAAATATGTGGCCCCTATTCAGCCGCTATCTAGCTGAACGAGTTTGCCAGATAAATATATCCGGCTAACTTGGCCAGGATTTTCAGTGGTGTGGCCGTGCAGTGGAATATACCCTGCTATATAATAGTTAGCCAGATAAATTTATCTGACTAGACAGTCCCAATAGCAGTTCTAACTTATCCAGCTAACTCAACTGGATATGGCTGAATATCCGCACTTATCTGGCTAAATTAGCCCGGTAAGTTAATCTGCCCCGGAACACCCTCATTTTGCCTGACTAAAGCTGGACAAATAATTATCTGGCTAAGTGGCTGCCGCTGAATGTGGCCAAATATTGAACCAGTGCCATGTAACTGGATAAGTCCAAACTTATCCGTCTAAGTGGTACTGAATGTGGACCTCCTTGCGCTTAAGTCAACCTGCACAACTTATGCACTCCGAAGAACAGGTGTAAGTTTATGCAAATTAGTCTATGCGCCCACCAGGCCAATTGTCAAAGCAAACTACGCACATACGTTTTCTATGAAAATCTGCAGCAAAGTCTGACTTCCCAAAGATTTTACTGCCATAAATGGGCTTTGTAAAATTGCCCGAGGGGTTGTGCATGTAAAAGTGCATGTGTAACTCATGCACATAAGTTTGGGTACACAAAAGACAAGCGTTCCGGGGAGTGTTGTTGGGGCAGAAAATCATTTCCTTGTATATTTTTCATTTTCAGAAGGACCCGCGGAAATGTATGCACAGTGCACACACATTTACACTTGCTCCACAGCTCTAATTTTCAAAGCTAATGTTTGCAAGCTCTTTCTGTCGAAGACTTTAGCTCTACTTATTATACATAGGGGTAGATCTTAAAAAACTACGCGATCGCGTACTTTTGTTCACGCACCAGGCGCGAACAAAAGTACGCTGAATTTTATAAGATACGTGCGTAGCCGCGTGTATCTTATAAAATCCGGGGTCGGCGCGCGCAAGGGGGTGCACATTTGTGCAACCTGCGCGCGCCGAGCCCAGCGCGCGCTGCCTGTTCCCTCCGAGGCCGCTCCGATTTCGGAGCGGCCTCGGAGGGAACTTTCCTTCGCCCTCCCCCCATCTTCCCCTCCCTTCCCCTACCTAACCCACCCCCCTGGCCCTATCTAAACCCCCCCCCCTAACTTTGCGCGCGCCGGCCGGCAGCCCCGCTCCGTGTTCCGGTCCCGGGAGCTGGTCCGGAGGCCTCGACCACGCCCCCGGGCCTGCCCCTGAAACGCCGCGGCACGCCCCCGAAACGCCGCGTCGTTTCGGGAACACCCCCGACACGCCCCCTCCCCGCCCCTTTTCCAAAGCCCCGGGACTTACGTGCGTCCCGGGGCTTTATGCGCGCCGGCGGCCTATACAAAATAGGCGCGCTGGCGCGCACAGGCCTTTTAAAATCCGCCCCACAGATTTTATTTATTTATTTATTTAAAACTTTTCTATGCTGTCGTATAGTAGAGCACCATCACAACGGTTTACAGTTAGGCACAAATATGTGGTTTCTCAATTATCCATAGGGTGCCATTATTATACGGTTACAAAGTTCAATCATATACTTTAAATGGGGAATGGGTGCGGTTACCATTTATGATTAGCTGTCTTTCTAATTTAATACTTAATTGTGAGAAAATAATACAAATAAGCAACTCTGCTTTTTTTCTCTTGTTGACTTCCTGCTTTGTGTATGTGTTGTTATTTCGCTACCTCACTGTGAAATGCTTTTTTGAAGAACCATGTTTTTAAGCCTTTTTTAAAGAGTTTTAAGTCCTTCATTAGTCTTAATTCCAGGGGTAATGTGTTCCATAATAATGGTCCTGCCAAAGATAGTGCTCTCTCTCTAACTTGGGTTAACTTTGCTGTTTTGACTGAGGGTATGGTTAGCAGAGCTTTATTGGCCGATCTGAGATTTCTTTGAGGGACATGTAATCGTAATGAGGTGTTTAGCCAGTCAAACGCAGTTTACCTGAAAACACACAGTTATAAAATTACACTCACTGAGGTCAATATTCTGTCATCCGGTAAGCAACAAAAATATCCATGGAAAGTTGAGCACATATGGGTTGATTTTAAAAGCAGCGCGCACCCATCCATGTGCATGTGGTTCCTGGCGCGTGCACATGCACGCCGCATTTTAAAATACGCGGGCGCATGTGCAGGCGGGGCGCGCAGGAGGGGCGAATTTTCACTAAAGACGCGCGGCGACGCAGCAGTAATCTCCATGTGCCTGCCGGCTGCCGATGCGTGCTTCCCTGGAACAGCGACGAAAGGCACTGTCCCAGCCCGCCACCCCGCCCTGACCCTCCCCGCGCAGACCCCATCCCATGCCCGCTCATTTGGAGAGGCCCGGCACGTGTGCGCATACCAGGGGTTTACGTGTGTGGCCGGGCCTGTTGTAAAATGCGTGCAGTGCGCGCAAGGTCCAGCCGTGCACGCAAACCCCGGTATTTGCATGCGCGGGGCTCTGAAAATTCACTCAATAACTTTTCATGGATATTCAGAGGAACCTACATGCACAAGTCTGTTGCTGAATATACTCAGGTAATGTTATGTGTATTCCTTTTTCCGCATGTCATGGGGCAGCTATTCTTCTGACCAGAGCTGTTCCTGTAACTTTAGCATGTGAACACTCCATATGTGCACTCAAAAGCTAAAGTTTAGCTCCAGCCCAGAATTCCTCCATTGATGACCCTTCTTGTTTGGATAAATGTGTGCACACAAAAAGTATTGTGCATAAGCTTGCTGCCCGATTTATGCAGCTAAGCATAAAACTCCAAAACGTAGTGTGCGTGTTACGCAAAAAGTTAAACGCACAGAGGGTTTGCATATTGACTCACTGCATGTAATTATGTCAATCTACACTTTAAAATGTTTTCTGTGGAAGGCTGCAAAACAATTTTCTTTTGATTTGTTGAAAAATAAAATTGCTCCCATAAAATATTTTTACACTTCCTAAGAGAACTACTAATAACGCTTGCACATTGCTGAGAGCTGACATTTTTAAACTTTCACATGTCAATAAAACACCTTAAAACATTGTAGTGAGGCTGAGTAAGGACAAGTGAGACTTAGCAGAACATATTAGTGGCTTTAGCGGAAACCTCCAAATCTATTTAATCTTAAAATTTATGGTGGTGGAAAGTCTGTTTCTAAGAAATCAAAATTACATACATGACAACTAGAAATAAGAAAGAAAATGAAACAGTGTCTTTGTATACCTTTTATGACACATGAAAACAGATATATTTTCAGTGCCAATTACAAATAAAATAATGTACGTTTGCAGCAGTGATGTAAAGCATATAATAGAATGTTTTTAACGCCTCAGGCATATCTGGTGTTTACAGGCACTCTGCTATTATTTGCAATTACTAACTCTGAAGCAATGATAGAGGACCTTTTTTTTTTTGTGCTCAGATTACAAAAACTGTCAGACATCTAGAATTATCGAGTTGGTGAGTGCCAGCATCAGTGAGTTTTTATTTTTAGTTCATTCTTATGCCATACTTTTGCCTTGACTCTCCCAAAATCTTGCAGTAGTCATTTTGTAGTTGGCTTTGTGAATTAACACATTCAGAGAGTAGCGTGTAAACAGGCACACGGGCGCACATGTGCACACGTTTGCCAGCGGGTGCCCGTAGATGCGTCCATTCATACGTGTGTATTTGTGTGCATGTTATAAAAGAGCCTGGATGTGTGCCCACTTTTACATGGATGTGCGCAAATGCTGCTTTTACCGCGTAAGTGGGGGGATTTTACACGGTACATACGCCGATGCCATAGGTAGTTTTCCCAGTTTGTTCCTAGCTTGTGCAATTAAAGGATAGGATTTAATGGTCTCCTTTCCCCCTGTTAGCACAAAACCCCGCTGACTAGCCTAGATTTTTTAATTTTATTACTTACACGCCATTCATAGCAGTAGGTAAAGTTATGCGGCAGGGGACCCCGGAGCGCTAATGTGTGTGTAAGCATTTACGCGCACATCTAATGACCTTCCCCTGACACTCCCATGCCCCGCCCACACCCCACCCCTTTTTCACCCCACTGCCCGACGACGTACAGCGTGAGATATGTGCGTCGTCGGGCAGTTTATAAAGCCTGCTCAACACGTGCCGGCCAGACACGTGTACGTATCTCCCGGTTTTGGCGTGCGCAGGTCTTTTAAAATTTGCCTGTCGGTGTAATAATTGCTGCCCCTTATTGGACATAGCTTTATTGAATTAAGCCTTCAGGGAAAAGAAAAAGTTAACATAACTTAGCATGCACAAATGGAACCCTTGGGCTGGATAAAGGCCTCAGGAGCCATACCTCAAACACAGTCTCTAAAGTTCTTTCTTCCCAAACTGTTATATATTCTCACATCTCAACTTAAAGTTCATTGCACACAGCACTAATGATCACAGCAGCAATAATCAGTCTGGAAGCATTAAATGGCTTCCAGCATAGCTTTACTGTTGAATGGTGAAAATGTTGAAAAGTCTTTACAGCTTTAATAGTAACAAAGAATGTGTTTTAAAATAGATTTGTGATCTTCTTTCTTTTCCAATAAATTTATATAGGTGATCCAAATATTTTCCAGTTAATAAATCCAATTTCTCTCCCTTTCCAATCAATTATGGAGCAGTTTGCAAGCTCCCTTCTAATTGATGAGGGAGAATTCCTCTTGTTTACTTTAGCTAAAGTTCATACAGAAAAATCCCAATCACTCCTACCTCTCCTTTTCCTTACTAGTCATGGTACCTTTCTTATTCCTCTTCTCCTTGATATGATAATGAACCTAAGACTAGGTCCAAGCAACTACTTTTCTCTCCTTACACCAGGAATGGATGAAAACCCACTCCTCTTCAGAGCTCCTTGCAGTTCACCCATGTTCTCTGGCTGAGAAAAAGCACTCCTTTGGTTTACATACATCGAATCTCTCGGGTATGCAAAAAAAACCCAAAAAAAACAAAACCCTTCAAAAAAGAAAACCAAGAAAAGAGATAAGGAGGGTGGAAAAATTCCTCTCAAGAAACAAACCATTAACAGATTTACAGATATGGTCTACACTGTTCCAGACACAGTCTTCAAAAAGGTAAGAGTTCCCTGTCTCCATTCTGAATGCCCGTCTCAATCCAGAGACCCTAGAGGACTTCCTCCTGAAAAATAAACAAAATCAGGGAAAAACCATGGACTTGCTTTCCCTGGAAGGGTCAACTTAAGATTCCACACCCTAAAGTGATGGCAGGGGTTTATATACTCTATACCAGTGGTTCCCAACATTTGTTTGGCCGGGACACATCTGACAGATGGTTCTCACATGCGTGACAACCTGAACATGTGACCATCATGGGGCTAAATGTAAACTTCCACAGGAATCCCCTCAACCCCCAGCGATGAGTACAGAGCAGATCTAGGGCATTACCCTGTACAACTCGCCATATGAAAAAGATATTCTGGTTCTGATGACATCTCAGTAAAAGCAAAACAAACTCCCTTTAGTACCAGGCACAATAGCCTTCCTTATGAAAAGACAGTAATTAACCACTAATGCATAACCTGTTGAGAAAACACAACAAATAAGATTGATACAAATGCCTACATGCTATTAAAATACCTCACCTCGGTCACACACCCTTCACCAAGTACAGAAAAACCACAAATTATAAATATGGAGACAGAAACTGGAATGGAAAACCAAAAAAGCCACTCTGCATGCAGTGCAAACCTGGAGAAATGGACAGAGAAATAGAGCACCTAACAGACTCTCAGGATTTGCAATAATGCACACAAACTAACCCACATAAAGTTACACCTGTATTGTGGAATGCACTCAAACAGTAACAACCCTATCTAAGAAATACAACTATTAAACCAGGCCCTAAACACTAATACATTTCCTATTGGGAAAACAGAATAAGCCAAGTTGCTATAGAGCCCCACACAGAAATAATTGTAAAGCTATATTAAAAATGTTACAAAACAGCTGCTGAACAGAATAATATCCAACAATTAAAAATATAAAAATTATTAAAACATGTCCAAATATCAATAAAATATTTCAAAACAGCAGACATCGCATAATACCCAATAATTAAAATGGCAGTCAACCAAGAAAAATAAATTTAAAAAGCCACCTTTACTTACCCTCTCCAGCAACTCTCCTACTCCTTTCCCTTCCAGGCCATTGGCACTCATCAGAAGCAGCAAGGGCTGCTGAAGCTCTGTCCTCACAGTCCTCTTCCTTAGCACCCACAACCAGACACACACACACACAATTAGACCCCCATGACCACTCTCACCCAGGCACCCATTCACACCCTCAGACACAAACTCACTTAGGCACTCATTCACACCCACAGACACAAGCTCTCACCCAGGCACCATTCACACCCACACACACAAACTCTCACCCAGGCACCATTCACACCCACAGATACAAGCTCTCACCCAGGCACCATTCACACCCACACACACAAGCTCTCACCCAGGCACCATTCACACCCACACACACAAGCTATCACCTAGGCACCCACACACACAAGCTCTCACCCATTCACACCCTCAGACACAAGCTCTCACTTAGGCACCCATTCCCACCCATAGACACAAACTCACTTAGGCACTCATTCACACCCACAGACACAAGCTCTCACCCAGGCACCATTCACACCCACACACACAAACTCTCACCCAGGCACCATTCACACCCACAGATACAAGCTCTCACCCAGGCACCATTCACACCCACACACACAAGCTCTCACCCAGGCACCATTCACACCCACACACACAAGCTCTCACCCAGGCACCATTCACACCCACACACACAAGCTCTCACCCAGGCACCATTCACACCCACACACACAAGCTCTCACCCAGGCACCATTCACACCCACACACACAAGCTATCACCTAGGCACGCACCCACACACACAAGCTCTCACCCATTCACATCCATAGGCACAAGCTCTCACCCATGCATCCATTCACACCCTCAGACACAAGCACTCACCTAGGCATCCATTCACACTCGCACACACCATCTCTCACCCAGGCACCCATTCACACCCACAGACACAAGCTCTCACCCAGGCACCCATTCACACCCACAGACACAAGCTCTCACCCAGGCACCATTCACACCCACACACACAAACTCTCACCCAGGCACCATTCACACCCACAGATACAAGCTCTCACCCAGGCACCATTCACACCCACACACACAAGCTCTCACCCAGGCACCATTCACACCCACACACACAAGCTATCACCTAGGCACCCACACACACAAGCTCTCACCCATTCACATCCATAGGCACAAGCTCTCACCCATGCATCCATTCACACCCTCAGACACAAGCACTCACCTAGGCATCCATTCACACCCACAGACACAAGCTCTCACCCAGGCACCCATTCACACCCACACACAAGCTCTCACCCAGGCACCCATTCACACTCGCACACACAAACTCTCACTCAGGCACCCATTCACACCCACAGACACAAGCTCTCACCCAGGCACCATTCACACCCACACACACAAACTCTCACCAAAAACCTCTTCTACCTTCACTGAAGGGATGGGCTCCAGTTCCTCCGTGGCTTTACTCCGGCGGGCCTTCTTTTTTTCACCGCCACAGGGATAGGCTCCCATGGCGGCCTTGGTCGAGGTCGGGTTTTCTCTTCACCGCGACAGGGATGAGCTCTCAGGGTGGCCTTGCTTTGTCGGAGTTGAGTTTTCCTTTTCACCGCCAAGGGAATGCGCTCCCATGGCGGCCTTGCTTCGTCAGGGTTGGGTTTTCCTCTTCGCCGCCCCGGGGATGGGCTCCCATGGCAGCCTTGCTTGGTCGGGGTCGGGGTCGGGTTTTCCTCTTCACCGCCACAGGGATGAGCTCCCATGGTGGCCTTGCTTGGTCGGAGTTCAACACTGCCATTCCTCCCACCCAACCCTCGGGCTATGCGATGCCTACCTCACCGGCCAATTGAAGACTTCCTCCCTTTTTCCTACTCCCACTGGCAGGTAGAAGGGAGGAGGTTTCTGATTGGTCTGTGCGGGGGCAGGCGGAATGAAGGAGGCTTCCCATTGGGCAGTAGGGGTAGGAAGAAAGGCTTCCAATTGGCCTGCGGGGGCTGTAAAAAGGGAGAAGGAAAGTACAACGGAGCAGCGGGACACCAGGAGATGCAACACACCTGCCGGGCTTGGCGACACATTGGTGTGTTGCGACACACTGGGTTGAGAATCGCTGCTCCATACACCCCACAACACCTTCCTTGGAGCAGGTGTTAGTTCACACATTATTGAGAGGACTCATCTAATAGGATTCATGGAGGTTTATCTGTCACAATTTTCACTGGTACCCCAAATCTGGGTATTATGTGGGTCAGCAATGCTTTTGCCATACAAGTACCAGTTTCTGCTTTACAGGGTATGGCTTCCAGCCATTGAGTGTATGGACATACACACATAAGTAAATATCGAGAGCCAGAACAGGATTGGATCATATCAGTATAATCACAAGATGGAGATGTGGCTGCTGCAGCAGATGGCATTATGGGAGATGTTGATACAGGACAAGGAAGAGACTGAGGGGAGGGAACCAGAGACAGAGGAGGAGGTGGCAATAGAGGAGACTCATCAACATCAGCACTTCAAAAATAATTCTGCATTTATTTACACAATACAAATGAATTTTCAAGCAAAAGATTCATAAGGACAACAGTTTTCTCACAGTGTTGTACATCTCCAAATGTAGAGTACAATGCTGTAATCACAAATGGAAATAAAGAGCCATCCCACAAGTTCTTAGTCATTGTCATGATTGTGCACAAATATTTCACTGCATGTGTTCTAAGTTTTGCATGGTCTCAGATGATTCCCACAGTCTGCAAGACTGGTGTCAGAGAAGAGACAAGGCTGCAGCAGGTGAGAGAAAAGTCCCTTACAAAAACTATTCAGAGAGAACTAGAGAAGATGGCCAAGAGGCAGTCTCTTTCCACCTAAGCTTTGATTATCTTGACAGACTTTCCACCTCTGATCTGGGACCCTCTGAGATGGCCGCTTCTGTTTGGCATAGATGGAGCAGATGTGGTTGGAGGGACTGGGGTAGCTTTAGTGGAAGTGGTGCATGGTGCTGTTGTCAATCACCTGGAATGTATTAGCTGGCATATCATGATGCTCATTCTTGTCATTCCTATTGTTAGTCTATCCAATGATCAAAGTAAACATTCAGAAATGTCAGTATGACAGCTGTCTTACATCTTTGGCTTCATTCAGCTCACCACTTCTTGAAATTCTTTGGGTTTGAATATTCAAATCTTTCCATACAGCTTTGAAGCCCTCACAGATTGTGGAATGTTTTTTCTGTCCTAACACATTGTGAGATAGATGCGTGATAGGGAAGAACGATTACAATTTCTTCTTCTCTGTGTGATTCACAGTGTCATATGAAGATGCCAAGATCATCTCGTGGCTGAAGATTCCATATTTGTGTTGCTTCGGCCTGCACGTTGGTTCAGTCTGTGTGCACAGCAATAGGCTCAGGTTCAATTATGCACATAGGGCCGGATTTTAAATGGCCTGCGTGCGTAAATCCGGCCGGATTTACGCGCGCAGGGCCCTCGTGCGCCGGCACGCCTATTTTGCATATGCCGCCGGCGCACGCAGAGCCCCGGGACGCACGTAAGTCCCGGGGCTTCGCGAAAGGGGCATGTTGGGGGCGTGTCGGGGGCGTTCCAGGAATGATGCGGTGTTTCGGGGCGTGACACGGCGTTTCGTGGGCGGGCCCGGGGTGTGGTCGAGGCCTCTGGACCAGCCCCAGGGTTGGGTGATGGCACGCCAGCAGCCCGCTGGCACGCACAGATTTACGCCTGCTTTCAGCAGGCGTAAATCTGCCAACAAAGGTAAGGGGGGGTTTAGATAGGGCTGGGGGGGGGGGTGGGTTAGGGAGGGGAAGGTGGGGGGAGAGCAAAGGAAAGTTCCCTCCGAGGCTGCTCTGAAATCGGAGCGGCCTCGGAGGGAACAGGCAGCGCGCGCTGGGCTCGGCGCGCGCAGGTTGCCATATTGCCAGTATTCAAAATGGCGCCGGCGCTACCTTTGCCCTCACTATGTCACAGGGGCTGACGGTCGGTGACATAGTGAGGGCAAAGGCTAGCGGCTGCTAGTACTCAAAATGGCGCCGGCGCTAGCCTTTGCCCTCTCTATGTCACAGGGCCGACCCTCGCCATTTTGAATACTGGCAATACGGTCCGAGTGCAGAAGGTTGCTCCTGGAACTCCGCTGGACTTTTGGCAAGTCTTGTGGGGGTCAGGAGGCCCCCCCAAGCTGGCCAAAAGTCCCTGGGGGTCCAGCGGGGGTCCGGGAGCGATCTCCTGCACTCGTGCCGTCGGGTGCCAGGAATCAAAATGGCACCGATAGCCTTGCCCTTACTATGTCACAGGGGCTACCGGTGCCATTGGTCAGCCCCTGTCACATGGCAGGAGCACAAGATGGCGCCGATGGCCATGTGACAGGGGCTGACCAATGGCACCGGTAGCCCCTGTGGCATAGTAGGGCAAAGGCTATCGGCGCCATTTTGAACTGGTACCGATGGTGTAGAGTGCATGGGATGGGCTCCCGGACCCCCCGCTGGACCACCAGGGAGTTTTGGTAAGTCTTGGGGGGGATCAGGAGGGTGGGGGGGGGGTTGTTTAAATTGGCGGCCGAATAATTCGGCGAAAATTCGTTATATCCGTGGGGAATCGCAATACGTTTCGCTTCCCCACGAATACAACGAATATTGGCACATCCATTGCGGATTGACAATACGTAGGGACCAAATGCACATCCCTAGCAGACAGTGATAAGCACAGATCTTGCGCAGTATGTAGCATAGTGTAACACACTGTAAGGTGATTTTTCAAAAAGTTACACATGTAAAAATCAGCACTTATGCATACTCCATATTTTATAAACATAAAAAATGCACATGCATTTTTACTTTCACATGCACATAAACGTGTTTTAAAAGGGGGCAGTATAGGGGCATTCATGAGCAGGGCCAACAGTTATGCGTGAAAGTTGCTATTTTAAAAGACGTGTACATTTTCCAACATACTCTTGTATTTTTACACCAGTTAATAGCCTGGCATAAATGATTTTAAACATGTTTTGTGTAGTACTGACTAGGTGAGAGGTCTGAGTGAACTGGAAGGAGTTAAGGCTGAACAACCATGAAGGTCTCATTGGCCTGGAGAAGGACTGGGCAAACTGGTGGACTAAGTGGTAAACTAGATAATTTCCTTGACATGCGCATGTTATAAAATTGGTCCACGTACGTGTGTAAATTGTGATTTAAGTCCTAGTTTACTTTTATGCAAAAATATCCGCATGTATATTTTTAAATAGTTTGGTAAAAGTACACACGTTTAATGCATTTCATGTATTCACGCATTGGACTACATGCATGGATATATTGTGAGGTGAGCATACACATATTTTATAATATGCATGTAGTTGATGCGCGCATGTTATAAAATGCTATGGTAAAACTATGTGCAGGCACATACACACGTATATACTGCCAAGCGCAGTTGTTCAAAAGTTATTCTTTCTGGTTGAATCCAGAAACATAAAACCTCCTGTATTGTTCAAACAGCAAAATCAGGTTTTCAATAGACCAATAGTATACTCAAAAACTGCTCTGGTAAATCACTGGGCACTTTTTAAGTGCTCCTCTGAGTCTGTTGATGGGTGTAAGAACTGAGCAGCCACAGCAGGAGGAAATACCCATTAGTACCTTTGAAAATTCAATGACACCATATCGCTTACAAGACTCAGTTTGCACCTCCCTCAGAGTGACAACACTACGCACACTACTCTGTAAAAAAGGACTTGTTTACTCCCACATTCCCCCAGTAGATCTCCATCCAAAGATCACCGTCAAATATACTCTATGCTTTACAGACTAAAAATAATTTGGGTAACCTGAGACCATTGAGAGATTATTATTCTTCAAATCATTCTGTCATTTTAAAGAGTCTGGAATCTAATATGTTTAACTGAGAATGTGAATAGAAATTCTGCAGCTATCGCTTCTCTACACCATAGTCATTAATAATGACAAATGCATCTGGTGCACAGTTCACCTACATTATTGTCAGTTGTAGGGATTGGGAGAGAATATTTATTACAGGCAGTGTAGGGTAGGAAACGACAAGATGTTGAACCAGAAGCTAAGCAGAGTTCAGAATTCTCTTTTCGTTGGAGGGGATGGTAGACTAGATTGATGCAAAAAAAAATAAAATCTTAAAGTTTCTTGAATTCTTTTGATTTATCATACTTTATGAATGTAAATTCTGTTTAATGATGTGCATATTATTTTATGTCTGCTTGGTGTAAGGAATGCATATGTTTACCACTATATTATTCAGTAAACCTGTTAAATAGGCAAAACATGACTGGGTAGGTGAGGGGCATACCTGGGAACTCTCTGGATTTGGCCTGGAGACTCCAGAATTCTAAAAGAATCACCGGGTCTCCAGGCTAATACCTGAAATCTCTGGGTGCTGCAGCAAACCCAATCTGCTTGGACCCGGAAAGAAGAAAGGAAGGTCATTGGTCTTGCGTGGCTTAAAAAGGAGGAATTTGACAGTGATTTCTACCATCTCCGGACCTTTTTAACTCTTAACTTCGCTTCCTCGTGACACCACCTGCTCCTGCACAGCCTCTTTCCTGTATCCAGCCACTTGCCTGCCCCATCGTGTTTGCCTTAGCCAATCGACATTGTGATTCCCTGCCCCTGCATCAAACAAGGAGTAAGA
This sequence comes from Rhinatrema bivittatum, assembly GCF_901001135.1. Taxonomy (NCBI): domain Eukaryota; kingdom Metazoa; phylum Chordata; class Amphibia; order Gymnophiona; family Rhinatrematidae; genus Rhinatrema; species Rhinatrema bivittatum. The sequence goes on along the minus strand of NC_042616.1, from coordinate 643,972,193 downwards.
AACAGGCAGCGTCCACTTCCGCAGCACAGGAGGAGAAGGAAGAGGCTGCTGCTGCTCAAGGAGCCCAAGTTAGAGTCTGCTGTTGCTAGTGTGTTTTGAAAGGGTGGGGAAAGAGAATGAATGAGCAAGTCTGTGAGAGTGAGTGAGTGTGTATTTGTGTAGGAAGAAGAGATCTGAGAGTGTATGTAGGTGAGTAGGAGAGAGCTGAGTGCAAGGGAGCACGGGTGTGAAAGTGAGTGGACATGTGTGTATGGAAGAGGGAGAGACGTGAGTGAGTGAGTGTGTGTGTGTGTGTTGGAGGGTGAATGGCAGAAGTAAAGGTGTAAATGGACATGTGAGAATGTGAGAGAATGAGCAGTGAAAGTTAAGTGTGAACATGTAAGAGTGTTTATGAGAGCAAATTTGTTAGCATCCTGTCCCACTGTGCAGTTGCCCTCCTCCCAACCCCCCCACTAATCCATGGTAATCTCAGGGTGACTGGAAGTCAAGGGTGAAGGGGCTGCAATAGAATTCTTGATGAAGCAATAATGTCTATATCTGGAAATATTCTGCCTCAGTTTACGGTACCTTTATAAAAGGTTGCTAAGGTGTTTTAGGTTGTTTTTCATCTGGAGTCTTTGCAGGTTGAGATCAACATAACCATTAAGTAAATATGTAGCTGCACATAAGCTTTCCAGGCCCCTTATGTCCTTTCTTCGGACATGTTTTCAATCCAGATTAATGCCAGACAGTAAGCCACAGAGGAAGACTGCACACTTCCTTCATTCATATGCTGTATGACTCAGCTTTATACTGAGTTAGATAGGAGATGTTTTCATAAGGCCTTTAGGGGGTAATTTTGTAACTGCCCAAACTGGTGTAAAGTCTGCAGGTATCTTTTACCTGTGAACTTTACACCAGTTTTCAAAGTCAAATTTCGTGCATAATCTCATTTTCAAAATTACCGACCTGTACATATTTACACTTCACAATTCATATGGGTAGTTTTCCCAAGAAAAACTGCACACATACTTTTGAAAATTGCAAACCCTTTCCCAACCCTAGGAGCACTTCCCCCTACATGCATAATGGATCTACACCTGCATATAGGGTGGCCAGTTTTCTAAAAGCCTATTTCTGCAGGTGAAGCACTGTTTTGTTCACACTAAATTATCCTCTCGATGGAGTGAATTTTCAAAGGGGTTCCATGTATAAATGTTGCATATACATTTATAAGTAGTACATATGCATATATATGCTATTTAATCATCCTCAAGCATTGGCAAGTATTTTCACTTTCACTCATACATTTTACTGTGTAAAAAAGGGGTGGTCTAAGGGCATTCAAGGGTGTGGTTCAGAAGTATGCACGGTAGTTGCTGATTTGAAGAGATGTACTCCTATACTTTTCCAAACATATTTGCACATTTTTATACTCTTAATTGACTTATGCGCGTGAAATTGGACTAGTCTGTTGTCTACAGTTTTTGGGTGGGAGGTCTGGGTAAATTGGTAAGGGTTCAGGGTCAAGTGTTAGGTAAACTGGAGAAGGACGGTGAACTGGTGGTGGTATCGGAAGTCTGGTGGTTCCGCATGCAAGTAAATATTTTCAAAATGAGATACATGTATACTTTATAAAATTCTTGACTCCACGTATAATTCTGAGTATTTATTCACACTGACATTATTTCACGTGTAAAATACACACATATATTTTCATAAAATGGGTAGAGAAAGTATGCATTCTCTTGTATTGGAAATATTTGCATCTGTTGAAACATAAACACCTAGTTTCGGAGGTGAAATATGTGGTATTTTATAAGCTTTGCTGCTCCTGACCCATGTTTTATAAAATCTAGTATTAATTTCTGCACGTTCACCTAGGCACACAAATATTGACCCATGGATAGGTTTGAAAGCTGGGTTCCCTGTATAGCAAGACAGGTGATCCTCTTCATACCGTAACATTATACAAGTCCACATAGTTGAGGATAGGGGTGAGAATACATTTGCAGCGAAACAGGAAATAAAGAGATATTTCCTATTTTATTACATAAGAACATGCCATACTGGGTCAGACCAAGGATCCATCAAGCTCAGCATCCTGTTTCCAACAGTGGCCAATCCAGGCCATAAGAACCTGGCAAGTACCCAAAAACTAAGTCTATTCCATGTTACCATTGCTAATGGCAGTGGCTATTCTCTAAGTGAACTTAATAGCAGGTAATGGACTTCTCCTCCAAGAACTTATTCAATCCTTTTTTAAACACAGCTACACTAACTGCACTAACCACATCCCCTGGCAACAAATTCCAGAGTTTAATTGTGCGTTGAGTGAAAAAAGAACTTTCTCCGATTAGACAGGAAAAACCATTAAATTGTATGTGGTTTGTGCTAACATTTTATTTGGGGCGGGGATAAAAAAGAGCACCTTAAAAATATCAAACCCAAACCCGCCCCAACCCTTCCCACTTACTAAAACAAGGAGCTCCCCACCAGCAGAGCCCCCCCCCCCCCCCCCCCCCCCCCCCATCCCCCCAGGCCTCATCAAAAATCCGTAGTAGTCTAGTGAGGGGCCAGAGCAACCTCCCGCTCCTGGGCCAGCAGCTGCCATTAGCCAAAATGGTGCCAACAGCACTTTGCTCCTACCTTGTGACAGGAGCTCCCGGTGTCAATGGGCAGCCCCTGTCACATGGTAGGGCAAAGGGCTGGCTGATGCTGTTCGAAAAATGGCTCTGAGTTTCCTAATTTCCTTACATGGGTAAATGGTTAAGCATTTGGAGTTAGTCAACCTGTAGCATTATTTCCCATTCTGCAAAAAAAAAAAGATGCTCTGTGTTTTTCAAAGAGATATTGGACATTTTTCTTGCAGACACTTATTCTTGTGCATAATTTTTCTATAGCTCTGAATTTTGACCAGATTAATCAAATCAACTATTAGCATACAACAGGACTTTATATTATGTTTATGTTAGTTTCTTCCACTACCAGTGACTTTCAGACAGTTTTCCATATGTTTCTTTATTTATTTATTTATTTAAGGCTTTTATATACCGACTTTCTTGATACAAATCAACTCGGTTTACATCGAACTAAGCAGTTAACCATAACCAATTAACAAAAGACAAAATTTGATGATATAGTTCTTATATAGTTAAAATACTCTGAGGGCCTTATTCAGATAGCCAGCAAGTGGGTAAGATATTCGGATAAAGTTACCCAGATAAGTTATTCGGATGTTCAAGGGAATGCAGCCAGTTATGCATTCCACTGTATATACCCAGTTATCTAGATAACTTTAGGATGCACTTTGTACAACCAAACTTACTCGGATAACTTATATGGATAACGTTGAATATCGACATTATCTGGCTAAGTTATTTGACTGCCATCTATTTATTTACCGTAGCTAAAAACTTACCTGGATAAATCTACTGCAGTCAGCATGGGGAGAAATTCAAATCCCTTGGTTTGTCCGGCTATGTCCAAAACATAGCCGGGCAAACCTTTTAAATATGGAACTCTAGATGCCTGATTTTTTAAGAACTCTGTTTAAACTTCTTTTGCCCAGCATGTATGTCTCTCATACTGGTGGCTTTTTCACTGGAGAAGGCAGCTTTGATCCAAGCAATTTGACCAGTTTCATTTTTTTGACAGGGCTACTATGAGATGAACCATGGGATCATTTGATGCTTTTTTATAAGAATGTAGTGGTTCTAGTGTTCTTTGAAAAAGAGAAAATAATATCTGTTGTATCTTGTGACTCAGACACAAACTTTGTGAAATAGAAACTCGTGTAAGTTGGTTTCCTTTAACTCAAACGAGTTGGGTTTCTCTTTTTCATTGTGGAATTTCTGGGGAGATGGTTATATTGACTACTGTGAGCACAGCTGGATCATAAGAACATAAGAAAATGCCATACTGGGTCAGACCAAGGGTCCATCAAGCCCAGCATCCTGTTTCCAACAGTGGCCAATCCAGGCCATAAGAACCTGGCAAGTACCCAAAAACTAAGTCTATTCCATGTAACCATTGCTAATGGCAGTGGCTATTCTCTAAGTGAACTTAATAGCAGGTAATGGACCTCCTCCAAGAACTTATCCAATCCTTTTTTAAACACAGCTATACTAACTGCACGAACCACATTCTCTGGCAACAAATTCCAGAGTTTAATTGTGCGTTGAGTAAAAAAGAACTTTCTCCGATTAGTTTTAAATGTGCCCCATGCTAATTTCATGGAGTGTCCCCTAGTATTTCTACTATCCGAAAGAGTAAATAACCGATTCACATCTACCCGTTCTAGACCTCTCATGATTTTAAACACCTCTATCATATCCCCCCTCAGTCGTCTCTTCTCCAAGCTGAAAAGTCCTAACCTCTTTAGTCTTTCCTCATAGGGGAGTTGTTCCATTCCCCTTATCATTTTGGTAGCCCTTCTCTGTACCTTCTCCATCGCAATTATATATTTTTTGAGATGCGGCGACCAGAATTGTACACAGTATTCAAGGTGCGGTCTCACCATGGAGCGATACAGAGGCATTATGACATTTTCCGTTTTATTCATCATTCCTTTTCTAATAATTCCCAACATTCTGTTTGCTTTTTTGACTGCCGCAGCACACTGAACCGACGATTTCAATGTGTTATCCACTATGACACCTAGATCTCTTTCTTGGGTTGTAGCACCTAATATGGAACCCAACATCGTGTAATTATAGCATGGGTTATTTTTCCCTATATGCATCACCTTGCACTTATCCACATTAAACTTCATCTGCCATTTGGATGCCCAATTTTCCAGTCTCACAAGGTCTTCCTGCAATTTATCACAATCTGCTTGTGATTTAACTACTCTGAACAATTTTGTGTCATCTGCAAATTTGATTATCTCACTCGTCGTATTTCTTTCCAGATCATTTATAAATATATTGAACAGTAAGGGTCCCAATACAGATCCCTGAGGCTTTTTGATGATTCCCCAATTTTATCCACTTTTCCTGCTTTTCATCTGTCTTAGCTGTTACTTTCTGCTGGTTGTTGGGAACAGCTTAGAATGTATTTAGATGTTAATCTGATATTTGATTTTCCACAGTTATTTTCTCCTTTTGTAGATTTTGGTGCAAACCAGCTATCTGCAGCTTCTGTTTTCTGATGCACCTTCCCCATTTTTATGTATGGCTAGGATTGCATTAATGAACAACACTCCACAGAAAGCTTGTATAAATAAAAATGCTTATTTTCCCCTACAAAATGCTATAAATGAATTTATATAAGGAAAAATAGTTCACTAATATAACAGATGTAATGTATTTTTATTTATAATAAAAAATAGCTCCCTTCAAAATTAACAAAAGCAGTTTTAAAGTTTGCTAATCTTTGCATTATTATTTATATCCAATGTACCTCACTTGCATCCTACCTCATATCTGTATGTATGTATTACATAAATGATCAATGTTTTTATTCTTTCTAAGTAAGCCTTCTGCTTACCTTTAGAAAAAAGGCAGAATGCCAAATGTTTATAAAATAAATAAATAAGAGTTATAAGAACGTAAGATGTGCCATGCGGAGTCAGACTAACTATCCATTGACCCTTTCATCTGTCCCCCGACAGTGGCAAGTCTGGGATATTAGAAGAACCTAGCAGATCCCAAACAGCAGATCCAGTTCTCTGTTGCTTACTCCCAGTGATAAGTGATGGGTTTCCCTGTATCCAGCTAGTTAATAATTGTTAATGGACTTTTCCTCCAGGAACTTGTACAAACAATTTTTATCCCAATAATGCTAGATGCCTTGACCACATCCTCTGGCAAAAATTCCACAGCTTAATTGTGCAAAAAATACTTTTTCCAATTTGTTTTAAATTTGCTTCCTGCTAGTTTCATGGAGTGCCTCCTAGTCCTAGTACAATTTGAAAGGGTAAATAGTCATTCCCTATTTATCTGTTCCATCTCAATAGTGATTTTATAAACCTCTATCATATTATATCTACCATATTATATTAGATTCTTTTCTTTGTTGAACTGCAGTATTTTGAAAGCAAGAATAAAAGGTTTTATTTGACTGTAACATTGTAGATTAACTTTTGATTTCCACTGAGGTGCAGAATAGGGTTAGATTGACTCATTCAAATAATTCAAATAATTTTAAGCAAATAAGTTGTTTAAAGCAATCTAACTCTTCTATGCTGCCTAACTACATACCATTTTCAAAATAAACTTGCATGAACTTCATATGTTTGAATATAAAAATGCTAATGTAATTCATGTGTACAGTTATTATGTAATGAAAACATGCACTTTAGTGATTTCATACTTTTTTGACTAGCATACTATGAGTATTTTCTGATACACTCCTCAGAATAATAAGGTAACTGTTTCTCAGCATGTGTAATAGAGCAGCAACGTAAAACTGGAAGTGATCACAGACATGTGACTTCTTTTCTCCTCTTCATCCTTCAATTATCCCCCTTGACTCCGTCTTTTTCTTGATCTCAAGTGACCTCATTCATTTGGAGCGAAGTACAATAAAAACATACATAAGAAATATGACATAAAAACAATAAGTTAAACAAATTAGCTAGAGTGCATCAGACACTTCATTTTAGGAGCTGGAGATTTGGCTTATTAGGCCAAATGCCTTTTCAAAGAGAGAGGGGTTTTTTTAGCTTTCTTGAAAGTCCACGAGTCAGAGAAGGCAAGGAAGTGAGTTCCATGGAACTGGACCAGCAACAGCTAAAGCTCTCTCCCATTTCTCAATGAGGTGAGCATGCCGCATAGAGCGTACCTCTAGTCTCCAAGCTAATTCAATATGGACATGCTAAAATAGGGCATCCAAACTGGGCTCCCGTTTCTCTAATTGCGACCATCCACCTCTCCTGGGTGTATGATGCAATATGCAAATGAACAGCCACATTAAAAAGGACTCGGGAAAATTGTGTGTCCCTAGCGCATCTTTGGCAATGGGCGCGCAGGAGATGTGGCTGTGTGCATAGCCACGGGTTGGAAAAATAGACGATCAATTAACGAGCCATGGGTTAGGAAAACAAATACTGGTAAATTAAGTGTCAGTTTTGCTAATCTGTGGTTCCTTCTACTTAATATCGTGACAATATTAAGTCAGAGGAACCACAGAAAAGCAGTATTCTAGGGATGTGCAGCAGGGACGGATTCGTTCCATTCGTATTTGTATTCATTGGGACCCAAATCCGTTGTATCCATTCTCAGGGGACCTCGATCCGTTCATTAGTTACATATGTATTCGTTTCCAAAAAAACCCCATTCCAACCCTTTAAATTTAATTTACTACAACCCCCCCACCTTCATGACCCCCCAAGACTTGCCAAAAGTCCCTGGTGGTCCAGCGGGAGTCCTGGAGCGATCTCCTGCACTCGGGCTGTCGGTATTCAAAATGGCACCAATAGCCTTTGCCCTTACTATGTCACAGGGGCTACCGGTGCCATTGGTCGGCCCCTGTCACATGGTAGGAGCAATGGATGGCCGGTGCCATCTTGTGCTCCTACCATGTGACAGGGGCCGACCAATGGCACCAGTAGTCCTGTAGCCCCTGTGACATAATAAGGGCAAAGGCTATCGGCGCCATTTTGAATACTGGCAGCCGACGGCCCGATTGTAGGAGATCACTCCAGGACCCCTGCTGGACCACCAGGGACTTTTTACATGTCTTGTGGTGGAGGCCAGGAGTCCCCCCACCAAAACTTGGGGAGGACAGGAGTCCCCCCCCAAGACTTGCCAAAAGTCCCTGGTATTCCAGCGGGGGTTCTGGAGTGATCTCCTGCAATTGGGCCGTCGGCTGCCAGTATTCAAAATGGTGCCGATAGCCTTTGCCCTTACTATGTCACAGGGGCTATCGGCGCCATTTTGAATAACGGCAGCCTACAGCCTGAGTGCAGGAGATCGCTCGAGGACCCCCGCTGGACCACCAGGGACTTTTGGCAAGTCTTGGGGGGGTCAGGAGGGTGGGGGTTTATTTGTTAGTGATACGTTGTATTCATGGGGGTTCGCCATATGTTTCATGACTCCCACAAATACAACAAATATGGCATTTACGTTGCGGATTGCCAATACATTGCAAACCAATGCACACCCCTAGTATTTTCTGCTTTTCTGTTGATGGCTTTGGATGCCCCAAAACCTAACAACAGTTTCAGGGCAGACATTAATTTTTGAGGGTTAAAACATGCACATCGGGGGTGATAGCTAATAGCCTCTTCAACATGGCGATTACATGTGATGAGCGTTATTAGCTACACGTTTTTTGGATGTGCTAATCCCATTATTGCACTGGGAGTTATTCTAGTACATCAAAAATGTGTGTCCAACCATGTACCAAGTTGTGCATAGGCTGAGTACACTATATTGCATTGGCCTCCAAGAACAATAATGTCACAAGTCAATCTTCAATCCTATTCTAATGACTTTAGACAATCTCACACCTTTTTACTTAAAATTTAACTAAAGTACTGACTCACATTTTGCTGCTTCTCTTGAAGTTTCCACCTTCTCAACTGGCTCCTCCTGGTTCAAAAGCTGTGTTCTAGTCATGTACCATCTGACAAAGGCAAATGATGCAGGACGATGATGATATGAGCAAACAGCTAGAGCACAAGCTTTTTGTATAGATTAGCATATGAGAGTGGAAAGAGATGTCCAGTGTGGTCAAAACTTCTAAACTGCACTTTTAGCTGTTCAGAGGTATGTTTCATAAGTCTTCTGGTGAAGTAATAAACTCCATTGTAATGCCTCTTGAAAGATCTTTGTCACACCATTCATTCTCATTTTCTATTAACTCCACACTAGTTTCTAACAGCATGGATGTCCACTTTCAATAGGTCCGACATCATTGATGAAATGTTATCTTTCTGCAACACATTGTGATGTAAACTTTCCATACTACTTCATTACTCTTTCTCCCGAAGCTTTCCTGCTCAAACTCTAGTCTTATTTGTTTCCTCAGCAGTATCCAATCACTCTAAACATATGCAACATATAAAAATTCAATCTTCCTTATACTTTAGCACAACATGTGCATGGTACAGACTGGTGAGAAGTTAATAGGAAAACAGATTGACCAGTTAGAAAAAATCCCTCTTCAGTCCATACTGGCAAGGACATAGTAGTACTTCAAACACTGGGATCTACAGCACTCTGGAATATTTTTCTCCTAAATTTCATCTGCAAATGTCCAGTTATGAATTCAGATGTGCTTGGTAAATATGTGATGAGAATTGAAAGTAGCTGGTTTGTAAAGCTCCTTAGTGGAAATGTTGGTTTTCACAGCAAAAGTAATTGAAATAATTCTTTACAAAATGGGGAACCAGTTTCTTTGCCATTTTGCAAATCATCTTAATTTTTTTACGTATTTGTTTTTAATTTGATATTGCGCTATGTGCTGTAATCCTGAGGAGGTGTACCAATAAATTATATACAATATGCAATAGTAATATAATGCAACATTGAAAAATCTCAGAACCATGTATGATCTCAAAATAAATCACATTAAAAATCTGTTAAGAATCCCTTACCTCCTGTAAGCCAGTCCCCAGGTAAGGATCGCTACCTGATGAGGCCATAAAAATATTTGTATAACTCTTTGGGGCTGGTAACTACCCAGGCTAGCTTTGCCCAATCTCTTCTTTTCAGGGCCTGGATTCTTTGTCGAGTGGGGGGAGAGATTACTCCCAAGGTTGGCCCTGTATGTCCTTTTTCTTTGTCCCTGGTGAAGGAGTGGCTATATGTCCTAGTGTGAGCTGGATATGCCAGATAAAGACAATGGAGCCACTGTGTTAGTGTCCGAATACATCTTTACTGTTGCAAATAAGTGAAAATGGCACAACACTGATCCACAGCACCACTGAATATATTCTTTTACAGGACTCTTTGATCTGTGCAGAAAAATCAGCTACCAGAGCCAGGGGATCTTCTATCCTTCAGGGATTTGGAAAAATAGAGTCCCCAGGTGGGTAGATAGGAAGAATACCTCTCCAACTAGCAAAGATACTATGCTGCAGAGATAAACTCTCTCTCTCCCTAGGGGTTTGGAAGCACCACATAGGTGTCTTTAAGGATATTAGGCTTGACTTTTTACTAGCAAGGGAGCGGTTATATGTCCTACCCAGCGGGGGCGGCCATTCCAGACCCCACAGAAGGAGGGGCTGTATTTGAATGGATCTTCCCCCTACAGACATCCTGCCCTAACTTAACTGTCAGCTGAAAACCCAGGGCTTACTGGTAGCGAGACCATAGGGTCCACTACAATCTTATCCCACCAACATCCACACTCTCAACCAACAAAGCTCTTACCTCTTATCCTACCGCTCCCCTCCCCCTCCCATACACCCAACCCAAAAAACTCAGTGCAGTTCTGATTCAGCTAGCAATAGTGATATATATTTTTATTAAGTGAAACCAGCATCAGGTCTGATTATAGAAGGTCTTTATTCTCTCTAAACAGGGACGGTTCTATAATGAGGCAGTGTGAGGCGGCCGCTTCAGGTGGCAAACATTGGGAGGGGCAAAAATTGCCCCCCCTCCAAACTTCTCTACTGGCCACATCACCCTGCCACCAAAAGAAGCCCTGCTCTGCAGCCAGCTGTCGAAGAAGAGGTCTAAAATGTGTGTGAGAGAGCGAGAGATTAGCCCTGTGAGAGTGAGAGCCTATGAGATGGTGAGTGTGTGAGTGTATGTGTGTATAAGAGGGGGCAGGGCAGCAGAGGGGGACAGGGAGCAGAGAGGGGTACAGGGAGCAGATGGGCATAGGCAGGATAGGGGGCATGGGGTTGAGGGGGTGCCATCTCATCCCTTGCCTCAGGCAGCAGATTGCCTTGAGCTGCTCCTGTCTCTAAATAATATTTCAATGCTCTCTTCATGTCGAATGAACGACATCAATTCCCCTTCAGATTTTTGGAGTTAGGGAAAAATATCAGCAAAACAATGTCCTGATTTATTTGAAAAGAAAAATTAAATTTAGGAATAAAACCTGAAACTCTATACAACACCACTTTTTCCCCAAAAATACTAAAACTGTATCAATTGCTGATAGCATATATATTTGGAATTTTAGCCCACCTTTCCACCATTAGAATTCAAGTGCAATAATTTCATGCCCCACAGAGTTTACAATTTAAGTGGGTACCTCAGGTAACAAGAGATAAAGTGACTTGCCCAAAATTACATGGCATGCTAATGGCAGAAGTGGAATTTGAACCATATTTTCCCTGATTCTCAACCAATTGCTCAAACCGTTAGGCCACTATATTTAGAGTTCACTAAGGGGTAGATTTTCAAAAACTCTGCATGTAATCCGAGAAAATCTACCCCTGCGCGCGCATAGCCTATTTTGCATAGGCTCGGCGGTGCGAGAAAGCCCCGGGACATGTGTGTGCTCCGGGGCTTTGAAAAAGGGGCGGGTCTGGGGCTGTGGCGGCAGTCAGGGGGCAGTCCTGAGTCCTCTGGCACAGCGGCCTGTGCCGGGGGATGGCATGCCAGCGCGCGTAAGTTACGCCTGCCTCGGGCAGGCGTAACTTCTGAAACAAAGGTAGGGGGGATCTAGTTAGGGCTGGGGGGTGGGTTAGATGGGGAAGGGAGGAGAAGGTGGGGGGGGGGAGTGGTAGAAAAGTTCCCTCCAAGGCCGCTCCGATTTCAGAGCGGCCTCGGAGGGTACGGAGGCAGCCTGCACAGCTCTGCGCCCACAAGTTGCACAATTGTGCACCCCCTTGCGCGCGCTGACCATGGATTTTATAACATGCGCGTGGCAGCGCGCATGTTATAAAATCGGGTATAGATTTGTTTGCGCCGGGTTGCGCGAACAAATCTGCGCTTGCGTGCAGTTTTTAAAATCTGCCTCTAACTTTTCTGGCTATATAGAAGACTATCTTAATGGTCAGAAAGTAAGAAGTAGACACAGTCAAAAGCTTGTAGGGATTTTCCATAAGAGCATTTAAAACTAAATTAAGACACTTGTAGAGGGATAATAGTTATCTGTCTTATCAACATAGCTACTCTAAAAAAAGGATCACATTTGTAAGAAATATCACTTCTGTTCCATTCTTTCCCTCTAATTACTGAAATGACCATCATGTGAATCTGAAGAGTATGTAGAGACAACTCCAAATTAGCATCTAATAATAAATTTAAAATAATTTGTAAAGACATCTTAGAAGATTTCATTCACTTTGGGCCAGATTTTAAAAACTATGCGCGGGCGTAGATTTGTGCGCAGCCGCACGCATGTTATAAAATCCAGGGTCGGCGCGCGCAAGGGGGTGCACAATTGTGCAACTTGCGCGCGCCGAGCCGCGCAGCCTTCCTCCATTCCTTCCGAGGCCCCTCCAAAATCAGAGCGACCTCGGAGAGAACTTTCCTTCCGCCCTCCCCACCTTCCCCTCCCTTCCCCTACCTAACCCGCTCCCCAGCCCTACCTAACCCCCCCTTTTAATTTTTAAGTTGCGCCTGCCTCCGGGCAGGCGTAGGTTGCGTGCGCCAGTCGGCCCGCGATCCCGGGCACAGCAGCAAATGACCGCTGTGCCTCAAGGCTCTGGCCCTGCCCACTCCCCGCCCATTTTTTCAAGCCCCGGGACATACGCGCATCCCGGGGCTTGCACGCATTGCCGAGCCTATGCAAAATAGGCTCAGCGCGCGCAGGAGGCTTTTAAAAAGCACGCGTAACCCTTTTAAAATCTGCCCCTTTGTCTTTTACTACAAAGCAAATATAAGCCATTTTGGACCTTGAACACTTGATTTGAGTATCTCTTTCTCCTAAACTTCCTCCTTTCAGTCTACAAGCCTTTAAGCTGAAGAACTTAGTTTTTTTTTTTTGCAGTGCTTTCTAAAATGGAAACCTGAAAGGATTTTCTAAAGCCTACTCTAACAGAGCTGGAAACTAGTTTCTTTAGGCAATGCAAAACCACCAGAATCACTACTTCTGAATAGTTTCTTTTTCTTTTCTGCACCATTGGGATCAACATCCACTGGGGGAAAAATATACAAAAGGACAGCTAATGCACCAGGAAATCTGTATGTGCCTGCTATATAAACTGAACACCAATTGTTAACCCTTTAGACCATCAAGTCCAAGGTTACAGATTTCCATGTCTGACAAATTAGCTGAAAAAACTGATTCGTTGACTCCCATGCTCCTGCATTCAGACTGTACTTAGCTTAGCTGAGTTTCCTTGCAGTTTGGTTCACTGAGAGACCTATCAGTTTGCCTGTCTCAGCTCTCTGTCTCTTTCTACCATCATAATTATGCACCAAGTTCCTCATCTCTTTTTCATGTATGTAACTGAGATGAAATTGTCTTAATGGTTCTCTTTTCTAAAAATGTCCTAGAAGCTCTCTGCCCTAACTGATCACTTTTTTTCTGTAATATGTTGATATATTTGCAACTGTCCTTTCTCCATCACAAACATTTAGTCCTTCCAGGCATTTGTTTACCCCCAGATCTCTTAAGCTTACATCCATATTATAGTTCCAGTGTCTTATCCCAGTTGACACTGGAAATATATCTGTCTCTGAAGCCATCACTCCAGGGACCTGTGAACTTCCTGCAGCAAAGACTGCATACGCTATATGTTGTCATTCATGAGCTAATTCACAGATCTCTCATGACATGTGGAGTGTCACTTATGGAACCAACATTAAAAACTGATACCATTAAACAATGACCTATTGTCACTATCCTTGCCTGCAACAGAAAACTTTCCAGCTTATCCTATAAGTGGACCAGCCCTTACCTGATACAAAATCTGATCCCCCAAATTATACAGGTCCTGAAAAAGTTCTAGAATGTTCTTGTTCAGATTTATTATCCATATGTTGGACTGTAAAATTTCTAATACAATATTCCTTTGCTTTGACTGCCTATTGAAAAGAGGGAGAACTCACTACCAAGTTGTCCAGAAAAGAATGTTCAAACACTCTTCCCTTTCTCTTGCCACTGACATCAGGTTTACCAAAACCTGTCAATACCCTTGGTTTTGAAGAAAGCCAAAAAATAAACTTTCTATATTGATAATGATTTTTTCACTTTTGAAAACCTAGGAAATATTTAGTGGCCCTCCACAAATGAAATGTGCTGGTAAGAATTGGAAACCATTTGATCTGTCTGCCTGAATAATGGAACTTAAGGATTTCATTTTAAAGTGTTTGTGGACCTCACATTTGTTTACCATTTTTTGTCCAGGACAGAATTAAATTTGCTATTCCTTTTTAGCACAATAAAGAAGCTTGTTTAGATAGCTTGGAACCTCTAGTAGACTGGAACTGGAACAGTCATCTAAGTGATGAAACAATAATAAATGCTTTATCACTTGTCATGGACAATCCAGTTTTCTCTCTGCTAAGCCTGAATCCCATTTAAATAAGTTTTTCTGATAGTTGAATTACTTCAGTTAAATGCCCTGATTCTGCCACTTTCAGGACCGATATGTCCTTCACCCAGAGATTTAGCACATCTGAACATTTTCAAGATGCCTCCTTTGGATACTGATAGTCATGCCTGGGGCTTAGGATCTCATGTCTACTCCCTTGTTTGAACTTGTTGAAACTGCTGTTGGAGAAATGATATCCTGGAATCACTGGCAAAATAGCCAACAGACTTTCCTGACAAACTCACTCCACTGTCCCTGAGGAGAAAAGTGATTTGTCCAGAAGAAAATAATTCCCTTTTACCCTCAACTAGATCCTTAAATCTGTCCAGGTCAGAGCAATTAAGAACTGTGTTTCAAAAGGAAGACTCAGTAGTTGAGCCTTAGAAGAAAAACATGGCTCATTCCTTCATTCATAAACATTTTCTAGAGATTACATTGCATAACAGTACATTAACTGATGAAGCTACCTAATTACACATCAAATGTACCAAGAACTAAGTATCTACTTCATAGGAATTACGGTGTTTTGCTGGGTAGTGATAACTCACAGGCTATGAATTATTAGAGAAACATAGAAGCATGACAGCAGAAAAAGACCATACAGCCCATCTTGTCTGCCCATCTACAAACTGATCAGTTCTGAAGTCCCTACCAAGATCCCCTGTGTTTATCCCATGCATTCTTGAATTCAGATACTGACTTTGTCTCCATCACTTCCACTGGGAGGCTGTTCCATGCATTTACTACCATTTTGTAAATAAATACTTTCTTAGATTAAGCCTCAGCCTACCCCTTATATCCTCATTCCATGACCTCTCATTCCAGAGCCTTCTTTCCATTGAAAGAGACCTGTCTCCTGTGTATTGATACTTCAGAGGTTTTTTAAATGTCTCTGTCATATCGGCCCTATTCTTCCTTTCCTATAGGGTAAACGTTTAGATGTTTTAATCTGTCCCCATGTCTTACAATGAAGACTACTGACCATTTTAATAGCCACCCTTTGTCCTGACTCCATCTGGTTTATACCATTTTGATATTGCAGTCTCCAGAACTGAACACAGTATTCCAAATTAAGTCACATTAGAGACTTATAGAAGGGCAATATCACCTTATTTCTGCTGACCATTCCTCTCCCTATGCATCCAAACACCTTTCTAATTATTGCCATCACCTTATACACCTGCTTGGCCATCTTGAGATCAGATACGAATACCCCAGGTCCTGCTCTTAATTTGTACATAGAAGAATATTTTTTAGCCCAAATGATTGACCCTATATTTTTTAGGATTATTTTTTAGCTGACAGATTTTAGACCACTCCTCATGTTTCACTAGAAACCTCCTCATATTTTCCACATCTTCCTGTGTGTCTACCATATTGCAGATTCTGGTATCATTTGTAAAAAGGCAAACTTTTCTCTATAGCCCCTTTGCAATATCAGTTATGAAAATGTTGATAAGAACCGTCCAATGACCGATCCCTGCAGCAAACCATTAGTAACGCCCATTTCCTTAGTGTTAACTCCATGTACCATACTACACTTTATAATCTCTCACTCAACCACTTTCTAATCCAATCAGTCATTTTAGGGCCCAAAGCAAGGGTACTCTGTTTATTTATAAGTCTTCTATGCAGAAGCATGTCAAAAGCCTCATTGAAATCCTAATGTTCTTCCCTGAGCCAACTCTCTCGTCACCCAGTCAAAGAAATTAATCAGATCTGCCTGACAAAACCTACAACTGGTAAAACCATACTGCCTTGGAGCTTGTAACCTTTGGATTCCAGAAATGGAACTATCCTCTATTTTACAAGCAATTCCATTAATTTATTCACTACAGACTGATCATCCAGCAGTTCCCAGTCTTCTTTCACTTTTTAGAAGAGGAATCACATCTGCCTGTCTCCAGTCCTCTGGAGCTACTCCTGATTCTTAACTAAGCATTCAAATGGTCTGCCAAAAGAGTTGCCAAAATGTATCTAAGTTATTTTAAATCTTTTGGGTGTAAATTGTCCTGCTCCTTTGTTTTATCTACTTTCAGTCTGGTTAGCTTATCACCAACATAGGCTTCTGAAAAGTGAGGTTTTCCTCCTTCCTTTTTCTGCAGTCCTACTCCCAATCCTTCTTGGTGAGCAGTGAACAGAAATGTTTGCTAAGCAATTCTGCTTTATCTTTGACATCCTCTCCACATTCCTCCCTTTCACCTCTGAGTCTCACCATACCACTTTTGCACTTCTTCCTATCACTAACATATCTAAAAAAAGGTCTTATCCCTCTACTTTAAAATATTTGATATTTTTTCTTCCATTTGCATCTTTGCTCTTCAGAGTACTCTCCCAGCTTCTCTTGGCTTTTCCAGACATTGGTGTCTGTCTTCCTCTTGATCTCTTGTAGTTTATAAATGCTAACCTTTTATTCCTTACCTTTACAGCTACTTCTTTAGAAAATCTTAGCAGCCTCTTTTTCCTCTTACCTTTTATTTTCTTTCCTAACAAAAATGGCTGTTGCCCTTCATGTAGCTGCTTTTAGTATTAACCACTGCTCTTCTTCTGTCTTTAGAATTTACCATCCAGTTAACAACCCTTTCCTGAAGTATAGGATCCTAACCTTAAAATAAATCATCACTGCCTGTTCCCTAATATTGGTGATCACTGGATCCCAGATGATCAACCGCATTGGCAACGGTGGCCAACTCCGTTCCTCAACAGCCAGAAACAGGTCTAGTTTTCAGGATATCCACAATGAATATCATAAGATGTATATCCTAAAAATCAGGCCTGTTTGTAGCTCTTGAGAACTGGAGTTGGCCACTCCTGTACTCTGACATTTAAAACACTGTACCCTCTGGTAAACATCAGGGCCTCCTCCTGTGTGAGTTCCATTACTTGTTGATGGGTATGTTCTCCTTGCAGAGAAACGAAAATCTCCTTATTTCTTGAAGACACCACTGCCGGGATGTCCTAATAAACATCCAGGAAATTGAAATCACTTAACAAGTGCACCTCCCCTTTCATAGCAATTTTGTGAATTTTCTCCATTAAATCACTCTCCATTTCTTCTGCCTGTGATACATGTCTGTATATCACACCAATCTAAATGGATGCCCATCCCTCTTTCTAGATTAATTTGATTGCCTTCTACTTATAAATCCTGCAGTTCTATTGCTTTAATTTTATTTTTATATATAGCACCACTCTTTCTCCCTTTCTTCCTACCCTGGTCTTGCTAAATAGATTGAAGCCTGGTATAGATAATACTGTACATCCCAATTGTGGTTTTCCATGTACCACACCTCTGTGACAGCCACTGTATCTGAGTAACCATCTGGAAGAGGTAAGCATTGTCCTCATCTGGAAGAGGTTGACTTCGATATGTCATAGAGATGATGAACATGGAAAACTATGACTTGGATACAGTTATGCTGGGCTACAGTTTATTGAGGAAGGACAGGGTAGGAATGAAGGGAAGAGGAATGAATATATATATATATATTAAAGCAACAGAAATGCAAGGCTTATAAAGGAAGCATTGCCCTTACCACATGTTTACACATGACTGCAGATTGTTTTGCCTGTGCATTCATCTTGTACGTTCCTTTCAGAGGGGTGTCCAGCTATAACTGCATCAGACATTATTGGGACCCTTTTTGATAAGTAGGTGACTGCCACGTCTTTCTTGAACACTGAACACCTTGTCTTTTACTAAACTGTTAGTCTTAGTTATAACCTTGGGGTTAAGCATTCTTTAGACTGGTCGATTCTACTCAGATTTTAGTCGGGGGAATTCTGTGCTACTGTGGAGTGTAGAATTTGTGCAGAATTCCCACCCCCTGCGCAGAATTGCCATTTTCTGCACAGAATGGATGAAGCCTCAGTGTGCTGTGAGTGGAGCTCGTCCCACTCACAGCGAACATGAAAGCCCTAGAGAAGATGGAGCAGGCCCCAGTGAGTGTGATTGTGTGTAGAGGGGGGTGTGTGTGTGTGTATGTAGACTATGAGCCTGGGTGGATGAGAGATAACATATGTGAGGGTGCATAAGTGTGGGTGCCAGAGTGAGGGAGCCTATGTGAGGAGATTGTGAAGGAGTGTGTATATGTGTATGAGATTGGGAGCTGATGTGTGTGAAAAAGGGATTGTGTGTATGTGAGGGCGCTTCTTTGTGAGAGAGGGAGCCAGTGTGAGGGTATTGTGTATGTGTGAGAGAGAGCCTGTGTGAAGGGGTGTGCGAGAGAGAGACAAAGGTAGCCTGTGTATGTGTGAGAGAGAAAGGGAGCCTGTGTAGGTGTGTGTGCAAGAGAGAGAGGGTGCCTGTATGAGAGTCTGTGTGTGTGCGAGAGAGAGAAAGGGAACCTGTATGAGGTGATGTTTGTGTGTGAGCCTGTATTTGGGTGTGTATGTGCACTAGAGATAGTGATCCTGTGTGTATGAGAGGGGTCAAACTCTGGAAGTGGAGATAGAGTGGAAGGGGTGGAGCCTAGAGGGGGAGGGCAGAGATACTGGCAAGTGGAGGAGTTGGGCCCTGAGAGGGCAACCTGACCAGGGGATTAGGGAGAGAGAGTGAAGGGACACTCTTACAGTGAACTTCTACAAAATTCTGCTCAAAATATTTAAAATTCTGCATCTTTAAGTAGTAACTTTTATCTGTATTACATTTTATTTATTTATTTATTTATTTATTTAAAATCTTTTAATATGCCGATACTCAAGATAAATATCTTACCGTACCGGTTTACAGTAAAACAAGGGAAAACCAGCAATATATGAGAAAGTTACAAAGAACAGGGTGATGAATTCAGGACAACATAAAAGGAATTAATGTTAACATAGTGCAACTATATCACAAAACAACAAGCAATTTAAGAAAATAACTTGGCGAGAGACCAGGGTATGCACTCCGAATAAACAGACAAACAAACAGTCCTTCAAGGGTTGATTGAATCTGTACCGGGTGATGAAAGAGCGGGGCGGGGGTCGAGGCTAGGAGGAGGGGGGTGGGAGGGAGGGGAACTGACCGGAAGATGGGGAGGGGAACAGGGGGCTGAGAATCTGGCGGGGTGGCTAGCATTATTACAGATTGGAGCAGGAGAACAGTCAGAGTTATGAGAGTTATTGGAGGAACAAAGTAGTTCTGACTGTAAATTGTAAATGTGGATTTTTTGTGTAAACCTTTATTTGTGGTATGGCTGATCAAGGGAAGGCTTGTTTAAAAAGCCAAGTTTTTAGTTTCTTTCGGAAGGTGAAATGGCATTGTTCTAGGTGGAGCTCTGGTGGTAAAGAGTTCCATTGAGAGGGTCCGGCAGTGGACAATGCGCGTTTCCGAATGGAGGGATGAAGTGAGGATTTAGTAGGGGGCGCGTGAAGAGATCCTTTATATGCTGTTCTGATCAGTCTCGTAGAGGAGTGAAGGTTGAGTGGAATTTGGAGTTGGAGAGTAGATTGAAGGTAGATGGTTATGTGGATGATGGTCAGGGTCTTAAATAGGATTCTAAAGTTGATGGGAAGCCAGTGTAAATTTTTGAGGATAGGTGTGATATGGTCTCTTCGCCTAGACTTTTAAATTAATTACTTAAAGGCTGTCATGTATATTGTGTTATTTTGACCAATATAAATTATGCAGAATTTTAAGATTCTGTATGCAGAATTCCCCCAGGAGTAAAATTTTACTGTCTCCACAACAACTGGCTGAATAATCTCATTCTTTTTCCTGGACAGATTCAGATGGCATCTACCTCCATTCTGTGGTCTTCCAGATCTCTATTTAGAATAGTGTTTCCCAACCATTTCAAACCCAAAGCATACCCATATTAACAAAAATGTTGTGTGGCACAGCAAACCTGAAGGGATAGACAGTATGACCATAGAGAGTACTCATATGGTCAAAAGAAGAGCTAGGGAAGTAGTAAAGGCCCCATCAGTCTCTCTTCCAAATTTTAAAACAAAGGGAAAGAGGTGGTGAAGACACAAATATATCTGTAACGGTAGACCAGTTCCCTCTATATACAAGGGCAGGAGAAGGGAGAATTCGGTGTGCTGCGGGCAGCCAGTTCAGGTAGTTACCTCAGCTGACCCATGTGGCTGCCAGAGCTCCTCCACTGTTGCTTGCAACACTGAGAATGAGTCACATCCTGTGCTCAGTGCACACTTTCCCTGTCTTACTCAGCCAGGAGATAAGACAGAGGATGGAAAGACTCAAAGGAGGAGAAGATGAGGAGGTGCCGTGTGTGCTGTACAAAATAGGACCCAGCTATACATGCTCTGCATATTCTCCATTACTTACCACACTCCGGAGCTCATGCTGTAGCTTAAAAGATGGAGGTATGTGTTGCATCCGTTGGTCTCAGATGGCTTCGACCCTTGTGCCTCACCTTTTTCTCTGCTCTCCCCACTAGCCTTGGGAAGCTGGCCACCGCCGTGTCTGCAAGCCGCTCTCTCCGGCGTCCCCAGAACGGCTATAGCGTTGCCTCCTGCCATGTTCCTCCCAAGGGCCTCCTAGGGTGAGCTCGCGCGTGCTACCCAAGTCTTTATTCCAGCTATGGCGCAAACCTCGGGGGCTTCCCCCTCAAGTGACGTCACGCCATCCGGGTATGTAGCCTACGCTTGTTTGCTAGCTCATTGAGGTAGCAAGGATCGTGATATGGATTGTATGGATTGGACTCGTCTGGTCTAAGCTACTCTGCCGCTTCCTGCTGCTGCTGCTGGAATCCCTCTCTGCCCTTCGGGGTATACTCTAACCTGGGTACCCGCTCCTCGGGGGCCCTCTGCTTTATTTCAGGTGCCTTAACTGGGATCAGGTACTCGCTCCTCGAGGGCCTGCTCTTCCTGCCTTGGTGCCTGTTACCATCTACTTCAGCCTGGTGGAATCATCAACCTTACAGCTACCATCTAGTGAGTAATCTAATTCTCAGTCTGTCTCATCTACAGCTCTGCTGTGCTGGGAAACCTACACCTGGATATCCTTATATCATCTTGGTGAGACGGGTTCCCTCTGATAGGGGTGTGCATTCGTTTGCAACGTATTGGCAATCCGCAACATATAGGGCCATATTCGTTGTATTCGTGGGGAAGTGAAACATATCGCGATTCCCACGAATACAACAAATCTTCACCGAATTTTTCAGCCGTCTAAAGGAGCAAATTTAAACAAAACCCCCACCCTCCTGACTCCCCCAAGACTTGCCAAAACTCCCTGGTTGTCCATCGGGGGTCCGGGTGCCATCTACTGCACTCATGCCGTCGGCTGCTGGTATTCAAAATGGCGCCGATAGCCCCTGTGACATAGTAAGGGCAAAGGTTATCGGCGCCATTTTGAATACTGGCAGCTGATGGCCCGAGTGCAGGTGATGGCTCCAGGACCCCCGATGGACCACCAGAGACTTTTGGCAAGTCTTGGGAGGGACTCCTGACCTCCTCAAGACTTGCCAAAAGTCCCTGGTGGTCTAGTGGGGGTCCTGCCAAAATTCCCTGGTGGTCCGGCACCATCTTGTGCTCCTACCATGTGACAGGGGCTGACCAATGGCACTGGTAGCCCCTGTGACATAGTAAGGTCAAAGGCTATTGGATCCATTTTGAATACCAGCAGCCGACGGCATGACTACAGGAGATGGCTCCCGGACCCCCGCTGGACCACCAGGGAGTTTTGGTAAGTCTTGGGGGGGTCAGGAGGGTGGGAGGTTGTAGTTAATTAAATTTTAGGCAGGAAACAAATAAGAATAGAACACATGAACGGATCGGGGCCCCCCCCTTGCCGAATGCAACGTATCTGCCCCCCCATGAATACGAATACCGAATATAACGTATGCGGTCCCTCTGCACATCCCTACCCTCTGCCGAGGGTCCCTGTACTGCTACCTCTGGATCTACTCACTACTGCCACCTCTGGTGGTATATATCAGCTGTACAATAAAAGACAAAACTCTGTGTTTGTGCATCCTGAGTCTAGCCCAGTACTGTGGCTCCCCACGGGGATCCTCCCCGTGGGCGTGGTCATCTCCCACAGAACCCAAGAATCCACACAAACACCTCAAAACCATAACAGATTGCTAACTCCATGGATTCGGCTCAGCTCACCGCATTGCAGGCCATTCCAGGCCTGGCCCAGCGAATCTCCGAACAGCAGAACGCGCTGGAGAATTTGACTGCTGCATTTAACTAGCTGCACTCACAGATGAATTCACCAACCATCACAGGTAAAGAAGTTACACCACCAGAAGTGACGTCAAGACCATTGTTCCCCTATCTGCTCCAACTCGCTTCTCAGGGGAAGTTTGGAAATCTAGGGGATTTATCTACCAGTGTTGCATGCACTTTTCTCTGCAACCTAATCATTTTCCTACAGTCTATGCCAAGACCATCTACATCTTGTCTTATCTGGACGGAAGAGCGTTGGCTTGGGCCTCTTCGCTGTGGGAGCGCAATAACCCTATCCTACATGATCTTGCCGGGTTCCTTGAACTGTTTTTACGTTCTGTAAAAACTGTGATCTGATGTTGTGCATTATTCCAGCTGTGGTGTGAACCTCGGGGGCGTTCCCCTTTCCGGGTATTTAGCCTACGCTTGTTTGCTAGCTCATTGAGTTAGCAAGGATTGTGATATGGATCGTATGGATTGGACTCGTCCGGTCTAAGCTACTCTGCCGCTTTCTGATGCCGCTGGAAGCCCTCTCTGTCCTTCGGGATATACTCTAACTTGGGTACGTGCTCCTCGGGGGCCCTCTGCTTTCTTTCAGGTGCCTTACTGGGATCAGGTACTCGCTCCTCGAGGGCCTGCTCTCCCTGCCTCGGTGTCTGTTACCATCTTCTTCAGCCTGGTGGAATCATCAACCTTACAGCTACCATCTAGTGAGTAATCTAATTCCTTGCTGGTAAAATATTTGGGGGTAATAATTTTCGCTGCACAATATTGTATATTAGTGGAAAAGTCCTGTCTCACAAAATGATGGACTGAAATGGCCACCTGTCCTGTGCCATTGCCAGCTTTCCTCCAGCCTGGATGCATTGTGCTCCTGCTCTAGGAAACTGGCACTAAATGAGATCTGCAGGCTTGCACTTACCCAATGTCACTTAATAGTGTACAGATGGGCTGCACATAGTGGGCTGCATTTTAAAAAGGTTACGCGCGTAACCTGTCTTACTCGCGCCGGAGGATTGCGTGCCGACAGCCTGCCGGCGTGTGCAACTTGCGCCTGCCCAGAGGCAGGCGCAAAAGGTAAGACAAAGGACAGGGGGGTTAGAGTAGGGCTAGGGGGGGGCGAAGGTTAGGGGAAGGGGTGGGAAGGTCAGGTTAGGAGGAAGGGAAGTTTCTTTCCAGGCCTGGAAGGGAACGGGGGAAGGCAGCGCGGCTTGGCGCACACAAGGTGCACAATTGTGCACCCCCTTGTGCGCACCGACGCTGGATTTTATTACATCTGCGCGCCTGCGCACGCTTGTTATAAAATCGGGCATGCATGTGTGCACGCCGAGTAGCGCACGCACCTATAGGCCGCACATGTCTCTTTTAAAATCTACCACAGTATGTGTAGCAGGGTCCTCCTGACACAAAGAAACACCCTGTTAAACAGGGCGGCCCATGGAAAAGTAGCCCACCTCCAATACCAGTGCATTGGAGGCAGGTTACTTTTCCATGAACCACCCTGTATATTGGTGCAGATTATGGCCTTGTTGATTTTACTGATTATAGATTTTCCTTTGGGTGTTAGATTTCTTAGATAGACTTATTCTGTCCTGAAGTTCAGCATATAGTGCATGAGCTCAGCTATCCATTCTTCAGTCTCTTGGTCTCTTATTTGCCTTTCCTCTTGAGTCTGGTCCTTGGTCTGCCTTATATTGCTCTTCTCGTCTCTTCTCTTCCTATGTTGATCCCTTGCCATTCATCAATGTCATACCCTTTATCTCTTCTAGTCACTCTGGTTGTTCCAGCATCTGTCTTCTGAGGCTCCTCTCCAGAATCCAAATCTCCTCTTTCTCTAGTTCTCTTTCTGCGGCATCACACTTTCATTTAAGACAGTATCATTTATCACGTCTTTGTTTTTATTTGAACAATTAGAAAACTTACATTATTTTTTGCTATTTTTTGATGCTATTGCTCTTTCTTTAAGTTTATAGCAGGCTCTTTTTGTGTATTCAGTAGGCAAGGCTTATTGCATAAAAATAGCCGTACATTATAACCTTTTTATCTTCAGGATTCCATGTGACTGTAATCAGTCCTCTTAATTTTTATCAGTAATTGCTCTGGTCTGGTCACCACGGCCAAGAACTGTGATAGATGTGCTAGTACAGAGTCTTCATGTAAAACTATCGTTAGCCCTGACGTGATGCTAAGGATGGGCACCTTTCTATCCTGGTTGCCATGCATCCAGTACAGATTTGGCTCTTTAGTTCTCACTTTTAAATAGTTGTGATGGTCACTTTGCTGAGATTTGGTCTAGATGGTGTACAGCGAGGTCACCATGCATCAGTACTCAGTGAGACTTGGCAAGATAATTCTATTCTATTTAATTATTCTTATCCCTTCACAGTTCTTTCTGTCCCTCAGACTTTTTTTTTCCAGTGAACACTTTGTTGTAGTCTTATATGAAAATCTCCAGAAAATTTTCTTATTTAAAAATATTTAGAGAGCTTATATTTCTAGGAATTTTTTTTTTTTTTTAAGAATTCTTTGATGAGTTGTGCGGTTTGTTGTGAGACTTTAAAGTTTGTATATTATTTATTGGCCACTTTTTTCTTGCTTTTGGTTATATTAAAAATGACCATGCCTGTTATAACATGGCTAAATCAAGAAAAAAAAAGATTGAGGTTCAATTACATTAACTCTTGATCTACTTTGTTGTGCATCTGCAGAAAACAAATTTAAAAAACTCCACTAAAATATCTCAACTATTTCTTAAAAAAAGATTTGGTACATACTTTTGCCAAGCAGGGTAAAAAAAAAAAAAAAAGACTTAATTTGCATCAAGCTATTCTGAAACCTCTTACCAACCTTAGTAAAGCAGGCTTCTGAACTGTTGCGACATTGCTCAAAAATTCACAACATCTTGCTATATCAGCTCATATTTCCTTCTTTTTTTTTTTTTTTACATACTTTGTTGGTAATGAAATTATGATTACATTTTCTGGGAGCCCAAAGTTCAGTGCTCAGTTTCCGGAATCTTCAGCACTGAGCAGTACACATTAACGTAGTCAGTCCCGTGGCTTAGTTCTGGAGGTGGGAATGCAAAACATTACTTGCAGTGTGGAAACACTTGAGAAAGGTGTGCTCAGTCATGCATTAAAAGAACTTATGCATTAACATTTCAATTTGCTACATGTTCTTGGATAATTTGCTTTCAGGGCTTCTTATGCACAGCACATAATTACTGGTATGTGATGCCTGAGAAACATTGCAAATTAATTGTTACTACAAATATTCAGCGGCATGGATTTAAAAGATTGGAAAGTAAAAGAATATATGATTATTCTTTTGAGAATTTGTTTTTGTCTTCCAGACATAAAATTAGTTTGCATTAAGTAGTTTATCATGGCAGTGTGCTATATAAGCTGAAGTCAATGCATTGTGTGTCTTCTCTTTCTCTCCCCCCGCCACCCCCCCCCACTCCCCAAATGTAAGCAAGACACCACCCTTTTGTCAGCAGCCTGCAAGTAAATTCAAATGATCTGATCAAGGAGAAGGCGCAGTAGATGATAAAGTATTTGTTTGTTGGGTTTCTTCAAAAGTTAGCTGCTACTTAGCTCAATTATTTTTAGAGATTTTTTCATATTTTATATTTTTTCCATATTGAAATTTCACAGTGGCACGTGCATGAGCAGGATGCCTTCTTGACTCACAAGTACACATAACCTCTATGTAACTGCAGAAGAAAAACCCAAATGTATGAAAAACAAGGCTAAACCTGTAGCCAGACTACTGAATTTGCAGCATAGGTCTGTCCTAGCAATCGGTATTTTCTGCATATGCTGTGCGGAGTTCAGCAAGCTGTGGCTTTCATCCATATTCCTGAGATATAAATGTTTTGTTTTTTTCCCCTTCAACTTAATTTGTGAAAATGTTGTTTCAGTAAATGCATTTCAGTTAAATTCTTGCGCACCTATGGGAGAAGTCACAATTTTTTCGTTTCACTTCCTCTCAATAATGCTGGCATGTTTAGTTTGAACCCAAGCTGGTGGAAGTTTCCTCCGAAGCAAAGCTGCTCTTTCTGTAACTAGGTTAAATGTGAGTTATAATGCCCCAGGGCTCTTTTTTTGGTTCATTTCTTTAAATCCCTCTGAGTGGGCCCCTTTTGGAAATGAAATTGTACGCCATCAAGTTAATAAAAGGTTGAAATCAAAGACAGAATAAAGACCATTAATTTTCATTTGTTCTGCAACATGTTTTCCTCTCTGAAAAACTCTCAATTCCTGAAAATAGAATGCAGAGTATGTTAAGGTAGAGCATAAAACAGTGCTGTTACTGTTAAGAAAGGTACAGGAGGATAATGTGCATTCATACAAAAGGCTTAAATAATGCAATTCATTCTCTCATGATTTATATTACTGTAATACTTTAGGTATTGCTACATGTATGAATATATATATATATATATCACTCTTTAAATCACAGTAAGAAATTATGGTATTCTGACACCTTGTCTCGTTTTAAAATGCAGAAACAAATGAAATATTAAAAGAATAGAGAAAAAAAATCATGCATTCCCCGATGAGACTGCTAGGTGTTATTTTAAGGTGCATGGGGGCAGAGTGACATTGGTCCTTTAAATATTGTGCTGTCAAAAAGAAATATTTTGAAAGCTGTGATAAACTTTCAAAATCTTTATTTTTCCTCATCCCCTATGCTTTATTAAGCTGTATTTTAAAAGAATATCTAGCAGTCTGATAAGGCACCTTTCGTTTCTATATATTTTTTTTCTTTTGCTTTTGCTTGTTTCTGCATTTTGAGATGAGAAAAAAATATCATTGACTGTGATTTAAAGAGTGTAATCATCTCAGTTAAGTAAGAATTGCTGATAGAGCTGCAGGCTTTTCATAGAAATTGGTAGGGGAATTTCATGGGCATGTCATGACTAAACATGATACATTCATAGCTGTTTGATTGTGGCAAGAGATACACAAGTGAGGAAGTTCTGCTAATTTTTTTTGAATTAACAGCACTTCTGCTCATGTAAAGCATACAAAGGCTACTTGTTAGAGTCTTTTATGTGGGTAAAACAGTTTTTCCCTCAGAAATGGGCTTTGGTAAAATCAGCCGCCTGATATATGGGGTAAAAGTATGTCTGTAGGGCCTGTATGTACATCATTCTACCCACAGTGAGCAGTAGGGATGTGAATCGGGCTTCGGATGATTGAAAATATCGTCGATATTTTCAAAATCGTCAGAAATAGGGGGCTCCCCCAAAACGATAGGAAAACCCCACGATATTGATCGGGGGGGTTCTCTTATTGTTTTGGGGGAGGGCGGGAAAAACGGCACACAAAAATAACCCCTAAACCCACCCCGACCCTTTAAAACTAATCCCTTTGCTTCCCCCACCCTCCTGACCCCCCCGCCATTTTTAAAGATGGCGCCGGCCATCCAGTGCTCCCTCCATGTGACAGGGGTCGACCAATGGCATGGATACCCTGTCACATGGTAAGGGCAAAAGGCCATTGGCACCATTTTTATTAGTGGCAGCCGACGGCCCGGGAGCGGGAGATCGCTCCCGGGAACACCACTGGACCACCAGGTACCTGTAAAATGTTTTTTTTTTGGGGGGGGGGGTTGGGAGGGTGGGGGAAGCAAAGGGATTAGTTTTAAAGGGTCGGGGTGGGTTTTTTGTTTATTGGCTCGGGCGCAGCCGATAAACAAAACTGCGATCGGGCCCGATGAAAAAACCCCCACATGTGAATCGGAACCGGAATCCGAACCGATTCCAGTTCCGATTCACATCTCTAGTGAGCAGACGTATTCCCAGGAGAGGGAATACGTCTGCACAAATACTTTTGCATTTTTAAAAGTACGCATGTAGTTTTTCTCAAAATCATTGTGGGGTAGATTTTCAGACGAGCGCGAACAGCCTACTTTTGTTTGCGCTCCAGGCGCAAACAAAAGTACGCTGGATTTTAGTAGATACGCGCGTATCGGCTAAAATCCTGGATCGGCGCGCGCAAGGCTATCGATTTCGTATAGCCTGCGCGCGCCGAGCCGCGCAGCCTACCCCCATTCCCTCCTAGGCCGCTCCGAAATCGGAGCGGCCTAGAAGGGAACTTTCCTTTGCCCTCCCCTCACCTTCCCCTCCCTTCCCCTACCTAACCCACCCGCCCGGCCCTGTCTAAACCCCCATCCTACCTTTGTCGGGGGATTTACGCCTCCCAGAGGGAGGCGTAAATCCCCGCGTGCCAGCGGGCCTCCTGCGCGCCGGGCCGCGACCTGGGGGCGGGTACGGAGGGCGCGGCCACGCCCCCGGGCCGTAGCCACGCCCCCGTACCCGCCCCCAAAACGCTGCCGACACGCCCCCGCAACGCTGCGCGCTCCGGCCCCGCCCCCCGACACGCCTCCCGACACGCCCACTCCGAAAACCCCGGGACTTACGCGAGTCCCGGGGTTCTGCGCGCGCCGGTGAGCCTATGTAAAATAGGCTCACCGGCGCGCAGGGCCCTGCTCGCGTAAATCCGCCCGGTTTTGGGCGGATTTACGCGAGCAGGGCTCTGAAAATCCGCCCCTATGTGCACAAATTAGCGGGTTTATAAATATAGGGTGAGATTTTTAAAAAATATGCGGGCCTGACCTGAAGTAACTTGCGCGCTCCGGGACAGCGAACAATGGTGCTGTCCCAGCCCGCCACCGCCCCACCCCTCCCTGCCCAAAACATGCCCTCCGGCCCACCCCTTCCAAAAAGCCCAGCACTTGAGCGCGTGGCCGGGCCTCTTGGAAGATTCTCCTGGCGCTCGTAAGGCCCGGCCATCCTTTACGCGCGCCGAGCATTTAAAATCTGCTCTATAGGGCATTTTAGTGGGACAATTTTTTTTTTTGTCTTTTTACAAAAAGAAAAATATTAAAGAAAATACAATACCGTATCTAATCTACAACAAGTATTTTTCAAGTCCCCATTTAAAGGGAGCATTAAAGGAAAAATAAAAGAAAAAGGAAATATCATAAGAATACAATAATATATCTATAACAGCTGTTCAAAAGCCAGACATCTACTAAGTACCAAATTCAGGTGGCTAAAGTTAACCCTGAGAAGATTTATCTGAAATAAATATCTCAAGATGTATCTGACCAGGGTAATTTCAATAAAAAGGTAGCCCCTAGTGGGATAATTTTTAAAGGAAAAATACATGCAAACTTTCCCTTTGAAAACTGGTGTTAGGTCTGTGGCTAATTGACTTTGAAACTATGCATGCAGTTGTAAAGTGACCCAGCAGAATGTATTTTGCATTTTTTTTCCCACAAATTTTCACAAGCAAGAGAGCTGATTTAAAACATTTGCTTAACATGTACAGCCCAGTCCAAGCCTTCCGTGAGTGCTAGAAATATATGGAAAAAACAGAGAGCACCAAAAACGTATAAATGTTCTATAAAGCCCTTGAATACATGGTAAGCTCCGCAATGCTATAAATTATGCCAGCAGGAAAGGAACAGAATTCCAAAAAATCCCTGGCAGGACACAAAACTATGGATTTCTCTAAAACTCATGGATAGCAAATTTGTGCTTATTGATGGGTACCATGTTAAAAGGTAAATTTTAAAAACCCTAAGGGGTGGATTTTAAAAGGGTTACATGCGAATATTACGCGCATAACCGCAAAAACCTGCTCCTGCGCTCGCCGAGCCTATTTTACATAGGCCCAGGGCTTGAAAAAAGGGGCGGGAAGTAGGTGGGGTGGGGCGATCCGGGGGCAGGGCCAGAGCCTCCAGGCACAGCGGCCATTTGCCCCTGTGCCCGGGATCACGGGCCGGCCGTTGGCTGGTACACGCAACCTACGCCTGCCTGGAGGCAGGTGCAACTTATAAGATAAAGGTAAGGGGGGATTCTAGGTAGGGCTGGGGGGCGGGTTAGATAGGGGAAGGTGCGGAGGGGCAGAAGGAAAGTTCCCTCAGAGGTCGCTCCAATTTCGGAGTGGCCTCGGAGGGAACAGAGGAAGGCCGCGCAGCTCGGCACGCACAAGTTGCACAATTGTGCACTCTCTTGCGCGCGCCGACCCTGGATTTTATAACATGCTTGTGGCTGCACGCTCATGTTATAAAATCGGGCATATATTTGTGCATGCCGGGTTGTGCGCACAAATGTACACCCACGCATACCTCTTAAAATCCAGCCCTAAGTGCACCAAAGCTGGGAGATACATGTAGAAGTCGAGCCAGCGCGCACGTATCTCCCGATGCGTGCACAACATTTTTTTCCAAAAAAGGGGTGGGTCATGCATGTGGTCTTGGCAGGACATGGGCATTCCTAGATTTCTCAGTGAAATCTGTGCGGAAATATTTATGCTCACTTCTGCGCACTGGGGGCCCCTACCTCGTAACTTTACTTCTGAAGCCCTGAAACAAAAAAAACCTAAAGGGTTGAGGCTAACAGGGTAAAAGGTAGGCTAGTTAACTAATGGGGTTAAGAAGTCCTATCCTTTTCCTGGATGAATTGGGAACAAACTGGGTAAACTGTTAATTGTATCGACACATGTGTCTACTAAAATCTCCGCGCATGTACTCTCATACAGCGTATTTTAGTCCATGTGCACATAGTTGCGCATATGATATAAAATGGCTGTGTCCATTGGCGCGAGCCAGCATACACGCGTACAAGTGTGCCTATGCAGCTGTTCAAAAGTTACTGTCCCTGCGAATAAATTTATACTGGTCAATATGCGCTGGCATAAATTGTCTTAGTTTGTGATTGAATATATTTTTGCTATTATCAAAAAAGATAAATATTTGACAACATCAAACATTCTTACACATCATCTTTCTTGACAGAGTACTTGCTGTGATGCTACAGAATGCTGTATCTTTTCACGTGCCAAGCAACATAGACATAGGGACCCTTTGGGCTTCTAGCATTTATTCCAGTCCCTAGATCAGGGATAATGGTGATTTGGTCCATGTGTCAGGAATCCTTGCTAGAGTGTTCATTAATAGTATGAGCCACTGAGTGGAGAGAAGAATCTAGGGTTGGAGAAATCCAAATGCTCTCCGGGGAGCAGAAGGAGAGGAACTCTTCCAGATGTAGACATAGTTCCTGAGATTTATGTCCAGAAGTAGTCTGGAGATTAATACAGCAGTTTTCTGTAAATCAGAGGAGAAAAAAGTCTACTCTGTCTAATCAGGTCAGAACATTAAGTGCCAGTACAGTTCATCGAGAGTCTTAAACTATCTCTGCTGGTTGAGGAGTGGGACTGAAGATTTCTAGCTATTGGGATTTCTAGCTATTGGGATCTATGGAGGAGCATTTCAGGGAGAAGCCAGAAGTGTGAAGATAACTGCATGCAGAAGGAAATGAAGGTAAAAATGCTGGAAAGATACTTCTAGTGCCATAAAGAGAGCTAAGCATTTCTCCATAGGGATAAAGTAAATATACTCAGCTACTGCAGGTCAGCAGTAGAGACAGAGAAATGTAGACCCATAGTGGTACTGACTGACTCTGTTTTAATGTGGAATTACACTGCTTATAAGAAGAAATTGTTTCTGAAGATTATTGTGAGTTGTGTGAAACATGAATGCCAATGGTGCAAAGTGTGCGTGTTGTTAGATTATTCCTACTGAATCTGTATTTATGTTTGAATGAAAAATAGTTCTTTGGAATAACAACCATCTGTGTGCTTCTTGTTGATTTTAAAGCTGTAAAGTCATATTTCGCCATGATGAACCTTGATACCCAAATGATACCTTTGACAGCTAGGGTTTACATTTCTAAAAATAGAGCAACCATGTTGTTCCTGTCAAGGAAGACAAGCAGTCAGTCCGGGTTTTTCTCCATTGCATTTCCAATTGATTTCCTAAGAAAAACAGAATTACATCACATGCATGCAATCAGCTTGCCCACCTTGTCAAAGTGCCTTATGTTCACTCTACCAAAGATAATATTTGCAAGCACTTTGTAAGACCTACTGTAACTGACACTGGCTGCTAAATTACATATACTGAAACATACAACAGGTTTGATCATTCAGAAGAGGATGCTTCAATCACCAATTAAGAAAGAAAAAAAGACCTTTTTGAACTATCATAAGGTCGGATGATATAGTTTGGTTCCCTAAAAGTGAATTCTTGGAGTTATATATTTTGAAATGAAGTCCTTTTTAACATATTCTGAGAAGCTGTGAAAGGTACCATTATATTATTTAGTTTTAAGTGCATCTCTAGTGGTTAGCATCTCCTTTTGAAGAGAAGATGTGTTTTCTATTCCAGTGCAAGTGCTCATAGCTGTGTAGGTCTTAGATTCTCCTAATGCCATACAGCAATGCACAGTTAACGCCTACAGCAGTGGTATACTATGACAAGGAAATTCTGAGTATTTCTTTCCAATGTCCTGACTTATCAAAGGTATTTAAAAACTAGAGACATGCGGTATTAACACTTGATGATTTCTTCTCTAAATTATGAAGTATATGAGTGCATGATATAAAATTTCCACCTTCAGCAAAGGCAAATGTAGATAGTATGGGGTTTGAAAGATCTGAACATTTCTAGCTTGATAGTGCAGCAGCAAAGTGCTTCAGTCCAGTTCATTAAATAGCATTGAGAACTAATGCTATTTTGCATGGTTTTTTTTTCCATAAATCACTGTTTACATATATGTTAAACAAGCTGAACAGTCAGGCATTAAACTTGGTGCACACTCTAGAAAGTGTATAGAATGAAAAACCTGATTCACTGGATTTCATGTTTAGATTTAAAATAGTTGAAATTTGTTTGGGATTTTTTTTTTGCCAATGTAAGCAGAACCCCTTAGTGCTGGACTAAATTCAGAGTTTGCATTGCATGTGTATATCTTTAAGGACTTAAAGCTTTGAAAAACCAATTTTCTAACCATCTCACTGTCTCTTCCTTGAAGCATTCTGAGATCATGCTCATGAACTCCTAATGATATCTAGCACTGAGATTAGACCAGATTAGATAGGTTGTCAAATACAATACTCAGCTCTCTAATGCTTTTCATCTCAAAGTCCATTTAAATTAGATTGCTTGGCTTCTGTTTCAGTAAAAATGCTGGGCTCCAGGAGCTATATTATGTCTGAGGTAGGCTGTAGAATCTAATCAATAAGAGATCAATATTCAAAAGATTTTCCTGCAAAATCTAGCTCTTAGTTGAATAAATCTTGCCCATTCAAAATGTTCCACTTTTACACAGCTAAATTTGTGTAGGTAAAATTGCTGCCCACACAAATTTAGCTGGGTTAGAAAGGGGCTAGGCCAGGGCATTCCCAGAGTGAGCTTTTTAAATTTAGCTAAGTAGCATTATATCTAGCACTATCCAGCTATGTTTTTTCGTTCAGAGAAGAAAGGAAAGCAAGCAAATTTAGGACATGACCCTGGTAGTAAAACGTAACAGAGAAAAGGACTTGGATATGGTTGCTATCACGGAGACATGGTTCAGTGAATCTCATGAATGGGATACAACCAACTTGGGCTACAACCTATTAAGGAAAGATAGAGAGAGCAAAAAAGGAGGAGGAGTAGCTCTTTATGTCAAGTACAGTATCCTAGTAACTGAAATGCAGGAGATGTGGGAGAAGGAAGAAGCTGTATGGGCTGTCTTAAAAAAAATATGGTCTACAGGCCTCCGAATCAGACAGAAGAACAGGAAAGAGATGTGGCTGAAGACATCCAAAAGGTGGGAAAGAAGGGAGAAGTGCTGCTCATTGGAGATTTGAATCTGCTGGATGTGCATTGGAGTATCCCTGCTGTAGAATCTGTAAGGAGTAAAGAGATTGTGAATGTTTTTTAAGCGACTCTGCTTAGATAAACAGTGATGGTGGCTATGAGGGGAGGAGCGTAACTGGATCTGGTGCTTAAAAATGAAGATAGTATCTTTAATGTCCAGGTAGGTGCCCATCTGAGCCCCAGTGATCATTAGATAGTACAGTTTGATACAGCATCTAAAATGGAGAGAAGTTACATGAAGATCAAAGTCATAGATTTCAGAAATACAGATTTGTTAAAATGAGGAAGTACCTTGAGTAGGAGTTAGAAGGCTGGGAGGAGGTAGGAGAAGTGAATCATAAGTTGGCTAAATTAAAAGGAACTATAACAAAGGCAGCAAATCTTTATGTCAGAAAAGTGAATAAAAGTAAGAGGAAAAGGAAACCAATATGGTTCTCTAAAGAGGTGGCTGAGAAAATCAAAGCAAAAAGATCAGCATTCAGAAAGTACACATGAATACAAAAAGAGGCTTACAGGGAAGAATATCCGGTGAAGCTGAAAGAGATGAAAAGAGAAATCAGAATGGCAAAAGCTTGAGTGGAAGAAAGGATCACCAAAGAGGTAAAGCAAGGTGACAAAACATTTCAGATATTTCAGAAAAAGGAGGAAGGCCAGAGGCGATATTGTAAGATTGAAGGGAAAGAAGGGTCATGGTTTAGACAAAGATGAGAAAAAAGCAAAAATAGCAAAAAACCTACTACTCACTCTTACCAATGCAGCTTGGTAAGAGCACATGTTATAAAAAAAGCCGTGTCCATGCAGGTCTTAAAATCGGGAGAGTGGGTGCTCGCCTCGGAGCGTCTACTCTCCCACGCATTTTACTGAATCTGCCTGATTGCTAGCTGGACAGTGGCTGAATATGGACTTCATGATTTTATTTATTTTTTGCTTCTGGAGTATTTTATTAGTATTTTATCAGTTTTTATTAGTTAAAACCTAAAATCAGAAGTCCTACTTATAACCTTCATGCTGTTCTCCTGATATCATAAACTTCTGAAGAAGGCAAGAAAAAATCATTTGAGCATTTTCATACTATTATGTCAATTTAAATTAAGAACAAAAAGCCAAAAATAATTGCCTGCACTTAAATCAACACACTGTCTTCTTTAAATATGCTCAAAACTATTTAAACTATGGTTTCTCAAACCTGTCCAATTGACTCCACAAGCAGTTGGGTTTTCAAGATATCCACAATGAATATTTTATTTATTTATTTAAAATTTTTATATACCGGCATTCATGATACAATCACATCATGCCGGTTTACATAGAACAGGGGTGTACAAAGAACAAATGAGTAACCTATTAGTGAGGAGGAAGCAGTTACAAATAACAAGGTACTAGAACTGGGAGTAGAGAAGAAAGGGAGAGGATAACATTAGATAAAGATATTTACATTAAATTAACATTTAATGTAAATGTAAATGTAAATATATTAATATGAATGAGATAAATTTTACAGATACCTAGTGGTGCAGTGGGGGTCCCGGGAGCGATCTCCCACTCTCGGGCCGTCGGCTCCACTAATAAAAATGGCGTCGATGGCCTTTGCCCTTACCATGTGACAGGGTATCCGTGCCATTGGCCGGCCCCTGTCACATGGGGGGAGCACTGGATGGCTGGCGCCATCTTTAAAAATGGCACAGGCCATCCAGTGCTCCTACCATGTGACAGGGGCCGGCCAATGGCATGGATACCCTGTCACATGATAAGGGCAAAGGGCCATCGGCGCCATTTTGATTAGTGGCAGCTGACGGCCCGGGAGCGGGAGATCGCTCCCGGGACCCCCACTGGACCACTAGGTACCTGTAAAATTTTTTTGGGGGGTCGGAAGGGTGGGGGAAGCAAAGGGATTAGTTTTAAAGGGTCGGGGTGGGTTTAGGGGTTATTTTTGTGTGCCTTTTTTCCTGCCCTCCCCAAAACGATAAGAGAACCCCCACAATCAATATCGTGGGGTTTTCCTATCGTTTCGGGGGAGCCCCTGAATTCTGACGATTTTGAAAATATTGACGATATTTTCAATCGTCCGAAGCCCGATTAACATCCCTATGCTTTTCTACCATTACTGCTGATGGCTGGAACAGTGCAAAAGCTGCTTCAAGACCATGTCCACTTGATTCTTATAGCTCCAGTGTGATCCAGAGACATAGTTTGTTTATCTAGAACAGCTTTGTAGCAGTCGACCCATATATCTCAGGACAGGCCCTGTGTTATTAACTCAAGATGAATGAACACTCTTGTCATCCAACCCTTCCATACATCAATCTAACAGCTTGGATGTTGAATGCTCATTAATTATTCATCTCCCTTTTCCTAGAATGATCAAAGACATTTTGATTCCCACTAAAAAGCCATCTACCAGAAAGAGCTATTCCTTCAAATAGATTGGATATTCCAAATGTTGCCAACAGAAAATCTTGGACTCATTTTCTTGCAGGCCCAATCATTTGTTAATGTATTTGCTCCTCCTTTCTGATTCATGAATCGTCACATCATCAGCAAAAGTAAAAATCAGCACGTTAGCTGCTTACCACATTCAAGTGTCTGCTAATCTCTACTCATCCACTGATATCAAGATTTATGAAAGACTTGTGCCACATTAAGTCCCTGACACAAAAACCTCCAGTTCCATGGGACTTCAGTGTTGTCCATTCTCAACACATGAAGCCACCTTTCAGGCCACTACAGATGGATTCTCATAAGTTCCTGATATGGAATTTAATGTTCCTCATCATAGTTACCTCAGCTACAAGAGTCAGAAACATCCAAGCTCATGTTTGTTATATGCTATACATGCTCGTCTTCCATAATCGGATAGTTGTTCCAGCTCACCCAGAATATCTACCAAAGGTTGTCTTGGCTTTCCATATCAATCAATCCATCGTTATAAATATCTTTTTTCAAAGACTGCATGTCCAGGAAGAAGAACGAGCTCTTCATAGATTATAAAAAGCCTTCACCTAGTATGAGAAGAATGTAACTGCTTCGCCACGCTTCACAATTATTCATCGCATATGATCCTAACAAATTTGGAGTCATAGCTATCTTACTAACTTGGAGCCAATTAGCATGTGGGATTTCCAATTCCTAGCATTTCTCTGGCTAAATCCATTCTTAGCCAGACAAATGGTGCTGAATATTTGCCTCAAAATAGGTATTTATAGAACAGGCCCAGATTTAGGAGTAGGCAACATAGGCAATTGCCTAGGGCACCAAATTTTGAAGGTGCCAAATATCCATGCCAAGGAGGAATGCAACTGTGCCAAGAAAGAGCAACCCACTTCCAAGGGGCACTGCCATGGCATGCTGGAAGCAGGTGGGATAGAGGGTCTTCACTATTTGATCTCCAGGGTCTCCCACCACTACTCTGCAATCCTGCCTATGGGTGTCCAAATGCTAAATCCGTCTCTGTTATTAGATAAACATCAGGAAAAAAACACTTCCCCTCATACTGTCTCAGATCTCCCCTTGCTTGTCTTGGTCCTCTACTCTGTTTTTGTGCCTTTTCCATGCTGATGACTCCTCAACTGCACAAATGTATATATTTAGTTCAACCATAAAAGGTACCCAGCAATAGTACCTGCACCCCCAAAATACTGATAAGCACTGATTGTGTTGTATTCTCAAAGAACCCCTAACTAGCTGGAAAAGAAATATCTAAAACTACAATATATAAACACCTAAAAATAGATATCCTAGACATAAGTGATCTGAGGGTCATATATAATGTAATTATACAGATAGATGATGGGATTTAGAGCAGTGGTTGGCCTAAAATCCCACATAATTGTGGTTATTGGTTTTACAGACATATTTATAACCCTATCTCCTCTGTCTGATGACTAAACACCAATGGGGCCATAAAAGAATTTATATATCTTGGAGGCGATGTTAAGTCCAACTTTCTCACTCAGTCTCTTTGACCCCAGGGCTGGGTTCTTTTACTGGCAGGAGTGTGGATTTTTCCTCCAAGGCACTAGGTAGTGGGGGTGACACAGTAGCTTGACCTGGGAGAGTTATAAGTTATCTTTCTCCTCTGAGGGATATGAATGCCTATAACCACAAAGGAGATTCTGGGTGAATGTCCAAAAAATAAAACTTTACTGTAGAAGTTCTAGCATGAATAAATGGTACAGCTCTCATTAGTTCTTGGCATAACAGATGGAATAAAGGTCTCTTTACTTTCTCTGTACGAGGCTCTCTCTTTACCAGTGCAAGGGAGAATTCACCCTCCAGGGCTTGAATAAGTAAGGTTCTGAAGTGGGCAGGGGTATCCTTGTTTGGACACCCCCCCCCCCCCCAAACTGTCAGGAAATTGGTAAAACTTAATTTTTGCACAGAATCCAAAATTCTCTTCCCCAGGGTGAAGACTCCTGATAGGTGTCCTCAGAATATCATCAGATTTGGTCTCACAGTTCTCCAGCAGGTTCTCTCTCTCTCTCTTTCTCTAGATGTTCCTCCTTTAGGGCTGGAAGGGGGCAGCAAATCTTCCTCCCAGGTCTCCTAACCAAAAACCTTCTTCCCCGAAACTAAGTCCAAAACCCACAAACATTTGCAGCAGTTTACCACCATTCCTCTGTCCACGAGAAGGGTGCAAAGGAGC
This sequence comes from Rhinatrema bivittatum, assembly GCF_901001135.1. Taxonomy (NCBI): domain Eukaryota; kingdom Metazoa; phylum Chordata; class Amphibia; order Gymnophiona; family Rhinatrematidae; genus Rhinatrema; species Rhinatrema bivittatum. Next base: position 643,933,338 of record NC_042616.1, on the reverse strand, counting down.
AGGTCTTCCCTGTCCTGGCCCCCCAAGAAGACACTTTCCTATAATCTCTCTCCAGGCCAAAAACCAGGGGTCTTGCAAGGTTTCTTACATCAAAGAAACTGGAAAGTCCTAAAAGCAACCCGGAAGACAGCCAAGCCAACCAACCTTTTCCCAAGACTGCCTTAGTCCAAGGTAGGCCCTAAATCCAAAGTAAGCCCAAATTCCTGCACTTCCTCTGACTCCAAAAACCACGCAGCACTGCCCCATCCTTGCAGGGAGAGAGCTGCTTTTATAACCTCAAGCGGAATGGCCATCCCAGCTGACCCGAATGGTACATTACCTTACTGGTAATGAAACCAAGGGGTCATTACATATGAATATGTTGCCTCAGAGATTCCTTATATTTTAGCTTCCAATATTTCTTTCTAGGAGAACTCTTGATTTTAAGAAGACCTATTTGTTTTCCTACCTTAAATGAAATCTTTTAAACTTTTTGCAGAGTTCATCCTTGCATTTTATATCCTTTGAACAATTGTCATTTCCAGAGATAGTAGTGTGAACATTGTTTTGAAGGTGTAGTGAATCTGTAGTCATGGAATTGATTTACAATTCTTTGAAGCATTATCCTTGAAGTAGTATTTCTAGGTTCAGTAGTCAAGTACTCATGGGAGTGTACTGTATTATAAAAGTCAATTTCTCTGAAATCTTATTGCTTATGTAAATGAAATAGTTCTGGTCCACTCTGTTAGGTGAATCATCCAGAATTGTCTAAATAGGTAAGGTGATGCATATATGGAAAAATAACCCTTGCTGTATTTACACAATGTTAGGTTCCATATTAAGAGCTACCAACCAGGAAAGAGATCTAGGCATCATAGTGGATAATACATTGAAATTGTAGGCTGGTGGGTACATTTTAAAAAAGTACGCCGGATTTTATAAGATATGCGCATAGCCGTGCGTATCTTATAAAATCCGGGGTTGGCGCGCGCAAGGGGGTGCACATTTGTGCAACTTGGTGCGTCGAGCCCTGTGCACGCTGTCTGTTCCCTCCGAGGCAGCTCCGAAATTGGAGCTGCCTCGGAGGGAACTTTCCTTCCACCCCCCGCACCTTCCACTCCTTTCCCCTACCTAACCCACCCCCCCGGCCCTATCTAGACCCCCCCCACCTTTATTCGAAAAGTTACTACTGCCTTCGGGCAGTAGTAACTTACGCAAGCTGGCGCGGCAGGCCTGACACAGGCTGCTGTGTTAGGGCACTTGGCCACGCCTCCGACCACCCCTTTTTGCAAGCCCCGGAACTTATGCTCATCCTGGGGCTTGCCCACACTGCCAAGCCTATGCAAAATAGGCTTATGTGCGTAACCCTTTTAAAATCTGGCCCTCAGTGTGCTGTGACAGTAAAAAACAAATAGAATGTTAGGAATTATTAGGAAGGGAATGGTGAATAAATTGAAAAATGTCATAATACTCCATGGTGAGACCACACCTTGAGTACTGTGTACAATTCTGGTTGCTGCATCTCAAAAAAGATATAGTTCCACTGGAGAAGGTACAGAGAAGGGCGACCAAAATGATAAAGGGGATGGAACAGCTCCCCTATGAGGAAAGGCTAAAGAGGTTAGGGCTGTTCAGCTTGGAGAAGAGACGGCTGAGGGGGGATAAGATCATGAGAGGTCTAGAATAGGTATATGTGAAATCGGTTATTTACTCTTTCAGATAATAGAAGGACTAGGGAACACTCCTTGAAGTTAGCAAGTAGCATATTTAAAACTTTGGAGCAAATTCTTTTTCACTCGAAGCACAATTTAGCTCTGGAATTTGTTGCCAGAGGATGTGGTTAGTGCAGTTACGGGCCGATACAGTAAAAGTCGTGGGAGAGCAGGTGAGCACCCACTGTCCCGGCGCGCGCACAGGCCACTCTCTTGTGCGTGCAATTCAGTAAGATAATTTATTTAAATTAGGGCCCGCAGTAAAAAGAAGCACTAGGGACACTAGCGCATCACTAGCGCCTCTTTTTGGACAGGAGCGGAGACTGTCAGCGAGTTTGACAGCCGATGCTCAATTTTGCCGGCGTCAGTTCTCAAACCTGCTGACAGCCATGGGTTCGGAAACTGGATGCCGGCAAAATTGAGCATCCGGTTTTCGAGCCGCGGGCCCATTTTAATTTTTTTTTTTTTAACTTTTTTTAACTTTTGGGACCTCCGACTTAATATCGCCATGATATTAAGTCGGAGGGTGCACAGAAAAGCAGTTTTTACTGCTTTTCTGTGCACTTCCCTGGCGCCGGCAGAAATTAACGCCTACCTTTGGGTAGGCGCTAATTTCTTAAAGTAAAATGTGCGGCTTGCCTGCACATTTTACTTACTGTATCGCGCGGGAATGACTAATAGGGCCATCAATGTGCATTTGCATGTTGCAGGCGCTATTAGTCTCAGGGGGGTTGGACTAGCTTTACCCCTTACTGAATAAGGGGTAAAGCTAGTGCGTCAAAAACGCGCGTCCAAATGCCGGTTAACAGTGCGCTCCACCAGAGTGCACTGTACTGTATTGGCCTGACTGTGTAGCTGGTTTTTAAAAAGGTTTGGATAAGTTCTTGGAGGAGAAGTCCATTACTGCTATTAATCAAGTTGACTTAGGGGCAGATTTTCAAAGGGTTATGCGCGTAACATATGCGTGTAACCCCCGAAAAGCTGCCACAAGCTGCCCCAGTGCGTGCCAAGCCTATCTTGCATAGGCTCGGCGGCGCGCGCAAGCCCTGGGACGCGCGTATGTCCCGGGTCTTCGAAAAAGGAGCGTTCCATGGGCGGGGCAGGCGTAACTTTCCCGATAAAGATAAGGAGGGGGTTTTAGATAGGGCTGGGGGGCGGGTTAGATAGTGGAAGGGAGGGGAAGGTGCAGGGGGTGGAAGGAAAGTTCCCTCCAAGGCTCCGATTTCGGAGCGGCCTCGGAGGGAACGGAGGAGGGCTGCGCGGCTCGGTGCACACAAGTAGCACAATTGTGCACCCCCTTGCGTGCACCGACCCTGGATTTTATAACATGCATGCTGCAGCACGCGCATGTTATGAAATCGGGCATAGATTTGTTCACGCCGGGTTGCGCGAACAAATCTACGCCCGCGTGCAGGTTTAAAGATCTGCCCCTTTGAGAATAGCCACTGCTATTACTAGCATCAGTAGCATGGGATCTACTTAGTGTTTGGGTACTTGCCAGCTACTTGTAGCCTGGTTTGTCCTCTGTTGGAAACAGGATGCTGGGCTTGATGGACCCTTGGTCTGACCCAGTATGGCAATTTCTTATGTTCTTATGACATATCTTTCTGCCAGAATTATTTCTGTATCCCTGATTTGGGCAAATTAAGCTCAAGTTTATTCATGTTTAAAATGTAGTGATGATTAATTTCAGAAGCAAACTACAACACTGCTAGAACTTGATCCATTGTGTACTGGATAGTAGAACAGAAGTTAATTACAAATATTGTATTTTATGCTTTTCTGAAAATGAAACCCTTTAAAATGTGACCAATATAAAAAAACAAAACCTCCAGGGCTAAAATCATTTTCTTGCGATTTGGTTAACATGATGATTGTAATTGCTTTTTAAATTGAAAAGAATTCCATGTTGACCTTAATGCATCGTTTTCCCTATATATAGCCTGAATTCAAAACAAGGGGCTCTTCTGTCTACATCAAACTCATTTTTCTTGAGTAGAAGGAGAAATACCCCTTGTAGCTTCTCCATTTTCTAGCATTTTGAATTGCTTTTGAAGTTCAAGTTTTAACTTAGGTCCCAAGGAAAATCAATTTGTTGGCCTCCCTAGTAGATATTTCTGCATATCATAAAACCATCTCACAATATTGCAGAATTCGCTCAAGAGAAGTTCAGTACTGGAATAGCAGGGGTAATGCAGGCTAAAACTGAGTTGTTTTGCAAGAAGTGTGCAGAAGACACCTAATGGCATATATTATTGGTGCTCTGCATTCATGTGTGCTTGATGGCATTCCAAACTGGAGAGGTAAAACCTGTCTTATTCGAAAAATATGTTTTCCACTCAGTGTAGTAGAAAACCTATGTTGAATGCATCTTACATTTTGTTTATTTATGATAGATCTAATTCAACTAAGAAGGCAAACCTAATTTTCTGTTAAATAAACTAAATGTCGATCACTTCCCAGTTTCTTCAGCAAGAGTTTATCTGCAGACATGAACTGTCTGCTCGGCAGCTGGAAACAAGAGGATATTTTCGGTGCTATTTGTACAGTGAAGATTGTCTGTGATGATATGCAGTGTTTGAATACTTTGCTGATGATTGACTGCAGTACATGTCAGTACATCTTGTCATCTGGTTTGTGATGGATGTTGTACATCTCATCCTGTTCTGCATTAAGCGAGTTGTGCAGCCACTCTCACCACTATCAGTACTTTGGGTGCCCTCCTGCCAATATGGGTACCATCATGGTACCTATAGAGGCAGGATTCAACTTGCAAAACTGAATTGCAGGCTGGCAAAAGCAGATTTGCAGTAAAAACTGTACACATCTATAACAGATGTACACTTTTTATTCCCCAATTTTTACATATTTGTGAAATAAATTATATTAGGACATGAGTAGGGTGATTTTTGAATCTGGCTGTAGGGGTTTCAAGTTTGTTTTCTTCGTGGCATTTCCTGCTGGCATACAAAACTCATGTACAAAGCTCCCCCACACTTTGTGCTTGCATTAAAGCAGGCATAAAATATGTGCCGGAAACTGCAAGCGGAGATTTCAAAATTAAATCTCTGCATGCAATTTTTTCCCCCGACCTAACCCCCAGCCACTTTTCCCCATGGCTAAAAGTACAAATGCAGTGAACAGCATGCACAGTTATACACAAATGATGGAAGGAGGGCAAAAATCATTTTGACCCTTATTTCAGAATTTTAATTGATAGCATAACAAATAGTGTAGCTTAGAATGTAGCTATTTAGTATTTATGAAAAATATTTATACAAAGACGGCTCCTGTTAGATGATGCTATTTAGTTTGACACGTTGTTTTTGTGATATTATATCGGGTTTTTGAGAAGCACTTTGTTTCTGTGGTTGCAGTGCATTTTCCACTTCTAATCTTTTTTTTTTCTCAGAAGTGTTCTTTCATTCTACCTTTTCTCAGAACAGCAGAAGGAAAGAGAGAAACACAAAACTGTGAACTAATAGAAGCATATCATCTAGAAATGTCATTAAACTTTGTAATAGCATATTTTACTATGTCAGCCTTTTTGCTTTGAAAAAAATTACAGACCAGATCCCATTAAACCCAGTGATTGGTAAGTCACATGTAAAAAGAGAAAATTATTTTGCAATGAGCTTACATACAGTAACAGCAAGTGGAAAACAAAGGCAGAACCATTGTGCAATTCACTGTAATTCATTTCAGTCCAATAGCACTGAACAATAATATTGTGAATTTTCTTGAGCAGCTAAAAATTCATGTTTTGTAGAGCAAGCAACAGCAGCTCAGAGTCTATCAGATTTATAATGGTTCCAACATTGTAATGAACATTACTGTATTCTTGTCTATTTGCGAGTAGTGTAGATAGTAGCTAATTGTATCTTAAATTAATATATATTAATATATATGATTAAATATTAAATGACTCGTGAATATGCATCTCAAAAAATCTCTGGGTATTATTTTTATTGGATTTTTTATAGGAGCATTTGTGGTATTTATTTTATATATTTTATGGTATTATATATTTGTTGTAAGAGATCAGCAAGTTCAAAAACACTGTTAAACAAGTAGTAATGGAACCCATGAGGGAGGGAGTTATATTTGACCTAGTGTTCACTATCGGGGATAATGTCTTTAATGTCCAAGTGGGTGGCCAGCTGCACACCAGTGATCGTCAAACAAATCTATGTGTTAGAAAAGTAAAAAATAAAAGAAATAAGAAACCAATCTGGTTTTCAAAGGATGTGGCTGATAAAATAAAGGCAAAATATACAGCATTCAAGAAATTTAAAGGATCCCAAAAAAAAGGAACAAAGGGAAGAATATTTGAAACTGAGGGAGATGAAGAAAGAAATTAAGAAAGCTAAAAGTCAGGTGGAAGAAATGATTGACAAAGAGGTAAAGCGAGGTGACAAAACATTTTTCAGATATATCAGAGAAAGGAGAAAGGTCTGAAGTAGTATAGTGAAACTGAAAGGTGACAAAGATCAAAGTGTGGAGAGAGATGAAGAAATGGCTGAAATGTTAAGCAAATACTTCAGTTCGGTGTTCACTAAAGAAGACCCTGGAGAAGGACCGTCGCTAGTTGACAAGACTGCGGATAGGGGTGGAGTAGCTGAAACTCCATTTCCAGAAGAGAATGTATGGGAAGAGCTAGGAAAACTGAAAGTGGACAAGGCAATGGGGCCAGATGAGGTACATCCCAGGATACTGAGGGAGGTCAGAGATGTGCTGGTGGATCCGCTGCAGGACCTGTTCAATTGATCCCTGGAAAAGGGAGTGGTGCCACAAGATTGGAGAAGAGCGGTGGTGGTCCCGCTTCATAAGAGTGGGAGCAGAGAGGAGGCTGGAAACTACAGGCAGGTTAGCCTCACATTGGTGGTGGGAACATTAATGGAGACTCTGCTGAAAGAAAGGATAGTGAACTATCTACAATCCAGTGGGTCGCTTGACCCAAGGCAGCATGGATTGATTCACCAGGGTAAGGTCCTGTCAGACAAATCTGATTGATTTTTTTTGATTGGGTGACTAGAGAATTGGATCAGGGAAGAATGCTGGATGTGATTTACTTGGATTTTAGTAAAGTTTTTGATATGGTCCCACATAGGAAACTCATGAACAAAATAAGAAACTTGGGAGTGGGTGCCAAGGTAGTAGTGTGGATTGCAAACTGGTTGACTGACAGGGGATAGCATGAAATGGTAAATGGAACCTACTCTGAAGAAAGAATGGTGTTAAGTGGAGAGCCACAGGGATTGGTTTTGAGACCAGTTCTGTTCAATAGCTTTGTGAGGGACCTGGCGAAAGGGATAGAAGGAAAAGTTTGTCTATTTGCAAATGATACTTAGATCCGCAACAGAATGCACACCTGAAAAAGTAGAATGAAAAGTGATTTAAGAAAGCTTGAAGAGTCATCAAAGATTTGGCAGGTCGGATTTAATGCCAAGAAGTGCAGAGTCATGCATATGGGGTGCAGCAATCCAAAAGAGCTGTATGTGAGGCAAGTGAAAGACTAATGTGCACAGACTGGGAGAGGGACATTGATGTGATACTGTTTGATGATCTGAAGGCAGCAAATTAATATGACAAAGCAGTAGCAAAAGCCAGAAGAATGCTGGGCTGCATAGAGAGAGGAATAGCCAGTAAGAAAAAAGAGGTGATAATGTCCTTGTACAGGTCCTTGGTGAGGCCTCACCTGGAGTATGTTCAGTACTGGTATCAGTATCTTGAAAAGGATAAAGACAGGATAGAGTTGCTCCAAAGAAGAACAACCAAAATGATGAGGTATCAGCACTGGAAGACTTAGGAGGAGAGGCTGAAGGATCTGAATATGTACATCCTGGAAGAAAGGAAGTGCAGGGGAGATATGATATAGACCTTCAGATACCTGAAAGGTTTTAATGATGCACAATTGTCAAATCTTTTTTGTTGGATAGAAATCAATAAAACTAGGGGTCATGAAATGAAACTCCAGGGAGGACAACTCAGAACCAATGTCAGGAAATATTTCTTTATGGAGAGGGTGGTGAATGCCTGGAATGCCCTTCCAGAGGAGATAGTAAGGATGAAAACAGTGAAGGAATTCAAAAGAGCGTGGGATAAACACTGTGGGGTAGATTTTATAAATGTATGCACGGGCGTACTTTTGTTCGTGCACCAGGCGCGAACAAAAGTACGCTGGATTTTATAAGATACACGCGTAGCCGTGCGTATCTTATAAAATCCGGGGTCGGCGCGCGCAAAGGAGGTGCACATTTGTGCAACCTGCGCGCGCCGAGCCCAGCGTGCGCTGCCTGTTCCTTCCGAGGCCGCTCCGAAATCGGAGCGGCCTCGGAGGGAACTTTCCTTCCGCCTCCCCTCACCTTCCCCTCCCTTCCCCTACCTAACCTACCCCCCTGGCCCTATCTAAACCCCCCCTACCTTTGTTGGCAGATTTACGCCTGCCGAAAGCAGGCGTAAATCTGCGTGCGCCAGCAGGCTGCTGGCGCGCCATCACCCGACCCGGGGGCTGGTCCGGAGGCCTCGACCACACCCCTGGGCTGGCACCACGCCCCGGGCCCGCCCCCGAAACGCCGCGTCACTCGCAGCACGCCCCACGACACACCCTTCCATGCAAGCCCCGGGACTTACGCACATCCCGGGGCTTGTGTGCGCCGCCGAGCCTATGCAAAATAGGCTCGGCGCACGCAGGGGGGGTTTGGGGTAGGTTTTCGGGGGGTACGTGCGTATCGTAAGCGCGTACCCCTTTGAAAATCTACCCCTGTGGCTCCCTAAAGGCTAGAGGATGGAAATAAAAAAAAGAGTGCATGGAGGTAACTGGGGGGGGGGGGGGGGTAACTTACTGGTATGCCAGTTGCTACCCTTAACAATTAAGCCTTTTCCCACTGCTCTCTGCTTCAACGGCAGTGGGAAAAGGGGAATTAGATTCAGACAGCAACCAACGAGGCCCCGACTTTTATGGTTTGGGGAACAAATAAACATGGGGGTAACCTGCATAGTGCAGCAGATACTGGCATAAGCTTGCTGGGCAGACTGGGTGGATCATTTGGTCCTTTTCTGCCATCATTTCTATGTTTCTATATTTCTGTGTTTCATACATTCATATTGGCTGCGCATATTGGGCCCATCTATAAAGTGTGCCAACTTTACTGTTCTCACAGAGAAAGATGGAAGACAAGACATACCAGACATAAGACCTAGCAGGGGTAGACTGCTTTGACCCAGTGGTGGTCCTGACAATCCAGCTAGAGGAGCTGGCAAGTAGCAGCTGGGGGTTGTGGTGGAGACAGCAGTTTGGGCTTCAGCCATTGTGGATCTGAGCCAGATAATGAGCATGAGCACATAATAACTGCATGTTTGTACTGTGTTCAGTGTCACAATTTGTGTGGTGCATTATCCATGCTGAAAAGGACTATGTCTGTTTTAGTTTACTAGAAACAACTTTTATTAAAAAACAAGAAGAGTGAAAATTAACAACCTCTCTTTTGCCTTCAGATGGGATAATTTGCATGTACAAGGCATGGTTGCCTACTGTAACGTATACTGCACTATCGGCATTCATTCCTGTTCAAAGCAGTGATAACTGGAGGTGTGTAGAATGTTTTATTCTAGAGAGCACCATTCCAACATGTGTGATGGATATGATATAGAAGGTGACAGTGGGGTGGCAGGAGTAGGATATATAAAGGTTTAACCTCTTCTATTATGGCATGACTGTTGTGGAGGCACGGTAGATGATGCAATAATTACTTCGGTGTCTCTAGTCTTGCTACTTTGTGTTGATATATGTAAACATTTGTACATTGGAGAGGATATAATAAGGGTTGAGGACTGCATGAAAGATGTGTGGTAAAGGGGTGTGGCTAAGGCTTGTAAATGCTGTCTTTTCATGGGTAGAATGTGTGAAGGAGGGAGGCTGCAGGTAAATTGAGAAGTGAATTATCCATTCCATAATTCTAGGTAAGAAAGGTAAGAGTGAAGTGGTGCATTATTAGTGCATTCCTCAATTTTCTTTTGTAAACCAGTCTCAAAATAGATTTAACATTGTATTGTATTTGGAATCAGTGTATTTGATATTTGGTAACTGGTTTGAAACTAGTTGCCAGACTCACTGGGTTTGATTCGTCCAATCCAGAGACTTAGAAAAGTTTCTGGCAGAAAGATATTCAATGACTTTGACAAATAAAAATAATTACATCCTGTATTAAAATAATGTGGTTATGAGGATTTATTTATTTATTTATTTATTTTATTTAAAATCTTTTCTATACCGTCGTTAAGCTGGTTGCCGTCACAACGGTTCACAATAAGGCACATAATTTCAAACTTAAATGTGTTGAGTTATATTAACTAAACAGGTGCCATCAAATACTGTAACATAGTTTCATATTAAATATTATTTAGTAGTTGTGATAAGTCATGTTTACTTTAAGTATATCAGCTATAAGATAAATTAACACTTAAGTCTGGTCCTCTGTTGTTGCAATCTAATAGAGGTAAAGTAAAATAAAATATACACACACACACCATTCGAGTAAGCTGATGTGTGTGTGTGTGGGAGTTCTTCGAACTGCATCATACAATTCCCTGGATTCTACTCTTCATTCCCTTTGTGGTATGCTTGCTTAAATAGCCATGTTTTTAAACTTTTTTTTAATGTTTTGATGTCTCTTTGTGTTCTGATTTCTAAAGGCATTGTGTTCCATATTATAGGTCCTGCTAGGGATAGGGCCCTATCCCTTACTTGAGTTAGTCTGGCTGTTTTTACTGGGGGAATAGTTAGCAGGGCTTTGTTTGCTGATCTCTAGTTTCTATTAGGGACGTGTACGTGAAGGGCTGTGTTCAGCCATTCTGCCTTTTCGTCGTGTATTAATTTATGTATGGTGCATAGAGTCTTGTATTGAATTCTTTGTTCAATGGGTAGCCAGTGTAGTTCAATTAGGGTTTTGGTGATATGGTCTCTTTTACTTTTACCGGTTAAAATTCTTGCAGCTGTGTTTTGTAATACCTGTAGTGGTCTTATCGTGGTGTGGGGTAATCCTAGTAGAAGGGCATTACAGTAATCAGTGCTTGAAAAAATTAATGCTTATAGTACTGACTGGAAGTCATTTGGTGTTAGTAGGGTTTAAATCTTCTGAGAGTCATAAGTTTGGCATAACCTTCTCTTACTTTTAGAGATATATGTTGTTTCATACTTAGTTCCGTATCGATAATCACTCCAAGGTTTCGTACTTTCTCTGCTAGTTGTATTTTTTGGTTGTTATTGATTGTGATTGGGTTTTGAATGATTGTGATGTTTTTTCGTTTAAGATGTAGGAATTCTGTTTTCTCTATGTTAATAACTAATTCCATCTGGTTTAAGAGCTGTTTTATTATATCTAGATACATGTTGGCTAAGGTTAATGTTTTCTCAATTGAGTCATTAATTGGAAGTATTAATTGAATATCGTCAGCATATATGTAGTGTGAGATGCCCAGACCAGCTAGCAGATGGCATAACGGCAGCATGTATATGTTGAATAGTGTGGCAGATAGGGCTGATCCCTGTGGAACTCCTGTTTGAAGGTTTATTCTTTCTGACATTGCTTTTTTGATTTGCACTTGGAAATATCTGTTATTTAGGTATGATTTGAACCATTTGATTGTTGTGTTGCATAATCCTATTTCTTTTAATCTATTTAATAGGATATCATGATTTACTGTATCGAATGCCGCTGATAGGTCCAGCATTACTAAAATGTAATGTTTACCGCTGTCGAAACCTCTCATGATGTTGTCTGTTAGCGTAAGTAGTAGTGCTTCAGTGCTATAGTTTTTGCGAAATCCATGTTGTGATGGGTACAGAATATTATTGTCCTCTAAGTGCTCTGCTAATTGATTTTGTACGTTTTTTTCTATTAATTTTGCAATTAGTGGTAGGTTTGATACTGGTCTATAATTGCTCAGGGTGAGTGGATCGCTGTTCTTTTTTTTCAAAATTGGTTTTACTATTGCTCCTTTTAGTGAATCTGGCATGTTTCCTTCATTTAATGATAGATTAATGATTTTTGTTAAAGTCGGAGAGGTTGTGGTGGCTAGAATTTTTATATCTGTGGTGGGTATTGTGTCATACGCATGTGGGGCAGGGTTTAGTTTTTTTAGGATGACTGATATTACACAGAAGGTATGCTACCATTCTATAATTATCTCACGTAATTCTATAAGACTATTTGGAAATGGTATGAAAATAACTGCTGTAAAATGGCAGAGGAGACCCTGGCATGCTGCGAATGGAGCGCACTGTTTGTGACGAAGATGAAGGCCCCTGGTGCGCTGTTTGCGGCAAAGATCAAGGTCCCTGGTGTGCTGCAAATGGAGCATGCGTGCCATTCGTGGTGAACATGAAAGCCCCCGCGTGCCTTATGATGCACTCCACTCGCGGTGAGCTTGAATGTATGTAGAAAGGTGTGTGTATGTGAGGGGGTAGGGGTGTGAGAAGGGGGAGGGGAGGGGGTATGAGAGAGAGAGGGGAGGATGAGGTTGAGTGAGTGAGCGAGCAGGGGGGAGGGGTAAGAGAGAGCGCAGGGGGATAAGAGACAGAGAGCAGGGGGGTGAGCAGGAGGGTGTTAGAGAGAGCAGGGAAATGTGAGAGAGACCAGGGAAGATAAGCAGGGGGTGATAGAGAACAGGGGGGTGTTTGAGTGTGGGTGCCAGAGAGAGGGAGCCTATATGAGGAGATTGTGAAGGAATGTGCATGTGTGTGAGAGATTGGGAGTTGGTGTGTATGAAAAAGGGATCCTGTGTATGTGAGTGTGCTAGCCTGGGTGAAGGGATTGTGTATGTGTGAGAGAGAGGCTGTGTGAAGGAGTGTGTGAGAGAGAGACATAGCCTGTGTGAGGGTGAATGCTTGAGAGAAAGGGAGCTTGTGAGAGTGTGCATGCAAGGGAAAGGGACCCTGTATGAGGGGATGTGAGTGAGCCTGTATGAGAATGTGAGTATGTGCACTAGAGAAAGGGAGAATGTGTGTGAGAGAGGGAAGGACAGAGGAAGCCTGTGTGAGGGGCAGTACTGAGTATGGGGTCAAACTCTGGGAGTGGAGATAGAGTGGAAGGGGTTGAGCCTAGAGATGGAGGGGAGAGATACTGGCAGGTGGAGGAGCTGGGGCCTGAGAGGGCAAAGTGACCAGGGGAGTAGGGACGATACGCGCGTACCCCCCCCCGAAAACCTACCCCAAACCCCCCCTGTGCTCGCCGAGCATATTTTGCATAGGCTCGGCAGCGTGCGCAAGCCCCAGGACGCGCATAAGTCCCAGGGCTTGCATGGAAGGGCGTGTCGGGGGTGTGCCGTGAGTGACGCGGCATTTTGGGGCAGGCCGGGGGCGTGGTGCCGGCCCGGGGCATGGTCAAGGCCTCCGGACCAGCCCCCAGGTCGGGTGATGGTGCGCCAGCAGCCCGCTGCCGTGCGCAGATTTACGCCTGCTTTCTGCAGGCGTAAATCTGCCAACAAAGGTAGGGGGGGTTTAGATAGGGCCGGGGGGGTGGGTTAGGGAGGGGAAGGTGAGGGGAGGCGGAAGGAAAGTTCCCTCCGAGGCCGCTCCGATTTCGGAGCGGCCTCGGAGGGAACAGGCAGCGCTCGCTGGGCTCGGCGCACGCAGGTTGCACAAATGTGGACCCCCTTGCGCGCGCCGACCCCAGATTTTATAAGATACGCGCGGCTACGCGCGTATCTTATAAAATCCAGCGTACTTTTGTTCGCGCCTGGTGCACGAACAAAAGTACGCCCGCGCGTACATTTATAAAATCTACCCCTTTATGCGCAGAATTTTAAATTTTTTTGCACAGAATTCCCCCAGGAGTACTTCCGCCTCTCTCTTAACATCAAACCTGGACACATCATGCTACTTATTTATCATCCCAATCCTAACACCACCCCCAACCCTCCCCTTTCTCCCTCCCATAACTGAACCAAGAGCATCTCTTCATCAATATCCCATAGTCAAAATATTTGCAACTAATTTGCTTTTTGGAACATAAAAATCGACAAGTGTATCTCAGGCTAAAAACGCACAAAATTCACAAAAGGTGGGGCTGACCAAACTAATATAGGGGATGGAACGATTCCGATATGAGGAAAGACTAAAAAGGTTAGGGCTCTCCAGCATGGAGAAGAGATGGCTGAGGGAAGATATAATAAAGGTCTACAAAACAATGAATGGCTTGGAATGGGTAAACACAAATTCATTGTTTACGCTTTTCAAAAGTACAAAAACTAGTGGACATGCAATGAAGTTATTAGGTGATATATTTAAGACAAATAAGAGAAAATACTTGTTTTCTCAACATATAATTAAACTCTGGAATTCATTGCCAGAGGATGTGGTAAATGTTAGCATAGCTGGATTTAAAAAAAAGGTTTGGACAAGTACCTGGAAGAAAAGTCGATAAACCATTATTAAGGAAGACTGGGGAAATCCACTGCTTGTCCCTGAAATAAACAGCATGGAATCTATTAGCCTTTTGGGATACGGCCAGGTACTTGTGATCTGGATTGGCCACTGCTGGAAACAGGATGCTGGGCCCAGCATGGCAAAACTTATGTTCTTATGTTCGTAATCTTTTATACTGTCAAAGAGAATGTGCCCTTTCACATTGCACTTCTGCAGATTCATTCATTTACAACTACCTGAATGTCCACTGAATCCAATTCTTTGTGAATGTGGAGCATGGCAATGCTATTCAGTCTTGCTTGACCCATTGTTGAGCGAAGAAATGTCTTGAGCTGGTGCAGTGCAGAGAATGATCGTTCGCTGGTACAGGTTATGACTAGGAGTGTTAGAATTAAGTGAATAAGTTTAAACATTTCAGGAAACATAATAGAAAATGTTGGTTCAGACTTGAAAAATTCACCATGTCCTATAGCTTCTTCATGCCACTGAGGGATTGTCAGGCTTGCATTATGTCCTGCACCATATTGCGCTGGGATATTATTGCACTACTGTCAATATCACTTCAACAGAATTGAAAAACACTTTCTCCTGAATATTCTCCAGTCATAAATTTCTCAACTTATATATAAGTAAATGCAAGTTGTCTTTGTCAAAACTGTTATGCAAAGCAGTCAATGCATTATCAAAAACTTCTAAATACTGGATCAGGTAGAAATCATCTGCTGTGCAAAATTTATGTTTTGCACTGTGACCTGATTCCAACTGTTTTGGTACACTGCGCAACCGAGGCAGTACTGGCCCTTCACTGTTCAGATTATTTTCCATTTCTTTTGTTTGTGACCAGATATATTAAAAGTATCCCTCAAGTACTAAAGGATGATCTTCAGGTTTTCAATAACCAATGATGCTTGCTTGAGGCACAAAGTACTGGATTGTAATGCTGTATTTGCTGCATCAACATAGAATAACTTCATAAGCAGCTGTAACACGAAGTACACAGGAAACTGCAACAAAATGCATTTATTTGCTTTGGCACCAACATCAGCATGATCTTCCTCAGCTATCATTTGGAAAAATTCAAGTAGGTCACTATAATTGTCAATAACCGATCTCAAACGTGCCGCACGAAGAATGCATCTAGTGGTGCAAATGGTCACAGATTACGTACATCATGTGATTGTTTCCAATTTTTAAATTTTGCTACTTGTTTAGGAGTTGCACTTATAAAATTAATCAGCTCCCTGATTTCAATGAGCACATTCCTATAATTTAATACATTTGCTAAACAGTCCTGAGAAAGTGTGCCAAGCAATGAACAAAGATAGCATTAGGCTCAGTTTCATGGGCTTTAGCTGGCACTCCATTCCTTACACCTGAGACATTGCAAGCTCCATCAAAGCTTTGACCCCTGCACTTTTCAAAATCCAAGCCACATCTTGTTAAGACATCTTTGTCAAATTTGAAAAGGCTTTATACTGCTGTTTCACCAGTTTCATAAAAGCCGATAAAGTCTTCATGAACTTCTAAACTCTCACAGACCCAGCAAATACATACTGAAACTTGTCCATGGACACTTATATCAGCTGTTTCATTAATTATAATAGAAAGAAAATCACAATTATGAATGTTCAAAAGCACTTTTTTCAACATATTCTGATTCATGATCATAAGCATTTCGTTAGTCACTTTATGTGACAGCCATTTAAAATTATTTCACTATAGCCATTGGTGGATTTCAGGAACATCATCACCCTTAACTTTAGCGAATTCAAAAAATTAGATCTGTTATCTGTATGACCACATACAGCCTGACCTTGATGAGCAAGATGCCTCAGTGATGTGAAGGCTTTAGTTAACACCAACTGTCCAATCTGTGTTTCATTTTTCTTGGCTTTAGTTATCATTGCAATCACATTTTGCTTACTTGTTATTTTACTTATAGCTTCCAGGTGGCAATCACATTTTTCTTGCTTTCAGAATCTTTCCAATGCATGATGGCATGCATCAAATCCATCATCAATGAATAATGATTCAGCTTTTGTAGCAAACTGTATTCAACCCCTACCTTTTGCATCTTGGCAAATTTTTCAAAATGTCTTTTCTTTTGCCTTGCTGTATATCGGCGAGTTGAAATTTGAAATCTATCGCTCTTGAAATGTGCGTCCTTTTTTGGGATTTTGCATCACTGCTAGTGCTGGGCCTCCCATCTTCATCCAGTTCATTAGAAGATTGTTTTGAGGTATTCTGATTATCTCCAGATGCTGGGAATTTATTATGCTCTTTTCCTTTTTCTGCTGTGATCTGAATTACAAATGTATCCATTTTAGAACTGCGTGTTGTGTTTTCCACATTTAAGGTGAACCTGTACTTCAAGGCTTCACAGATTTTTCTGTGATTGAAGGAGACAAAATGCAATGATATAAGTCTCCAACTGCCTAATGCTACTGAACCAAGGGCATGCTATCCCAGAATGCATGATGGGGATCCCACAGGCCATGGCATAGAAAAATACCAAAGTGGGGAGATCAAAACCTACCCATGAAATATGAAAGTGCTTCTGTAGTGCCAACTGCTGCCCACATCGTGAAGGCAAGCTACCGGAAGTAGCTCAGCAATTGGCAATTTGGCATTCTCTTTACCTTCACAGTGCTCCCAAACGGCTCTTCCAGAGCCAAGAAGACTGGAATGTGGCTCAAAAAATCCAATCTGCACGAAAGTGCATTGTGAAAGTTACCATAAATTTAAGAAGGTCTAAAAAAAAGTTTAACCCTAACTCTCCGCAGTAGTCAAAGTTATTTCCATGTACTTAGAAGGCATGGTGCTGAGACAGATAGCACCCCCCTCAAGATTTTAATAATTGTAGTACTGAATAATTACAATCCCTCCCTCTTTCCCCCCTCCTAGAACAATCTTATCAAACCACATAATTGGACATCATACTTGTAAATATTAAACTTCGGTATTAAAGTTATGGTGCCATTGATAGGCAAATTGTCAAATAACAAAAAAACTTGCAAAAACACTCAGAAGCCAAACAGCAAAACTGCCATATCATAACAGAATTAGAATTAAGAGCCACATTTACTAAGCATTTTTTCCATAGACACAAAATGGGAGAAAAGCCTTAGTAAATCAGGCCCTAAGTGATTAGACTCAAATTGCAAATATTGCATTGACCCTAGAACAAGTCTACACCTCCTATTGGGAAAATAGAACAAGTTGGACTGCGACAGATCACAAGATGTGCCATGCTGGGTCAGACCAAAAGTGCCCGAAACCCAGCATCCTGTTTGTGACAGTGGTGAATTAGAATCACTAGAAGATATGCCTCCATTCCTAAAGAATAAATCCAGTTTCTTGTTACTCACTCCAAGGAATAAGTGGTGGCTTTTCCTGAGTTCATCTGGCTAATAACAGTTTATGGATTTTTTCTCTAGGTGCTTGTCCAAACCACTTTTAATCTGTTCATGCTAGAAGCCTTGAGTACATCCCCTGGCAACAAATTCCACAGATTAATTGTGAATTGAGTTAAAAAGACATTTTCTCCAATTTGTTTTAAATCTGCTACTTGTTAATTTTATGGTGTCCCCTAGACCTAGTACTATTTGAAAGGGTAAATAACCATTCCCTGTATACTGTACATGTCCCATGTCACTCATTATTTTATAAACTTCTATCATATCTCCTCTCAGTGCCTTTTTCTCCGTGTTAAAGAGCCCTATTTTAACCTTTCTTCATAACCTTTCTGTCCCCTCTCTCATTTATGTTGCCCTTCTCTGAACATTTCCAGTTTTTGCGATGACCAGAACTGCACAATACTCTACACAGAAACGACATGCTAGCAGAGTACTGCACTTCAGCTATGCACACACAGACCCTCATGAAATGCAGAATAAATAACCACAATTTAGAAATAGAAAATGTGCAGACAAAAATTGGAGATCAAACAGTCAAACTCCACATAGAAATAGAAACAGAAATGCATTTCCTTTTGTACTGAGCAAAATCCAAAATGCACATTACTAAAGCTAGCAGAAAATAAAATGCTTTTTTTCATGTCTTTAACCCTACCTTCCCCAGTCCTCAGTTTCCCTCTTTTCCCCTGTCACCTACCTACCTACCAGTTTTCTTTCTCCCACTTTACCCCCTCCCCAGCCTTCCCATGCTCTCCTCTCTCACTTCTTCCCTAGCCTTCTATTCCCTGCCTCCCACCCACTCCGTAGGCTCCATTTCCATTCTACCCTCTGTGCTCAACCTTCTACCTAACCCTCATCTAACTCTGCCTCTTCTCCCCTAACCATCCCTAGCTCCTTCCCTCCCCATCTCCAGCCCCCTTCTTCTTATTGCCTACCCAGCCTCCCACTACTCTTCTTTCACTGCCATCCAGCTCCATTCCCCCTCTTTCACCTCCTCACAAGTCCATTCCTTTTGATTTCCTCTCACACCCTCCCCTGCCATGCCCGCCCTTCACACCACTTCTTAATTCTGCACCCTGCCTTCTCACATTCATAGCTTCATCTCAGGAAGGGTATGTGAGTGCCCCCCCCCCCCACACACACACACACATACCCTTCCTGCCTATTGAAACTCCCTTGGAGCTTCTATCTCCTTGCATCTCTCTCTCTTCCCCTCGCCTTCCACCTCCATGCCCCTTGTGCCAGTAGTCTGGCACTTTTAATTCATCCACTCCTGTTCAGATGACCCATTTATGGTTTGAATACTGTCCTTCCCAATGTTGAGGGGAGCAAAATGCCTGCTGGCACCCACAGTCATTCCGTGACCCTACGCCATCCCATCCGTTCAGGAGCCTTTCCACTCCAAGTCTGCCTTACTCCTGTGCCGAAGCCGTGCACACAGATAATGTGACAGACAACAGCCCATAAAGCAAAAATAAATTTAAATATAAAAAATGCCAACCACATTTTTCTTTTTAAAACCCCCACTTGAAAAGCTGTACACGCCCCTAATTATAAATAACAATGTATAAAGCAAATCACTGACTGCTTCGGCCAGGAAAACTGGCAGCAGGTCCATGCAGCGCTGCTCTCGCAATCTCTGCAGTGTCTGCTCACGTCACTCATGGGAAGTCATCCTGCTTCATTCCCAGCAGGCTACAGCATGCTGACTCTCGGGGGGGGGGGGGGGCTCCTTGTTGCCGATGCCTAACTTACCGCATCATTTTCAATCTCTTCTCCAGTCCCACTTCTGGGGAAACAAATTGCTCCTAATCTGTGATGGCTGCTTCATCCCTCCCCTCCCCCCAACCCCACCAGCCATGACCACCCCTGGTATCGCTGGGTTGTTGCTGTCACTTCTTCCTCCAGACTGGCTCCAATCAGATAGCTTTATGAGTATTAAAGCACTTTCAAAATTCATTTGTCAGGGCCTTCCTTGACGTACAACTATTTGCTGACAGCCAGCCTAGAGGAAGAAGAAGAAGAGGGGGTGGAGCAGGGGGAGAGGGAGAGGGAAGCAGCTCGCTCAGCAAGGCAAGATTTAAATTGACTGCAGCCCTCAGGAAATTAAAGAGGCCAGTTCCTCTATCCTTGCATAATTGATGTTGTTGCAGTGGTGAATGGGTCAGGTCTTGGGTGCATTATGCTCTGTGTTCCGCGGGTTTAAAATGCCTCCATTGCTTTAATGCAAGCCGCCAGCGGCAAGAGCAAATATTGGTGGTGCTGAAACACCCACAGCACCCACAGATCTAGCGCCTATGGTTCCATCTGATATGTGATGAAAAGGGAATGAACATGGGATTTCCCCAGATTCTGTAGTCAAACTAGTGGTTTAGTACTAAATGAGTTTGCAGTTCAGCACTGACTAAGAATGTGCAGAATGAACATTCTGCAGAAAGTTAGAAATGTGCTGCTTACCCATGAACTTTGGCAACCAGGACTATCTGTCCTTTCTCTAGCACATACTCTTCTTCACAAAGTCTCGCATCAACACAGTCGCACACAGACACACAACTTAAATTCTAGGAATGCTGTTTTATTTATGTTGACAAACACAAGACATTACCCAAGCCAACTAAACAGTGTCAAAGACACAAAAGACACCCCTATCTGCCTCCAACACCTGTTCAGCTTATAAATTGCAAATCCACCAATGCAGGCTGTGCTCCAGGCTAGACTATTGTTCAGGCATCATCCAGTGGAGAGCTGCAATCATCTAGGCCCCTGCCATGTCCCAACTGGTGCCCTCACTGGGTGTAATCACACTTAGGTAGACTGATGTTGCTAACATCCGGTACAACAACCTATTCTCTCACCAATTGCACCAACAACTTACCAAACTCTTTCAGTGTTGTCTACTGCTAGCTGGGCAAGGGTGGTCTATACTGCCCTAAACAGGTAATGGCTCAGATATCCAACTCACCACCTTCCTTCCAAGCTGTCACACAAAAGCAAATACAAATTATACTGTACAATGAATCATAATAAGTAGGTAGGCAGGACAGCTTCTTATTACTGTAGGGGATGGAAAAGGAAGGGGAATGTGGGATTTCACCTCCTCTACACTCTGCAGCTACCCATCAATCCCTTATGTCCCTGCTGTGATTATATAATTAGCCAGAGGTATGACTCTTCATAGGTGGTGTATAGGTAGGGTGAGTCTGGTGGGTTCCAGTAAGAGCAGAGACAAATGTCTTCTGTGTTCAATAGCCATCTTCCTCTTGGTTTGAGTCCTTGGGAGCTGTGGCCAGAAGAACTTGAATAGAAAAAAAACCAGGAAACGCAAAGCCATATGTCACTGCAATGTAGGATCAAACCTGAAGACATGAAGATACACACAAAATACGTGAAGGCAGGATAAGCTTGTAAGATAACCACCCAGAACACTAACCATATTGAAGGATCTTTCTGTCTTGCCTATAGCTGTTACCTGGATCAAGTAACACTGATGCCCTCCCACTGTAAAATCTGAACATGTGCAAGAAGCAGTCTGGATTTCTTCTTTAGCTCTTTTTGGAGAAAGATGTGCTAGAAGCTCTCAGAGTTTTAAAAAAGCTTATTTGGTACTGGTAAAAGGCTGCTTCTGCCCTTCTCTGTGCTGCAGTGGTCTCACACACTCACTATGCCAGAAGGAGAAGCATTGCACTTCTGCTGATTTTGATTTTTCTCTTCACTGGGGGAGGGTCAGGATAGCAAACAGTATGGAGATTGCAGCAATGCTAGTGATTTTTTTTTTTGTCTCGATCTGGGCACCAGGCAGGTGAGCTCAGAGACTGAAGAGAAAAGAAGAGTCTTACTAAGCTGCCAGTCATTTTTGTCTGTTAGTGGAAGAATTAGGATGGGAGAAGAGAGGCTGGGTGAACAGACTTCCCAGATACCCAGAAAGGCAATAAAACATCAAGGAGAACAGAAACATCAGACGACAGTAAATTATGGATAACTGTGGTTAGACGCCGCTTAACTGGGAAAATTATGGCATTGAAAATAACAATCCCCTGACAAAGGAAGTGTCACTTCCGAAATATGGACCATGTAGGGTGTTTTGGGTGCTCCATCGTGGTCAGTGTGTGACAGTAGAATGAACATTATAAAGATAAGTACAATCACTAACTAGCAGTTTTTAAATGCATATTAAAAATGTCATAAAAATAAAATCATCTGACTCAATAAGGGACCGATGATTAAATGAAATATGGGCATGGCAGTGCTTTACTTGCTCAATGAACTGTGTGATGTATAAGCCCTGAATATGAAGGTCCTTCAGTGACTATTGGTGACATTCAGAATGCACAGAGTTGAAAAGGTTTATATGAAAGTGTATAGGGTGGAATTAGTGGTGGTTTTAGGAGCAGTTTTTTGGACACTGTGGAGTTAGGTATAGTTGAAATGTAACAATTTTATTTAAATGTATCATAATGTAATTTTTGTTGTGAAACAGAAGAGCACTGCAATTATTTGGCATTTTACAATGAGGGTTTATATTTTAGATTAAGTCATATTTCTAGATCAGCAATATAAGGGTTTAACCAGAATAAATCTGCTCTGTTAGCCAGAGTGGTATACATAGTAAGTCTAAGAATGGCATAGAATAAAGCACTCTTCAGTTGCTAAGAGCAAGATATTATTACTGGTTTCAACTTTTAGTTTTGTATAAATCCATTTTACACTGTAAGGTAGATTTCCAAAAATGAAAACTATAGATGTGGATTATTTGACTGTTTTAAGTTCTTAAGAGTTCTTAACATGGGGCAGCACTAAACAGAATGCATAGTCCTAGTCTTTACATCTGGATATGATTTCACAATAGTATCATTTCGTTGTGTTGGGAGGGTTTTGTTTTGATAAATGTATTCATAAAGCAGTGTTCTTCCATTGATTAGTCTTTGCTCTGGTGGAAACACTGTGTTTGCTCTTAGATGTGATTTTCCATTTACTTAAGTGTATAAATGGTATAAATCTCATCCTCTCCAGCAGATTGCAGATGTAACTTTTTTTTTTTTTTTTTACCTCTGGTTTGAATAAATTATAAAGTCTTAATAAAGCTTGCTGTCTGGTATCTACATTAAAAATCATAAATATACCCAGAGGAAGATATTAATACAAACTAGCTTTATCTTAAGAGAACTGAGGCTATTAATTATTTCATGTGCAGCCCAAGGTGGGATGCCTATATTATTCACATTTGTAGCTGCCATGTTGCTTTTTCTTATGATAAGGAGGACAATATTTAGACTCTATTGTTGTTACTAGTTATAAGGCTGTAATCTCAAAATCTGAAGTTGTGCCAAAAATGATGCAACAGAGTAAATCTCCATGGGATAGCGCTAAATATTAAACAAGATAGCCTATCTTTTCTGCAGCATGAAAAGAAATGCCATAGTCCAAGAATTTGCAGAGAACAGAGAATAATCTTATTTTTTCTATTTAAGTAGGTATTTTTTTGTTTGGACATTAGAACGTCCTAATTTCTGCCAGTGCATAGTTTCGTAGTTTAAAAACCATCAATAGCAAGTCCAGTTAAGTTATTTGATATATTAAATTAAAATCTCAAATAATATCAACAAGCAGCTTTTTCTAAGTATTTTAAAAATGATGTTGATGATGTTCAGCATAATTTGATTTATCTTATTCAATCAAAGGATTTGTTATGAACAAAATTATTGAGAAACTAATTCTATTTGTACTCCATTTTCATTTTTATGCACCATTAATCTGATAGTCTACAAACTATACACTGAATTCAGCCTACAATCAAAATAGAGTATATATTTTAGGGTTCTGAACTGAAGGTAGTTAAAATTACCAATGAGAATGAGTTTGGGGCTTATATAAATGCTTGGAAGTAGTGACTTAGGTCTTTTGAGCTCTTGTTTACAATAAATCGTGAAGGAGCTTTTGTACTTAACTCATAATGATTATCAATATTAATGTCATTATATCAAGGAAAAGGTTGAACAATAATCATTTATAATCTTGCAATCAATTAGCCATGTATATTCATGAAATTAAAGGAAATATTGGTTATGTAGCAGCACTGTGAAACATGGAGAAATTTTTAAAAGAAAGTAAAGAAGCAACATACTTATTGAACTTGTTGCAGAATTATCCTAAAAACAACAATTCATAGGTTCTGATAGCTTTATTCTGACCAACATAACAATAATGTAAAGATATTTTATGAGATTTGAGCTTGACATCCAAAGAAGGGATCTATGAGGTCTCTAAAACTCATATACCACAGCATCTGTAGATTATTTTTATGTTGGTCCATACAAAGAAGCTCATTTATTGAAGCTTTGTACCAGTTTTTTTCTGGTGCAAAACTGTTGCCAGTTTTATGCCATTATGTCTCTCGTTGAATGAAAGAACAGAAGATATAATCTCAAAGACAAAAACAGCCATTCCTTTCACTAACATTTTCTATAAATCACTGCTAATGAATTGACAACTAAGTTCAGCTTGTTACTCAGTGTGGGGAATTGCCATCATAATAGGAGACAGAGTACAGCCAGTATAATACTGTTAAACCTCCATAAACTTCATATTTAATTATAGGCCCCCTAATTTTAAGTTGTTATGTCCACTACTCAAAAATCCACAGTTGTGTGTATATGTGTTCAAAAGGCCAAAAGTTGAACTAATTAATGTAATCAAGTTTAATGGCATGACAGCTTGTAAATATTCTTCAAATGTTCACCAAACTAACATGAAAATCCACAAAGCCACTTTTCTGTGTAGTGTTCAATTGTACACCAAGCTAAACAAAGTAGGAGTCCACATCCAACATAGTCCATGATTTGAGACCAACCAGTTCTCTGCTTCAGGGAAAAACTTTACTGCAACAGTGTAGAAAAACCTCTGGTTCAGGTCATGATGTAAATGCGTAAAAAGAAGAACAAACGAGCAACCTTATATACCGGAAGTAAGTTGGTTTACCAGAAGACACATGTAATAAAGCTGAAAAATATATCAAATGAAAAAAAAAACAATTAACAAGAAACTGAAACCAGCCCAATCACAGTAATGAGAACCATGTCATTGCAGAATTCATACCTGATGACTCAACAGCATCAAGCATGAGTTGAAAAATCAATTAGTGGAAAAAGCTGAAAGCAATCCAATCACAATAATGTAAACCATTCTATTGCAGTATTCATACCTGTGTGAATATCCAATACTGTTCTCTGAGTGAAGGGCTTTGTCTTGCCACAATATGGTCAGGGATATGAGCAAGAATAGACCAATGCAAGATTGAAAAGAATGAGGCTGTGAGAGATAATGTTGGACTATTAGGATTGGAGGTTTTAGACGTCTGTAAGCACCTGTGATGTTCCAATAAATGAACGCACACAGGGTGCTATGTTCTTTCCCACATAAATCAGTCTGCATGTGTACTATATCACATATACAGCATATGACAATTTGCAGTGAGTATTAAATCAAAAGGAGAAGGACTGCTGGGATATGGGATGTATCCAATGTGAGCCGCAAAGTGCCATACTACAAAAATCACACTCAATGCAAGTTTGATGTCCCAACACTGTTACTGGAACTCGTGAAGACTGAAGGTCCTCATGTACAAGTTAGTCCCGTATTTTGTATCCTTGCATGTAGGATATTGGAGGTTTGTCAGCCAACACATGAAGAAAGAATATGTCATTGTTTTAAAATTATAGCTTCCGTTGCCGCAGATAATCTTGTTTATGTTTTGCGACATTCCAATTTAACAGTGAATCAGGTTGCTCATATTGTAATAGAAGCTCCCTATTAGAATAGAGGATAGAATAGATTACATTGTTCAGCCCTTCCAGATTTTGAACTCTTGTTTCTGTAGAACAGAAGATAAAGTAAGCTGAGTCAGATAAAAAGTTCAACACGCTTGGCAGCATCCTGTCATTGACAGTGACCAATGAGATGTTTTCTTTCAGAAATGTGGCACAGTTTTTGCACTAGAGCAATCCTGACCCAAAATTATCACAAATGAGCTTCAATTAATCCAGCAGAGGTATCTAAACTTTGCACACCTGAAACACTAACTCATTAATTTAAGTACAGTAAACAGTTTATTTTTAATCTCTTTGAAAAAATGTAAGGCAGATGGCCTAATTTTGGTTCCACAGTCATGACATATCTGAGCAGTATGTTTGTTAATACAGGAAATGAGTTGTGGTTATTATGTAACCCCTTTAAAAATATTATTACTGAAAGGATTATGGATAACTATTTAAAAAATATCTTCCTAATAAGGATTAAAACACAGTAGAGCATTTAAGGGCTCTTTGTTCAAATTGCTTTCTCTCATTGTTTTAGCTTGTGAAAAAAATTCTTTATATAAAATAGTACTGTATTGTTTTGTGAGAAATTGTATAGAAGGTAAAACAAAGTAATCACTTCATGATAAGGTTCTGTCATTTCTGTTTCTAGCAAAATTCATCTTTGAAGAGTGGAATTCACAATTCATCAAGGAAAGTTTTTGCATGTACAGCACATTGTGACCTTAATTCAGTAGAATTGCTCGGCTTCACAAGCATAACCATCTGGAATGCTAAGACTCTTCTATTTTAAAAATATCAGGAAAAACACAAAACTCTTTTTAGCTTCTGCTAACAATGACTCCCTCCAGACAAATTATTTGGCAGTTGATTGCTGAAGTGATATGATAGGTTCCAAAAATATTGCCAGCTGGCTTCACAACCATTCTGGAGAAGCAGCTTGGTTCTGAGGAGAACATAGTGCTGGGCTCCAACATAATCTGTCTTATTAACCCATTTGCTGATAGTGTGGTGATGGTGGTAGAGAGGGGAGGGGAGGGGCATTCTTTGGGGCCACTGGCCGCCAAGGCCTTGTGTGTTTACTTTTGAATCTGTGACGGGAACTTTCCTCATCACTGGTTGGCAGGGACCCACATGGGGTTTCGGAAGTGGGATGTGGTGTGAAATGGGGAATAAAAGGAGGAAGCATGAGGTGCACTCCTTCCTTTTGCTTCCTCATGGTTTGTTGGAAGCCCTTCCACATTTTGTGCTTTCAGTCCAGTCGGAATCTGTTGTGACCCTATCGCTGATTTTTGGTGGCTGGGGTCTGAAGCTGTGGCACTAAGAATTCCATTTCAAGCATGAGGGCTTTGTCCCATGTGCCCCTATCCTTTCCTCCTGCTTTCTAGTGACAGTTATCCAGATGACAGATGGACTGCCCAGTAGATATTTCTGTTGTGTGAGATTCAGGACTCTGTCCGTTTGCAGAGCTTACAGCTTCCTGCTAGCCTGATAGGTAGGTATCAGATACAGTTATTTAAAATGCATTTTTTTGCCTGGCAGTCCTGACCATTTTGCTTGCCCAATTCCATTCTATTTTAGAAATATATTTATAAATATACATTTGTAATTGTTTAAACACAAAATGACAACAAACTAATGCAAGGAAATACATGTTAACATACTGTTCACTACAGAAAGTACAGAGAAGGGCAACCAAAATGATAAAGGGCATGCAATGGCTCCCCTAAGAGGAAAGGCTAAAGAGGTTAGGGCTGTTCAGCTTGGAGAAGAGATGGCTGAGGGGGGTATGATAGAGGTATACAAAATCATGAAAGGATTTGTATGGGTAAATGTGAAATGGTTATTTGGTTTTTGGATAATACAAAGACTAGGGAGCACTCTAGCAAGTAGCACATTTAAAACAAATCGGAGAAAAATTGTTTTCACTCAATGCACAATTAAGCTCTGGAATTCATTGTCAGAGGATGTGGTTAAGGCAGCTAGTATAGATGGGTCTACAAAAGGTTTGGATAAGTTCCTGGAGGAGAAATCCATAAACTGCTGTCAATCAATAGGGAATAGCCACTGCTTGTTTCTGGCATTAGTGGCATAGGATCTGGTTAATGTTTAGGTACATACCAGGTACATGTGACTTGGCTTGGCCACCTTGGAAGACAGGATGCTGGGCTTCATAGACTCTTGGTCTGACCCAGTATAGCGTATCTTATGTTCTTATGTTCAAGGACTATAGCTTGAAAAGTCATTTAGGCCGATTCAGTACGGTGCACTCAGGCCGAGCGCACCGTTAGCCCCCATTTGGACACGCGTTTTCCACGCGCTGTTATTACCCCTTACACACTATGGCGCATTTTACTGAATCGGCCCGATTGTTAGTAAATAGTGCTTAGAATAAAAACATCAGTTTGATTTAAACCAATTTCTATGGTGAGCTGAAATGTTGATAAAGGTGAATTAATTGCTCAAAGTAAAAAGTAGCAGAACTCTTAATATACTCATGGGACAGATTTTAAAAGGTACGCGTGTGGCGTACATTTTTGCTTGCTGCCCGGCGTGCACAAATGTACACCCGATTTTATAACATGTGCCCGCAGCTGTGCGCATGTTATAAAATCAGGAGTTGGCGCGTGCAAGGGGTGCACACTAGTGCACCTTGCACGCTGTGAGCCCTCAGGGAGACCAGCTGGTTTTCCCCGTCCCGTCCCCTCCCTTCCCCTACCTGTCCCGCCCCCCAGCCCGATAAAAAAAAAAAACCCCGTACCTTTATCTCACAAGTTTCACCTGCCAGACCACCCAGCCACACTCTCGGACCACCCCATCATGCCCCCGAACCACCCCGCCACACCCCCACCCCGCCCCGTCCCACCCATTCAGAAAAGCCCCGGGACATACGCACTTCCCGGGGTTTTATGCGCGCCACCGGGCCTTTTGAAAATAGGCCCAGCGTGCGAAACCCCCCTAAGCGCGTAGATCCTTGAAAATCTGCCCCATATTGTTGAGTTTTGTGAAAATTGCAAACTCAGGATGATTTCTGAAGATCTCATTAAGGACATCATTCATAGGAACACAGTAACAATAACACAGTAGATGACAACAGAAAAAAAACAATTTGCCCATCCAGTCTGTCCACATTGCAAGAATATATATTCCAGATGCCAGGAAGGCTGACCACTTGTACAATATCAGTCCTTATCCCAGTCCGTTTGTTTTCTTCCTTCTTTGATTGCCTGTCATCCTGGACAGATGAGTGTAAGAGATTTCATACTCAGTCCAATACCCAGATTCCTCTCATATACATCTTTACAGCTACCAAACTAATGAGGCTGTTGCCTGAGCATCCAGTCTTCTAAGTCCCTGTGCTCTTACTAGATAGTACATTGCCACCCCCAACATGCTGGCAACGACCTTGTTTGTTTCTCAAGAAGTGCAACCTGCTTGTACTAACCTGGCTACACAATGGTCTGCAGTTCTGCTTTCTAGTTCCCACTAGGTTCTGCTTTCTTTCTCCTCCCATTTTTTTGTCCTTACCATTTCTCCCGTGTCTCTGCTTTTCAGGGGATGAAGAGTTGATTGTTTGCAATCGCAACCTCCCAACCCTATTTCTGTTTCCTAATGCTGTCATAGAATATGACAGTTCATAAGGGCCATTAAGCCCCACTAATCTCCCCAGTTTCAATCCTGGTGCAATGTCATAGACCCCAGTTGATCGCTGGTTTTCCCCAATACATTTGTTTTCCATTTTTATAAATGGGATAAAATATCTTTTGAATAAAGTTTTAAGGGCCCAATTCATTAAGGCTTATCTCCCATTTTATGTCTATGGGAAAAACCCTTAGTGAATCAGATCCTAAGTGAGGAGGTTGAATCTTGAAAAACTAAAAGCACTAATAAATGAAAAGCATGTTGAGGATTCAGTTTCCAGAAAAAGCCAAGCAATTCTCAGGAAATCATTGTGAATTCTTGTAAAACTGTTTTAATATTGCTATTAATGTTACAAAGACAAAGAGAAATTTTTATCTAAGAGTGTGACTAGATTATTGAGCATGATTTGCTAGTAATCGCAGACTGGTATAATTTATATTTGTAGACCTCCTTCCTTGTTCCAAAATACAACCCAAATAATGTGATAAACATATGTGAGATAAATGAGAAACGTGACTTTATGATGAAATTTCAAAATCTTTGCAGTGCATGTACAACAATAATCTAATGACATCCTTTTGGCTTGTTTGAAGACTTCCATCATACGTACAATGTCAATACTATTAGCATAAAGATTCTTCAGAAACTTTCATATACCATAGTGGATATGGAAGCAACGATAGGCTTGTGAAGAAAGAAGAAACAGCTCCATAGTTTGAGAGAAGACTAAAGATCTATCAAGTTCAAAATCCTTCTAACTGCATGATGGTTATACTAGTATCCACATATAGTTGAGCCTCCTCCTTCTTCGCCCCCCCAAGAACACACACCCCTCACCAAAAAAACCAAAACACGGGGACGGTAACTTTGAAACAGCTGGTGGGTGCACATCTATGCGTGTATGCCGGCTTGCACCAGTTGGATGCAGCCATTTTATAACATACGTGGATATATGCATGCATGGTATAAAATAGGCTGTGTGCCCATACATGTGCACACAATTTTATATATACAGGTGCATATGCTTGCTAGAGATGTGCATTTGTTTTTCATGAATTAGACAATTTCAACAAAATTGTCTAATTCGTCATGGTTCGGGAGCACTGAAAAATGAACAGAATTTTTCCGAAATTTTGGAAAAATTCATAGTGCGTGTTAGTGCGCGCTAACGGGAGTTAGCGCGCCCTAACTTTAAAATGTTAGTGGTTAGCGCGCACTAACACGAAAATCGGCACCCACGAAGAAAACAAAACAAAACCGCGGGAAAAACGAAATTTCCAGCGGGGGCTCGAGAATGAAGCCCAAACCAATACAAGTAAACAATGCATATCTCTAATGCTTGCAAAGGGCGCCTGGACTACATAAGTGGGGGGATTTTAGCAGACATGTGTGCCAACACAATTCCCAGTTTCCACAGTTTGTTCCCAGTTTGCCTAGGTAAAGGATAGGACCTCCTAGCACCCTACCTTTTACCCTGTTTACATCAACCTTAAATCCCCACTGACCTCTTTAGTCTTTTTTGTTTCAGGACTTCCACGTCATCCATAGCAGAAGTAAAGTTAAACAGTCAGAGACCTTGGTGCGCACTTGTTCACATAAATACACGCAGATTTCATTTAGAAACGTAAGAACGCCCATGCCCTGCCCAGACCATGCCCACACCCCACCCCTTTTTTGCCAAAAAAAGTTTGCGTGTGTACTGGGAGATATGTGCATACTCGCGTGCTTTTTTTTTTTTTAATTATTTTCTATTTTCAAATTTTCACAGTCAATCATGAAATGAAATATTCTTATGGAAATTTGGTAGATATTCTAGAACATCATGTTATATATATTTTAGAAACAAAGATAGGTACATTTCCTTCTGAATACACACCTAAATATAAGTATTACAGAGGCAAGAACAAATTTGAACGAATATTCAACACATTTCAAAATATATTAACATATAGATAGGTGAGCAACTATTATTTACTTAGCCGATCACACATCAGTAGCTTCTTGGGGGTGTCCCAACAGAAAATCCTTCAATTGTTTGGGGTCAAAGAAAACATAATTGTTCCCTTGGAATCTTATGCAGCATTTGCAAGGAAATTTTAAAACATATCGGGCACCTATATCTAATACACTTTGCTTCATTGTAAGAAATTCCTTTCTGCATTGCTGCATTGTTCTAATTACATCAGGATAAATCCACAATTTTGCTCCATAAAATAGAGCTAATTTATTCCTTAGGAACATTTTCAACACATAATTGCGGTCAGAAATAAACGCAAAAGATATTAACATTGTTTCCTTTCTTTCACCTCTTTGTCGATAGACAATTCCAATATCTCAGAAATGTCCATTTCTGGTATATTTTCTTGTGCAGCCTCGGGAACACCCTGGGGCAAGTAGTACGCTCTAGTGCACACAGGCAGTGCATTCTCAGGTATCTTTAAAACTTCTTTAATATATGTTTTAAATAGTTCTGCCGGGGAAATTAACCTCAACATAGGAAAGTTTATCACTCTTAAGTTCAACATTCTTAAGTTGTTCTCAATTTTTTCCATTCGTCTTTCTATAGCTGTCTCTGATTTCACAAAATCTTGATGTAGAGACTCCATTTTCTTTAACCTTTCCTCATGCTCTTGAATTTTCAAATTAGAAGTCCCAATCAATATTTTATTCTCTTGTGTTTGCTGTTTTACTTCAGTTATCGACCGAGCTATTGATTTTAAAGCAGTGTCTATTGCTTTAAGAGCATACCAAACTTTTTCGAGTGTTATATCCTCTGGTTGCCCAATATTTACTTTCACTGATGTGGATTCAATGTGAGACTCACCCCGCTGCTGTTGTGCCCCTCGCTGCATGTCCCTTGCAAAGTTATCAGCAACACGGGTCCTTTCCTCTCCTCCCTGGCCCGTCTCCAGCGCTTCACGGGATTCCTCTCCTCGTGGGATGCACACCCAATCTCCTCTCATCCCAGGGCTCACCCGTACCGACTCCACCGGCGCACATTGTAAATCGCCGTGGGCCACTTCGGATGGGGATTCAACAGTGTGTGCTGGGTGCGAGGGCCTGATCGGCTCACCTGGGCTCAGAGTAACATCCGGGGTCAGAGGGGAGCCTGCTCGTTCAACCTGCTCCCCTACAGCGACCAGCCCGACTGGCGTCCCAATTGCTCCTGCCAGGATGCCCTCAATATGCGGCTGGTAAAGGTCCAAAACCGGAGAGCTTGTCAGTGCTCCACGGATTTTCCCCTTACGTTTTGTGTGAGGCATTTTCTATTTTTTAGATGTAAAAGGAAAAACGCCGCGGAGCTCGCTACCCGTGCTTCCTATCCGGCGGCCATCTTGCCTCTCCGCGTGCTTTTTTAAATTCACGTGGCATGTGACAGTCCGACTTCTGCGCATATCTCCCAGCTTTGGCACATGTAGGGCTTTTATAATTCACCTTTTGTGCATCTGAAACCAGAAATACAAATTTCTTTCAAATTCAAACTAGGCTGAGCAACCATTTATCCTTACATCATTATAACCACCGATCATTTTCCTTTAAAATATTGGTCAAGTTTATTTTGAAGTTATTTAGTGTTGTAGCCATAACTGTGTTTATTGACAAAGTATTCCCTTATTTCATCAATCTTTGAGAAAAGAAGCCTTTTCTCTAAAGGTCTAAAGGTGGCTAAATATATTTTCTCTTGAGAGGCTTCCACACATTTTATGTTGCTTCTCAGGTAAACAAATCATTGCTTGTTTATACAGTATAATTATTTGTGTAGCTCCTGGCCCACTGGATAGTCTGAGGCAGGAGCTCACTTGAGAGTGTGAAGGCCAAGTTGTGACTTTTGCTTCCGGGCTCTTTCCTGGCAGAAAGAAAGGTAAGGTCTTTCAAAGCCTCTAGGCCATATAGTCTGATCGTGTTCAAAATAAATCTTTTACTGGAGTGACTGATGTAGGTGAATAAATTCAGTAGAGGGCCCACTAGAGAATATTACAATCCATGCAGAGAAACAAAAGACAGCAAGCACACAGTCCAGACTTTTACAGTCACTGCCAATTTCACACACTATAGCTTTTCTTCCTAAAACCATTCCCAAGCAAGTAGGCACACTTTAAAGAATGGGACCCTCTCTGGGCTACCTTCTTATTCATACCTGTATGGTATGTAGATCTCTGTACTCCAGTAGCTGAACTGCATAGCAAATAGGACAGATACAACACATTTTCATGGACAGATAAGTTGAGTGGCAGCTCAGCAGTAGATACTCCAAGTCTGGCAGTCCTTATTTTGACTCCAAATAAAATCCACTTTCAAACATTTGATTCAAATCTTCAATGATGCAAGAAGTGTGAGGCTACATCATCTTTCACTACTCTTCCTATCTTTTGGTTTTCTCAATCCCAGGATCCTCCTTGGACTCCATTAAATCTCCCTTCTACTGGAAGGCCTGAGGTCTCTGACCTTGAATCTCAGCAACCTTGTTGGGATGGAAGACTAGTCGAAAGAACATGAGCCAACATGCACTCATGAATCTTTTTAAACTCACTTCTGTACAAGACACCTCCCTCTGGGGAGTGTCAGATAACACAAAATCCTCTCCCTCTCTCAGATATTATACATCCAGGGTTTGTGAAGATTCTGATGCATATAGTAATGAACACTTTGGTGACACCTTTATATGGACTATTTTAGTTATCGCTTTTAATGAAAATAGTATGGTTTCTAATCATTTTTCAACATTTTTAAACTCTTGAGGCTGATGTACAAAGCCACGAATGACTTTGCAAACATGATTACACATGTTAAAATGGTAAAGAATATATAATAGTCATGTCTGAGACATTTTATGCATGCTGTTTGCCATTTTAACATGCACAATTTTGTGTTTGTGAAGTCATTCATCAAACTTATGGTAAATTGCTAATGAGCTAAAACAAAAATCATGCAGATCAACCCAGAGATTCAGCATTAGCAAATTTACACTGGAAAAATTTAGCAAAAAAAACAATTTTTTGCAAAACTTAACTACAAGTCGGAAAGGCATAGTTAAGACTTTTTGTAATATAGTCAGTGATATTGTGCAAAGTGTAGACAAAAATCCATGGAAAACTCTGTGACTTTGTGCATTGGCCTTCTTGCAATGTCTTTATTAACTTGTTGAGCCCTTTGCATTTTTTGTAACATTTGGTTATTGTTTTTAGAGGGAGAAACTAAGAAACTAGCTCCCATACCTGATATGTGGTCTAATTCATTATTGGGAAGAGAACACATTTATAACATCTTTCCACCCACCTGTTTAGTTCAGGTCAACATGCACTCAATTATGGTTGCTGCTATTTGACTTTGTGCAATGATTCACAGTTTATTATTAAATACTGTACCCAAGTTTTTTTTCCTGGTTAGTGATAACAATTATTGCCTAATTCAAAGTATATTGCACCTGCCTCTTGTTCTCCTGATTCATTTCCCTATACTTGTCCACATTAAATCCCATGTGCTATGTTTCTCTCCCTGTATTTGAGGGTATTAATATTCTTCTGTTATAGAAGTAAGTCCTGCCATGAATTACAGTGTGACACAGTTTGGTGTCATCCTTCTTATAGATCTTTGATACAAAACTTTTATAATAATACTCTTGTGGTATCTGTCCAGGAAAAGCAAGAAACTGTAATACCGTCAGTGTAATACCATCAGCATCTTCTATTACAATAAAAGGATACTGACACCTAATGGCCACTCCTGCTGCTTTAGTCTCTCGCATTTTCTGGGCAATCACCAACTGAGTATGCTCACTGAATGCAGCAGCAGTGCAAGGTAGGACTATGGGATACAGTCTGTGCAGCTGCACCAGGACCCAAACAGTGAAAGCAGACCCATTGCTCCTTTAGGCATCCCTATAAAGGGGAAAGGAAGGCAGATGCCCACTTCCTAAAAGATGTCTTGTCCACTCATCAGTGCTGGCAGAGTCCTGCTGGCCCTACCCTGTTCCAACTTCCTCTCCGTTCTCCTTTTGCTGTGGCCTAGCCCCCAACCAGCGGGAGAGCAATGGCAGCAGCCCAGCACATCTAAACCCATCCTCCTGCTGCCTGGGCCTGTATCCTGCATTGTTCAAACAATCAGCTGTTTTAGTTGTGCGATGCTCCATAGATAATGAGAACCATGCAGTTTAAACAGCTGATCTGTGAAGTACATAGGAGAAAGGCCCCAGCAGCAAGTAGAGTGGATCAGAAGTACTGTGATGCTGCTGTCACTCTCATACTGGCTTACGTTGTGTCACAGAGTGGGGAAGGAGGAGAGAGAGGGAAGGATGAAACAGAAGCAAGAGGAACAGGACAGGATAGGTCTGAAACTCCAGCAGGAAGGGAAGGAAGGAGGAGAATGGGACCTGGGGATTGAGTGGAAAAGCAGGAATGGGAGGATTCAGAAGAGTAGTGACTTGGGAATTGGGTAGAAATTCGGAAGATCCAGGACTCGGGGACAAGGGTAGAATGGTAAATTGAAGACGGAGAGGGTAATTTTCAGATTCCATTATTTTTAGTGATTTTTACACCATACGAATGCAACATAATATTTGCACACCCTCCTGGCTTTTCTGTGCTTTATCATGGGGAATGTACCAGTAATGAGAAGTTCCATAAGAGCAGTGTCACCTAGGAGTGACAGGATGATACATCCCCGAAAGGTTGGGTCAGCAATAGAAGTTCTATGAAGGGGTGACTCCATAAGTCATGGGGGGAGTCATATAGAGTGCTTGGAATCAACAGGAGCTAAGAGAAGTCAACATTTTGGTGGCAGTAGGGGAAGAGGCATCAAAGGGGCTATGCTGTGCCTTGAATTCTAGTGGATTCACAGGATAGTAAGTCTCTCTTTTAAGGGCAAAGGGCCAATCCAGTATGATCCGACCCTTAGACAAAATGGAGAGAATTTCCTCTGGTCAAGCCAGCTGTCCTTGAGTAACTGTGGAAACAAATGAAGGAACCTCTTAAGTTCCTAAGGAGGTCTCAACATTTACAGGCCTTTTTGGGAATAATAAGGGATTTCCTGTGTGATTTGGAAAATGACTTAAGCAGCATAAGTTACAGTGGCTGCATATGTGAGTTTAGGAAATCATAGAACCTTTTTCCTGTTCTGATTTTGTAAACTGGACGTTTTTTGATTTTTATACCTGTCTGAACTTTTGATTCTTTTGAGTAAAGCTATTTTTCTATTTGGAACAGAGTGATTTGTATGGATTGTTTAAGTGTGACCTTCTTAGGGACCTACAGGTTATCCTGTCCCTTCAGGAATCCATGTTCCTCCAACCATGCAATGAATGGGTCAGTACTTATCAAGGATTGGAACTGTGAGCCCCCTTTCCCGGGATAGGGGATGGGAGGGGGGGGGGGGTGGAGGAGTTGCATATACAAATACAGATAAGCATGGAAAACAAACCAAAGAAACATATAGCCCCTTACAAAACAGAAATGTTGACCTGCAACAGGATCTAACATTTTTGGAACATGAAGAGTCAACCACATTTTCTGATAGCTGCAGTTTCACATTTGTAAGCCAGCAAAACAGACTTCCACCAAAAGGTAAAATTAATCAAGGAATAAATCTTCCAACAGCTAAAATCATTAAGACAAGCAGTGGATAGTAGAATGTCCATCATTTTCCTATGTCAAGCTGGGAAGGTATTAATGAACATAATAAAAATAATGTTACTATAAGACAAGGCATTAGGAGCTCTGAAAAATATTTTTAATAGTATCCCAAACTTTTTACCAAAATGGTTGAACATAGACACAGTAATAAAGAATTTGATGAAGTGTTCCCACCAGAGCCTAACAAAACCAACAAAGGGTGGAACAAGCAGAGCTGATTGTTTGTAACTTGTGTTCATATAAGGGTAGATTTTAAAAGGTGTGTGTCGGCATACATGTGCGCACACTACCCGGCGCGCACACATGTATGCCTGATTTTATAACATGTGCGCGCAGGTGTGCGCATTTTATAAAACTGGTGGTCGGCGCACGCAAGCGGGTGCACAATTGTGCACCTTGCATGCGCCGAGCGGCACTGCCTTCCCCTGTTCCCTCCCCCCTAGCCTGACCTTCCCACCCCTTCCCCTAACCTTTCCCCCCCTAACCCTACTGTAACCTCCCCAACCTTTGTCTTACCTTTTGTGCCTGGCTCCGGGAAGGCGCAAGTTGTGCGCGCCGGCAGCCTGCTGGCACGTGATCCTCCGACACAGTGGCAAATGGCCGTTATGTTGGAGGCCTCTGGCCCCACCCCCCTCTCTGCCCCAGACCGTCCCGCCCATGCCCTGCCCCTGTTTGCAAGCCCCGGGACTTACACACGTCCCGGGGCTTTACGCACGGCGCTGGGCCTTTTTAAAATAGGCCGGGCGCGTGTAACCCATCCTACATGCGTAAGTCCTCTGGATTTACATGTGTAGGGCTTTTAAAATCCAGCCCATAGTGTACTGATTGTGACAAAGACACAGACAAAAAGGTCCTGACACCTTTCTCCCCAAAATAATACAATTGGGTATCCTCCATGATCTCAAACCCTTTGTAAAATTTGCAACAAGGTCTATACATATGTCAATATATAAGAGAGCATGGGTGACCGCTGAAATTTTAACAAGCAACAGTAACTCCAGAAAAGTCAGCAACCCCTTTCAAACTAGATTTCAAGAGGGTAATTTTTAAATCATGTGACTAGCTGTCAGGCCTGTAAGTACTTTGAGATAGCAAGAAGGAAGAGATAATGAGGTGGTAATGGGGGCTGGGAGAACATGAGAGGGGGTGACTGGAGGGGATAGAAGGGCTAGAGATAGGTGACAGCCAGAAAGAAAGGATCAGCCAGGGTGATAGAGTCAGAAAGGAGGGCACTGTTCTGGGAAAGAACAAGGGAGTCAAGATACCTAGAGACTGGTGAGAAGAGCAAACCTGTAAGGGGAAGGGGAAGGGATGGAGGCCTGAAAGGGGGTGATAGAGGGGAGAAACGGAGAAGAGAAAGATTGGGACAGGTCGATCTGGAGGGTAAGAGAAGGATTTCAGCCAGTATTTAATGAGTGTGGGTCAAGCACCTTTTTTCACCATATTATAATTCTACTTCAGCCAATTCTTTATCCATTTATAAATGATAAACCTCATCTTCAGTCAACTGAAAATCATATATATATATATATATATATGTTATTTATAATCTGGTCCACAGACATTATAAATAACAGGCATATCCGCCCCCAGCATATGTGCATATGATTCAGTACATGCAAGTATTTGAAATGCATTGAAAACATGTACTTTCTCTACCTGTTTTATAAACATATGCATGTATATTTTACATGCAAAAAAAATATTACTTGTTTGCATAAAGCCCTGGTTAACATGTGGAAGTCACACATACTTGAAATCACCAGTTTTCT
The DNA here is from genome assembly GCF_901001135.1 of Rhinatrema bivittatum. Taxonomy (NCBI): domain Eukaryota; kingdom Metazoa; phylum Chordata; class Amphibia; order Gymnophiona; family Rhinatrematidae; genus Rhinatrema; species Rhinatrema bivittatum. The sequence continues at coordinate 643,894,951 of NC_042616.1, read as the reverse complement.
AATACCTCCATCAGTCCATCAACCATTTACTGAGACACTCCTAGTACTTAGTTTGCAGTAGCTTAGAGGTTAGAAGAGTTGCTTGGGAGACAAACGAGGGTTTGATCCTTCCTTCCAGTAAGAGAAAATACATTTAGTGTTATAAAAAAATTACAATTAAATTAATTACTGGAGCTGTTGCTACTGCATATAGTACCAGTAACAAATCTAATGTTCTGACAGTAGTCTGGTTAGGATAAAAAAAAAAGGGAATGAAAGACATTCTTACAGACATGGTGCTCCAGTCTCTTCCTGGTCCTAGAGCTCTTCCAGGTCACAGTCAGTGGTTTATTCATTGCCCTCCCCCCTAAAAATAAAATAAATTGACAATACAGTGGGAGCACTGAGAGGAGAGGATTGCTGTGCTGGTGGCTGAAGAGAATTTGTAAGTACTGCTTGGGGAAATTTTCAGTACTTAAAAGTTTAGGGGAGAAGTTAACTATTGGTGGTATATTCTTTAGTGTATTTCGGTGTCTGTATTAAATAGCTAGTCAGAAGGCAAGCAAAATTAACAGGACTTTGTGTGTTTGAATTAAATAGCTAGTTAGAAGGTAGGCCAAAACCAGCAGTTTGTGTGTTTTGTATTAAGTAGCTAGGCAGGAGACAGGCAAAAACCAGGAGTTTCTGTGTTTGTCTTTTCCTTCCACCCATTCCTAACTTATCCTTTGATTTATGGGCAGGTGACACTTTCACCTTCTCAAGAGTTTAATCATCCCCTTTTAGGTCACTATCAGATAAATAGTGAATACACTAATAAATTTAAAGGACCCTAATTGTATGCATTCCTACTCCCATAGTATTCTAAACTTAATTAGGAACTAAATAAAATTAAGATGAAGACAGCAGTCTAGCACCAAGAGGGAGGCCTTCCAGTTTTTTGCATCGAGTATAGCATGTATGATTTTTTTTACCCATCAGTGAGAGGGTGTATGTGTGTACCTTATGCAAAGAACTGTCTCTCAGAGAACGAGTCTGATCTCTGGATGTTAGAGTGGCAGGCTTGGAGGAGCTGAGGCAGACAGAGAGGAATATAGATGAAACTTTCAGGGACATAGTAGCCAAGTCCCAACTCCAGTCTGGAACCCTGGTGCTACCTTGGAGAAGGAAGGTCTCCTGGTTGGAGAGCATCAACCTGGTGCATCAGGAAATGATCCTGTAGCAAGTACCTGCTCTCCACATGATGCATTGTCCTCTCGCACTGAGGATGTGGCTCCCAGGGCTACTGCCCAGGAGGGAAGGGTTAGGTCGGCCGTCATAATTGGTGATTTGATTATTAGGAATGTAGACAGCTGAGTGGCTCATGAGGTTGAGGATCCCCTGGTAACATGCCTACCTGGTGCAAAGATGGCAGACCTCACACGTCACCTAGATAGGATTTTAGACAGTGCTGGGGAGGAGCCAGCTGTCGAGGTACATGTGGGCACCAATGACATAGGAAAAATGTGGAAGGGAGGTTCTGGAAGCCAAATTTAGGCTCTTAGGTAGAAAGCTGAAATCCAGAACCATCAGGATAGCATTCTCTGAAATGCTCCCTGTTCTACACTCAGGTCCCCAGAGGCAGGCAGAGCTCTTGAGTCTCAATGTGTGGATGAGACAATGATGCAAAGAAGAGAGATTCAGTTTTTTTCGGAACTAGGAAGGGAGAGTCTTTTCCGAAGGAATGGGCTCCACATTAACCAGAGTAAAACCAGGCTGCTGGTGCTAACCTTTAAAAAGGAGATAGAGCAGCTTTCAAACTAAATCAAAGGGGAAAGCCAACAGTCACTCAGCAGCACATGGTTCGGATGGAGGTATCTTCAAAGGATACTAATGAAACATTAGAGTTAGGGCATCCCAACAGAGAGGTTCCAGTAATAAGAAAAGCAGTCCATGTGCCTATAAGTAAAGAATCACCTGAGCTAAAATATTCTAATTTATCCCTGTCAGCTGAAAAGCAGAATGTTAATTCAAACCAAAAACACACTTTCAAATGTTTGTATGATAATTCCAGAAGTCTAAGAAGTAAGCTCAGAGAGTTAGAGTGTATAGCAGTGAATGATGACATAGACTTAATTGGTTTCTCATAGACATGGTGGGAAGAGGATAACCAATAGAATAGTGCTATACCAGAGTATAAATTATATCTCAATTATAGAGAGGAGGAACTTGGTGGCAGGGTGGTGTGCTATGTCCAGGATTGCATAGAATCCAACAAGATAAATATCCAACAAAAGACTAAATGCAAAATCGAAAATAGGAAAAAAGCATAAATATTGTCAAGTTAAGAGTAAAACATTGATAAGGCAGGCTAAGAAAAATGTTGAAAAGAATTAGGCCATAAATACAAAAACTCATAATAAAAACTTTGAAAAATATATCCAAAGCAGGAAACCTGCACAGAAGTTGGTTGATCCCTTAGATAATTGAGGGGTTAAAGGGGCACTTAGGGAAGATAAGGCCATTGCAGGAAGACTAATTGAATTCTTTGCTTTGGTGTTTACTGAAGAGGATATTGGAGAAGTACCCGTTCTGGAGACTGTTTTCAAGGATGATTATATTATTCAGATGAACTGAACCAAATCACACTGAACCTGAAAGATGTAGTAGGCCAGGTTGACAAACTGATGAGTAGTAAATCACTTGGACCGGATAGCATACACCTCAGGCTTTATACTATCTCTAAAGCTCTAAAGAACTCAAAAATGAAATTTCAGACCTATTACAATTAATTTGTAACCTATTATTAAAATCATCCATTGTATCTGAAGACTGGAAGGTGGCAAATGTAACCCCAATATTTAAAAAAGGGTTCCAGGGGTGATCCGGGAAACTATAGCTGGTGAGCCTGAATTCAGTCCTGGGAAAAATCGTGGATACTATTTAAAGAATAGAATCACAAATTATTTAGATAGACATGGTTTAATTGGACACAGTCAGCATGGATGTACCCAAGGGAAGTCTTCCCTCACAAATCTCCTACATTTTTATGAAGGAGTGAATAAACATGTGGACAAAAGTAAACAGGTAGATGAGGTATATTTGGATTTTCATAAGGCATTCAACAAAGTGCCTCATGAGAGGCTTCAAAGAAAACTAAAAAGTCATGGGATAGGAGGTAATGTCTTTTTTTGGATTGCAAACTGGTTAAAAGTCAGGAAACAGAGAGTAAGATTAAATGGTTTGTTTTCACAGTAGAAAAATGTAAACAGTCGAGTGCCTCAGGGATATATGCTTGGACCAGTGCTTTTTAATATACCGGTATTTATAAATGATCTGGAAAGGGGTACAATAAGTGAGGTGGTCAAATTTGTGAATTACACAAAATTATGTAGAGTAGATAAATTTCAAGCAGATTGTGATAAATTGCAGGAGGACCTTGTAAGACTGGAAGATTGGGCTTACAAATGACAGATGAAATTTAATGTGGACAAGTGCAAGGAGATGCATAAAGGGAAAAATAACCCTTGCTGTTATTACACGATGTTAGGTTCCATCTTAGGAGTTACCACCCAGGAAAGAGAACTAGGCATCATAGTGGATAATATTGAAATCATCAGCTCAGTGTGCTGTGGCATTCAAAAAAGCAAACAGAATGTTAGGAATTATTAGGAATTATTAGGAAGGGAATGGCAAATGAAACTGTGGATGTCATAATGCCTCTGTATTGCTCCATGGAGAGACCGCACCTTGAATTCTGTGTGCAATTCTGGTTGCTGCATCTCAAAAAAGATATTGTTGCACTGGAGAAAGTACAGAGAAGGGCGACCAAAATGATAAGGGGCATGGAAATGCTCCCCTATGAGGAATGGCTGAAGAGGTTAGGGCTGCTCAGCTTGGAGAAGAGATGGTTAAGGAGATATATGATAGAGGTTTGCAAAATCATGAAAGTACTTGAGCAAGTTAATATAAATCAGTTATTTACTCTCTCAGATAATAGAAAGACTAGGAGGCATGTGAAATTTAAGATAAATTAGAGAAAATTATTTTTCACTCAATATATAGTTAAGCTCTGGAATTCATTGCCAGAGGATGTGGTTACGGGAGTTAGTGTAACTAGGTTTAAAAAATGTTTGGATAAGTTCCTAGAGGAGAAATCCATAGATTACTATTATCAATAAGTAATAGCTTGGGATCTATTTAATATTTGGGTACTTGCAAGGTCCTTGTATATTGGATTGGCCGCTGTTGGGCACAGGATGCTGAGCTTGATGGACAATTGCTCTGACTCAGTATGACATATCTTATGTTCTTCTGTCACCTCCTAGCAATACAGGACATGGGAGAAGAAAATAACAAAATCAATCAGCTCAAAAAAGCAGAAAAGGTGCCTAAGAACTGCAACAAATCAAGGGAGAATAATTGGAAGGCTATGACTACAAATGCTCGTAGTTTGGTCAATAAAATCCCAGACCTGCAGGCCCTAATGGTGGAGGTGGGCCTGGAAATTGTTGCTGTTATGGAGACATGGTTCAAGGAGTCTCATGATTGGGATTTGGCTATACTGGGCTATAACTTGTTAAGGAAGGACAGAGAGGACAGAAAAGGGGGAGGAATAGCTTTTTATGTCAAAAACAATATCCAAGTATCTGATCTGCAAGGAATGTGGGGTAGAGAAGAAGCATTATGGGCTATCCTAAAAGAAGATGAGGGTGCATCCAATTTTACTGGTGTGGTTTACAGACCTCCAACTCAGATGGAAGAAATTGACAGAGATCTGGTCAAAGACAGCCAAAAGGTGGGAAAGAAGGGAGAAGTGTTGATTGTTGGAGACTTTAATCTGCTGGATATAGACTGGAGAATCCCTTCTGCAAAATCTACCAGAAGAAGAGATAGTGGAGGCCCTGGAATGGGTTCTCTTCAAACAAATGGTAATAGAACCCACAAGGGAAGGAGTTATACTTGACCTGGTGCTCACTAATGGAGATAATGTCTCTAACGTCCATGTGGGTGCCTACCTCAGCACCAGTGATCATAAACGGTATGGTTTGACATTGCAAATGGGATAAGGAGATGTCACATAGACCCGAGTTCTACATTTCAAAAATATAGACTTTGTCAAAATGGGGATGTACCTGGAGGCAGAACTAGAAGACTGGGAGAAAATGGGAGCAATGGAATATCCGTGGGCTAAACTAAAACGAGCAATCACAAACGCAACAAATCTATGTTAGAAAAGTAAACAAAAGTAAGAGAAATAAGAAACTGTTTTGGTTCTCAAAGGAGGTGGCTGACACAATAAAAGCAAAAAGAACAGCGTTCAAGAAATATAAAGAATCCCAAGATGAGAAACACAGGAAAGAATATCTGGTGAAACTGAGTGAGACAAAGAAAGTCATCAAGAAAGCAAAAAGTCAGGTGGAAGAAAGAATTGCCAATGAAGTAAAACGAAGTGAGAAAGCATTTTTCAAATACCTTAGAGAAAGAAGAAAGGTCCAAAGTGGTATTGTGAAATTAAAAGGTGACAAGGATCAATGTATGGAGAGAGATGAAGACATGTCGGAAATATTAAACAAATACACCGTGGATCCCTAAAAGCTAGAGGATGGAAATGAGGAAAAGAGCGCATGGGTTAACTTGCTGGTGTGGCGGTTACTACCCTTAGGGGTAGATTTTAAAAAGGTGCGTGCTACCCGGCGTGCCCACATGTACACCCGATTTTATAGGGCGGCGTGCGCATGGGGTGCACAATTGTGCACCTTGCTTGCACCAAGCTGTGCTGCCTTCCCCCATTCCCTCCCCCCTAACCTGACCTTCCCACCCCTTCCCCTAACCTTTCCTCCCCCTAGCCCTACTCTAACCCCCTCCAAAATTTTTATTTTACCTTTTGTTCCTGCCTCCTAGTGCCACCCTCTGATGATACCTTTATGGGAGAGACCTGTATGGCACGGCTGGTGCTACCATAAGCTTGCTGGGCAGACTGGATGGAACATTTGGTCCTTTTCTGCTGTCTATGTTTCTATATCATGTACTTCATTTTAAACTCCCTCTAGTTCACCCAGAGCTCCCACCCAAAAATAGCAGACAACAGATGAGTCTGGTATCAATTGTGCTAATTAATTAGCAGGCGTGAAATTGAATGAATAACTCACCTAATGCATTCACATATATCTCTTATAAAATAGCATACTTCTTGCCCACATCCTGGAATGCCCTTAGACCATCCCTTTCATCTGCATATAACTGTGCATGCAAAACTGAAAATATGCATATACTTTTCAGGTTTATAAAATAGCATGTTTGTGAATACAAGCTACTTATTTATGTATATACTAATTTTATGTGGGTAACTTCTTTGAAAATTAAATCCTTAGTTGCCTATTTACCAAAATGCACTAATGAACATTAATGTTCATTATTAGTAAATAGGGATGTGAATCGTATGCCTGATCGTTTTAACGATCGGGCACACGTTTTAACGATCGGGTTCGGGTTCCGATTCCAATTCACATCACTAATTTTTTTTAGTGAGGCCCGCGCCGATAAAAAATCCCCGACCCTTTAAAATTACCCCCTTAGCCTCCCCCACTCTCCCGACCCCCCCCCCCAAAACTTTTTACACATACCTGGTGGTCCAGGGGGGCCGCGGGGAGCGATCTCCCGTTCCCACGCTATCAGCTGCGCTAAAAAAAATGGCGCCGGTGGCCCTTTGCCCTTACCATGTGACAGGGCAAAGGTAGCGCCGGCGCCATTTTGAATATTGGCAATATGGCCCGCGTGCAGGAGATCGCTCCCGGGCCCCCGCTGGACCCCCAGGGACTTTTGGCCAGCTTGGGGGGCCTCCTGACCCCCACAAGACTTGCCAAAAGTCCAGCGGGGGTCCGGGAGCGACCTCCTGCACTCCGGCCGTATTGCCAATATTCAAAATGGCGCCGGCGCTACCTTTGCCCTGTCACATGGTAAGGGCAAAGGGCCATTGGCGCCATTTTTTTAGCACAGCTGATAGCGTGGGAACGGGAGATCGCTCCCCGCGGCCCCCCTGGACCACCAAGTATGTGTAAAAAGTTTTGGGGGGGGGGGGTCGGGAGAGTAGGGGAGGCTAAGGGGGTAATTTTAAAGGGTCGGGTGGGGTTTTTTTTTATCAGGCCATCGGCGCCATTTATATTAGTGGCAGCCAATATGGCGCCGATGGCCCGAGAGTGGGTGATCGTGCCGGGACCCCCCCACTGGACACCAGGTAATTTAAAACATTTTGGGGGGGGTTCGGGAGGGTGGGGGATTTGTTTTAAAGGGTCGGGGTGGGTTTAGGGGTTGTTTTGGTGTGCTGGTTTTCCCGCCCTCCCCCCTCCCCCTATTTATGATTTTTCACGATAAATCAGGGGAATTTCTATTGTATCGCGACTCTAACGATTTTTGACAATTTAAAAAATATCTGACGATTTTTTTAAATTGTCAAAAAACGATTCACATCCCTATTAGTAAATAGACTCCATTGAGATTATTAGGGCATATTTGCTAACAACACATTAGCACATTATTACATTTTGGTAAATAAATAGTCCCCTAAAATTGGCCTTGCAAAACTGGTCACCCTTAATCCCATTCTGATTCTTGCCAGTCTTTTTGCTCCTTTCCATGCGTATAAGTATTTTTCTAGCATAGTGGTTTTCACTATTTTTCCCAGCATTTCCCAGAAAACCAGCCTGTCTTTACTTGTTTCAAATATAGATCCTTCTGTTAAATACATCTTACAAGGCATAAAACAGAAATGTTGAATTTCAAAGAACAAACAACAAGGAGTTACTATAAAATATGTAGTTGTTAATTTAGGTTAAATTCTATACTCTAAACATAAACCTATATTAAAAAGACTTTGCTGGGATGGAGAGGGGTTGTTTGTTGTTTTCTTTTTTCTTTTTGGATATGAAGTATGTTGGCTAGCAGAAACAGAATGAGAGTAATTTTATCCTTTATTATCTTTTATATGGATGGTTGACTGATGCACTATAAATAAATTGAACTTCAGAACATATCCATGCTGGGATTGAGAACAACAGCAAAAGACTGTTCTAATAAAAATGAGGACTCAGAATACAGAATGCTTCTAATAGCTCTATGCAGGTAAAAGGCGTAGCTCTGTGGTTAAAGTCTACCTTTTCAGTCTAAGTAGGCAAAAACACATATTTGGTGAATATGTTCTGTGCATGTTGTGTGTAGGTGGATGGCATTTCATGGTGAGTTAGCATTTTAAAAAGCTTGAGTGGCTGTTAAAATATAATGCATCTGGGGCATAAAAATCTAGAGAAACAGGGCATGATGAGGGAATAAGACACTGGAGGTCATCGAACAGAGAAGAATTTGTGAAGATCATATGTAATGACCTCACGGTTGATAAACAGTGGGACAATATAATGGAAAGAGCAAGTAGGATGGTGAGGTACAGAGGCATAAATAAATGAGTTGTAATATATCTGTACAAATAATTGGTAAGAAGACATCTAGAATATTTTGACCAGTTCTGAAGGCCACATTTCAAAAGAGATGTAGACAGGATAGAAATAGTACAGAGGAATATGATTGTAATCCCAGGTGCTTCCTTCCTATGCATCCAGAAATACCCCCAAGTAACTCTCACTTCTCTGCTCCTATGGGCTATGTTACTCATTTTGTAATTAACATCCTTGATTTACTGTAACACCTCTAAAATCAATTAGAGTACATTACATTCCTCTCAATACCATCATTGGCTTGAATCACAGCAGTATTCAATTCATTCCTTACATCAGGTAACACAGTATCGTTGACTCCAAGATTTCCATCAGGCAGTAACCAAAGACTTCCCCAGTATCCTCTGCACATTCTTCTCTGAAACCTCCTCCCTTCTTTGGTCCGCCACTGCCTGTGAGACCATGCATCTCTCCTCCTCCACCTATACTCCAGTTGGCTCCCGGGGGAGACACTGCTTCAGCCTCAGGCCTTTTCCCTTGAGGGGAAAGCCCCTGTGAGGCTCTTTCCAATGAGGGGAGCTTACCAGCCTTCCAGTGGCTCTCTTCAATCTCCTACCACCAAACTTTAAACCAGCATTATGTACTCCTAAGAACATTTCCCCTTCTCAACCTTCTTAAAGGAAGCGCATCATATACAATTGTTTTCATATTTTACTTTATTTTCTGAAATTGTAATTTTATGCACCTGATATTCTTAGCCTTGTGTTATTCCTTTTTTTATCTTGTATTATTATGTATGTTTTTAATTTGTAAACCGCTTAGTTCCACCTCTGTGTGTATACGCGGTATATAAAAACCTTTTAAATAAATAAATACATTTGCATTCTATCTGTAACTTTCCCATTAGGATCAGTGCTCCATGCTCTTTCACCATATATTCTGCCATCCAGTGGCTGTACATAGCAATTGTTTACATAGCCATTTTTCCTACCAAACACTAATTACAAACTTTATTAACCATGTTCAAGTCTCCAGGAAAAAGTCAAAGTCCTCCCCCATGCAGACTCTCTCCCAGGCCACACTCCAGTGACCAAAGGCCCATTATGCCACTACAATAGGCCTAAATATCTATGTTTTGAAGAAAAGATGGGAAGGAAGAACATGACAGAGAAATATAAACATAACAAGGACACAAAAGTATTTTCCAAAGGGACAAAATTTCTAAAACATGGATCATGATATGAGGTTGATGGATAGAGACTCAAGAATAATGTAAGAAGAATTTTGTTCAGAGAAAGGGTAATAGAGGTCAGAGGTCCAAGAAGGCCAGAATTTAAACAGCATGGGACAGGCTGAGAAGAGCTCTTGCAACTGCAAATTGAGTGTAAAGCTGGAGTGCAATGATGGCTATACTGTAGAAGAGAGGGATAGATAATAGGCAGACTGCCTGGGCTTAGCTGTCTTTATGTGTCATCACTGTTTATGTTGGCAAGTTTTTATGAGTTTACAACAAAATAAGAGAAATGAAGGTCAATAAACAATTGGACTTACTACACTCATGACTGCATAACTCCCGCATGCTAAGCATCATCAATATATTAATTTAGTTCAGTAAAATGGTATCACCTACAATTTATTTGATGACGCTTCTTTCTGTTTGCCTATGTGGCAGCAAACCACACGTCTTTGTTCAGCAAAAGCCATGACATGACCTAACATATTCTGTCTAATTTTCTGGCTTGATGATGGATAAGCCAAAGCATATGACTATGGTATTTTCTTTTGTATTATTAGCTCGCTTAATCTGCCTTTATGAGTTATTTATATAATTGGAACACTCAGTCATACAATATTTATGACAATTGCAAAATGTTTATAATGGGCCTTCTGAAAACATCTTGAGAAAGTATGATAGCAAGTAATCAAAACTACCTTCTCACCATTGCCAGATTCCTTCTTTCAGCTTGAGCTTCTTACATTTCTGTCAATTCTTTTTTCTTTTGCCAAAGTTGGTTTTCTGATCAGTACTTACAGCTGCACTGTCTCGCTTCATTCATAAGCTGTGCAGGCAAAAGTGAAGCTTAATTTGAGTAGGGGAGTATTTATTTTTATATGGTCTGAAAGCTATAGTTATGCCAGTTTTAAATGTCGCTTTTTTATTTAAGCTAAAATCCTTGATAAATGGAAGAACAATCCACTTTTATGATTAATTTTAGTGGTGTAAATATATAAAGAATATATATACCAGCACAAAGTTCATGAAAAATTGGAAGTATAGGGATGTCGGCAAGCCTTGATAATTTTTGAGTCTTGCTCTCTCCAAAGTGTGTACAGCTGAAAGAGGCAGAGATAGACAACCCGGTCTTCTCGATCATTCATCACTTGAGGAAATTAATACAATAAGTACAATTTTTAAAATATTTCTGTATGAATTTTAGAACCAAATGTCACACTCAATCTCAAGGAATATGAAGCTACAATGACCCCACTGTCAGACTTAATCAGATAACATTTTTCAAGCTGGTGTAATGCTGTAATGCCATAAAAAATAAATATTAAGTACATAAATAAATGATGATCAATGAATACAAAATAAAACCAGGCCAGTACGGGGGGGGGGGGGGGGGGGCAGCCAGTCTGTGGAGGTCTACCTGGTCCTAGGCAAGAGTGGGCCTCTTAGTCGTCTGCTCTTGGGCTGTGAGGTCTCTCTAACATACACAACTGCCTCTCTCCTCCTCAGTTGTGACACAGCTCCTGACATGGTATTAGAGCAGCCTGCAAGTAGACAGAGGTGTATAATGCAAAGGTTGTATAGTGGATAAGTGATGTGGTGAAATTTTGCTGCAAAAACTGTCCCTTAGAATCAACTGCAGAAATTTGCCACCACTTCTTTATACGTACACAAAACATATTGAGCTACATATGGCAGCATCTTTATAGGTCTAACCTGCCAGCGTATACATATGACAGAGTAAGGATCAAAAGATCTGGCATTGTATGGCAGCCTCTATGAGGAGGGTCCAGGATCTGTTCTATAGAGAGGAGGGTAAGTAGGCCACAGTCTCAAACAAGGAAATCTCTAATAGGAGTGCTAGCAGGCCTCAAGCAAACCCCCGCCCCACAAGACAGCAAACCCTCCCCAGCAGCTGAAGCTCTTGGAACCAACACACCCCCAAAAAACAGGACAATTAGGCCCACTCCAACTACTAGGTAGAAGAGCCTCAGAGTCCAGGGTTGGGGGTGGGGTGGGGGTTGAATGTGTACACTTCAGCAGATTTCTGAGGTCTGATGCTGTCAAGTTTCACATCCCCCCCTCCCCCTCTCAACACAGGGAATAAACAGTGTGAGACGTAGGTGGAATGTTCTTTGAGTAAGCGTGAGGCCATTTTCTCTCCATACAATACACCCGTTGTAAACAGTGGGAGCACAGGATCACTTGTGTCTAAAGCCAATCTGTGCAAAATGGATGCACACACACTGCCTGCTCTGGGATATACATAGGTGTGGTAAGGGAGGGAACAACGAGGCCAACATCACTTCCAGAAAGAGCGATAGACCAAGGCTAACACAGCACGTCACTCACCCAGACACACATATATATTGGCCCTTTTTTGGGGACAGATTACCTCCCGCAGTTTCTGTACCTACACATGCCCAATGGGTTTGTTCCTGGCATCTCTGTAATCCTCCCATCATTGATATCTGTGACCGCCTGATCCCTAACTGATAATGAGGGAGTCAAAGTCCAAACTACATACAGAAGATTATACATACCTGCAGCATGACAGATATCTGTGAGAAGCAAATATGATAAGCACTTTGTCAGAGGTACTGACATGGGCCCCTCAAGCCCTCAGAAGGCAGTAAATGCTTGTCTTGCAAGAGACCAACACAGAAAGTGCCAACCACATGACACCTCTGGGAGCACTTACCCCATACATTCAGCATAGTGACAGGTTTCCGAATGAGGTAGGTTGCAGGCTCCTGAGGTCATCAGCTGAAAACAGCTTCTCTAGCCTTTATGCTATAAACAGAGCTGGTAATGCTATAAACAGAGCTGGTAATTGAGAGTCTATCAGCACACCTGCCCTGCTCACCAATAACTGTAAAAGTGACAAACACCTCATGAAACACAGTCTATAGGACAGCAACTCTTCCAGCTCAGCCACAAGTCATGCCACCCATGTGGAGCAGCAAAGGCCTCCAACCATAAAACCTCTGAAAGGTGATGACTGGCCTTGCAAATGGACCATACTGCAAGCTGTTTGCTCCAGCAATCCTCAGCCTATGTGCTTTAATGGTGACCACAGATAGCATAAGGACTGTAATTTATACTAGCTATCACAACAAGCAAACTACTCTGCATATTTTCTAGGTGCATACCTACCGAGCAGGCGCCCATGTCTCTCCTCAAAGTGGGCCACCAGTAGAACTGCTAGATGGAGTTCAGGGTTCGCTTCTATCCTGGGTGACCAGCTGTACAGGAATTATGACCCCACCGGAGCACTTTCTCCCGAAGTCGGCGGGGCACCACCGTTTTCCCCGGCGGTACGGAGATGGTGGTTGCGAGCTATACCTGAGCAGGATCAATGATGTGGCATTGTGGTTCTGGAGTGTCATCAGGAATGAAAGAGGGGGACAAAGCATCTGCTTTGACATTTTTGGTTGCAGGTTGGTATCGGAGCACAAAGTTGTGAGAAGAAAAGAGCCCATCAGGCCTGTCGTGAGTTTAGACGTTGGGCCTGGTGCAAATACTGCAGATGTTTGTGGTCAGAATATACAGTGTTGCAATGCTGTGCCCCTTCCAGCCAGAGGCGCCATTCCTCGAAGGCGAGTTTCATAGCCAGCAATCCTTGTCTCCGATTCCGTAGTTCTTCTTGGCTGGCGAGAATCGTCTGGACAGGAAAGAACAGGGATGGAGCATGCCAATGGAGGAATGCTGGCTTATGACAGCTCCCATCCCTTCGGAAGAAGCATCTACCTCCACGATGAAGGGTTTCTGGGGGTCAGGATGCCGGAGACAGGGCCTATTGAGGAAGGCTGCTTTTAAGGACCGAAAGGCCGTGAGAGCTTCCGGAGTCCATCGTTTGGGATTGGCTCCCTTCCGGGTCAGGGCCGTAAGAGGTGCGGCTAAGCTGGCGTAATTGTGGATGAAACTCTGGTAGTAGTTGGCGAAACCAAGAAATCTCTGTAACGGCTTGAGGCCAACCAGTTGTGGCCAACGTTGAATACTGGCGAGTTTCTCTGGATCTGTGGAAAAGCCCTGTTTAGAGACTATGTGACCCAAAAAGGGTAGGCTCTCTCGTTCAAAGTTGCATTTTTCCAGTTTTGCAAAGAGTTGATTGTCTCTGATGCATTGGAGCACCCGAGCGATGTCGCAGTGATGGATGGTGAGGTCTCGGGAAAAGATTAAGATGTCGTCGAGGTAGACGACAACACACTCGTAGATAATATCTCGAAATACCTCATTCATCATGTTTTGAAACACTGTGGGCACATTACAGAGGCCAAAGGGCCTCTGTAATGCCTGTCTTGGTTGTTGAAGGCAATATTCCATTCGTCAACACTCCAGATGCAGATCAGGTTATACGCTTCTCAGAGGTCTAACTTAGAGAAGATGTGAGCTCCTTGTAGGTGATCGAAGAGCTTGGAGATAAGTGGCAAGGGATTGCGGTTCTATCGGGTAATGGTATTTAGCCCACTGTAGTCAATACATGGGTGAAGCGCCCTGTCTTTTTTCGCCACAAAGAAGAATCTCGCCCCTGCGGGGAAGTCGGAAGGCCAGATGAAGCCTTTGGCCAGGTTCTTCCAGACATAGTCCAACATGGCGTTAGTTTCTGCTCGGGACAAGGGGTAGACCCGGCCCTGGGGTGATTCAGTGCTGGGAAGTAGATTTATCACGCAGTCATACTGACAATGAGGCAGAAGGGTGTCTGCGTCTTCCTTGGAGAAAACATCTAGGAAGGATGCATATTGAGACGGGAGCCCCGGAGGAAGAAGGATGGTTGTCAGACAGGACTGATGGAGGCTCGGCTTGAGACAAGATGTTTAACAGGAGTTCCCCCATCAGGAGAGCTGTAGGGTTGTCCAGTTGAACTGGGGAGAGTGCCTTTGGAGCCAGGGGAGGCCCGGGACGATAGGATGGATCGCCTTCTCAATGATATGAAAAGTCAAGGTCTCCTCATGCAAGACGCCCGTACGGAGCTTGACTAGGGTGGTGATATGGGAAACTTGGCCCGGCAAGGATTCTCCTTGGATGGATGACAGGATGAGCAGAACTGGAACGGAGAAGGTGGGGATCCAGAGATGCGTGACCAGCTGCCGCATAATGAAATTTCCCCCAGCCCCTGAGTCAACTAGGGCCAGCGTGTGGAAGTCCTGATTGGTCATCTTGATGGTTACTGGAAGCGTAAGAGAGGGAGCAGGATGTGTCAGGCCCAGGAGGAGTCCCCCTCTGCTGCTTAGGCCTGGGAGTTTCCCTGCCACACCGGGCACAAGGACAAGACGTATCCAGCTTCTCTGCAATAAAGACATAGTCCTGCACATAGGCATTGGCGGCATTCCTCCGGAACTCCTTGCCTCAGCCCAGCTGCATTGGTTCCTCCTGAAGGAATTTGAGTGGAGTAGCCTGTCCTGGGGATGGTGAATGCCTCAGACGTGGGAAAGTGGAGGAAGACCTCCTGGAGGACTGCTGTTCTCTGGTCCGCTCCTGAAGATGACAGTCGATGCAGCTGGTCAATTCAATGAGGGCATTGCGGGAAGACAGGAGCTCTCGAGCTGCCAATTCATCCTTTATGCAGGCTGTAAGACCCTCCAGAAAAATGGAGGCAATCCTCACCCCAGTGAAGCTCTGTGGCCAAGGTTTGGAACTCAATCACATAGTCGACCAGGGGCCCAGAGCCCTGGCGTAGGTGTAGGAGCGAGGAGCTAGAAGTGGCCTGTCACCCGGGGTCTTTGAAGACATTGCGGAACCGTACAAAGAAGCAGGATAGGTCCTGGAGTGTTGGATCTGCCTGCTCCCACAGAGGAGAGGCCCATGACAGGGCCTTGCCATCAAGCAAGGAAAGGATGTAGGTGGTCTTGGTAAGGTCGTCGGGGAAGAGGGCAGACTGAAGAGTAAAGTGCATGCTGCACTGGTTTAGGAATCCTTGACAGAACGCTGGGCTCCCCAAGAAGCGTGGCCGATTTGCAGGTATGGCTTTCGTGAGCCCCGGTACAGAGGAAATGGAAGGAGCTGCTAGAACCGAAGAATCCAATTGAGAGTTGAGCCTTTCCATCATGGATGCCAAGGCCTCCAGTATCCTTTGCTGCTCAAGAATTTTCTGAGCCAGTCCAGGGATCGCCTGCAAGGTGAAGGCCTCCGCCGGGTCCATGGACTTGGAAAACTGTTGTGACCTTGGTAGAAGTGTGGACCCTTGACCTGTGCTGGGGTTGGCACTACCCAGGAGGAAGCCTACCACGGGTCCCCAGCGACAGGAGGCAAGGGAGACGGAAGGCAGGGGCCAGCTGGAGCTTCACCAATACCAATCCCATTCCCCGTGGGTTGAGCCTTTGGGTGCCAGGACCAGCTATAGAGATGCGGGAAGTAGAGGAGATGGGTTCTGGTCTGATGGTCGGTGGCAGGCAGCAATCAGGTAACGTGAGGTCCAGTCCAATAGTCGGTGGCCTGCGGCAATCAGGCAACATGAGGTCCAGTCCAGTGGTCGGTGGCAGGCGGCAATCAGGCAACGTGAGGTCCAGTTCAATGATCAAGCTGAGGAATTCGTCTGGAGGGAGAAGGAGGAGACTGGGGTCTGGAACAAGCGAAGTAAGGCAGGAACAGGGACAGAAACAGGAACAGGACCACGATGAGGAGCTGGGACAGGTGGGCAGGCGAAGACAAGAACCGGAGGCAAAAGCAGGAGCAAACAAAGAAGCAGCGAGAGGCAGCTATGAGACCTGTTGCCAAGTCGTCCGTCTTGAGTTGCTGCAAGGAATATATAGGGGAGAGGCCCGATGTGAACAGGAGGGGCTGGCGGCGTCTCCCTGCCGCGGGCCCTTTAAATTTGTGCGGGGGATGCTCGGGAGGAGGACGTGGGGCCCTGGTGGCGCGAGAGGAGCGCGGGCCCTGCCGAGGCGAGGAAGTGGCGAGGGAGTGGCGAGGGAGAGACGGGGAGTCGATTTGGAGCCGGTAGGCTTAACAGTTACTGTATACAGTGGCTTTTCCCCACCCTTGGAAATTTCTCTGGGTAATGTGGGCAACGTTATCCGTGTTGTAGTACAATGTGCGTTATTTTTCCTCATTTATCGTGTTCATGTATGTGTAAAATACTTTATTATCCATGGAAATGGTTTGAAAATCTGCCTGTCAATATCCTGTATTATCATTAGTACAATTCAAAATCTGACCCATCTCTACATGTTCATTCCGAACAAGCTATGATCAACATTTCTGAAGAGTGGAATGTCTGCTGGTATTCTGTTCATCAGATAAAAATGACACTTTCAGAATGAGGATGAATTTTGTAGACTTTTACAGATCTTAGCTGTATTTATGGGTGTATTTTGGAATAGTATAATACTTTGTTCTTTATGACTTACATTAGATAGCACAACTTCTTAGTTATGATATATGTTAATGCCTGTTCTGCTCTTTATGGACTGAATATATTTTGTGAAGCTTTTATAAAGGCTCATTGAATTTGTGTATGAATGTGTACTGTATATACATATCCATAACTATATATTTATATATCTATATCTAGATAGATAGCTAGAAACAAAATTAGAGTACTAGGTAGCCAAACTACCAAAAATGTGGTGCCTGCCACCTGGCAAAGGAGCCAGGGCTAGGAAGGGGAGGAACAGTAGCCACATGGGCTGTAAAGAGGGACTAGGTCTGCCAGGGCTTGTACCTTTACTGTATGTGTTGTACATATATTTACATGCAAACCTTGTTATTAATAATATTTATGTTTCTATGTGGCATGTATATCACTATATTTATAAATATATTTTTTTAATCTGATGAACAGAATACCAGCAGACATTCCACTCTTCAGAAATGTTGATCATAGCTTGTTTGGAATGAAGATATAGAGATGGGTCAAATATCTATGTATAGTGATACTGAAATGTAAGCAATGAATCAAAATATGCTATAAGGAAATGATGCATGTTATGACAGGAAAATAAATATTAAAAATACTTGCAGATGCAGAATAGGCAAACAGCTGGCTGTTTTGTTTCCACTGATTCATGCTGATCTGTCATTTCTCACAAATAGACAAGAAGGGAAAAAGTGAAGAACAGGCAAAAGAAATGGGGAAAATATGCAATCAGAAATTTACAAAAGCCAGAAAAGTCAAATAGAATTATAAAATAAGGAGGACTAAATTAGAAAACTGAGGAGAGAAATATAGGAAGAATAAAGTAATAGAGAAAGAAGAATGAACAGAAAATGAAAGAAACAAAATAAAATACAGAACAGAAAATAATAAAGAGAAAGGCTCAGAAGGGAGATGGCAGATGAGAGAAAATTAGGGAAATGGAACAAGAAAGAAATAGCAGTGATAGATGGTATCAAAGTATAGGTATTTAGAGAATTAAGAAAAGAAATATAATTAAGATTTGAACATATCTATTATATTAAAAATGAATGTGCTTTATTACAGTTTCAGACATAAAAGAGAGTGACAAAGGCTGGTGAAAGAGATGAACTGAAACCTAGAAGAGTGATTCTAGCTCTCAAAGCCTGGAACATCTTTTTCAATAGAAAAGAATGTACATGGATTTTATTGATTTGAATGACAGTAAAAAAATCAAATATGGATATCTTGATGATATCAGTCATTTAAATGACAATCAACATTTATTTGAAAAAGCTGCAGTTTCTTAATTTAAACACATTTTAAATAGTGTTCCAGGATTCAGTAAGTCATTTGGGCCTGGATTTACCCAAATGCACTAAATATTGCATGTGATAGGAAAAGGGGTGTGTTTTATGGTAATATGCAGTTTATTACAATTTGCGCTAATACCTATGTGAAGTGCAAATTGTGAAAACGTTTTCGCACTTTGTGATAAGTGCCAGAATTGTTCTATTTCCTACATAACCATGTTTAGTAGTGTTAAGCAACTGGAAAGCCAGCCTAGCTATCAGGGCCCTCCTATCATGGTGGTGGGGGTGGGGGGGGGGAGGGCGAGAGAGAGAGAGAGTGTGCCTAGCCATAATGCCCTCATCCTAGGTAGGTAAGCTAGGTTGAGAGAACATTACACAAATCTCATCTTTGGGTGAGTTTCCTCACTCCGAAGGTCATCAAATCTTCACAAGAGAGCACTGTTTTCTATTCGTACGTCTCACTTTGAATGTCAAAGTGGCCCCTAACCCCTACACTAATACCTAAACATCACCTCGAGTTACTAGGTGGGTCTCCTATAGAGATATAAATACTAGGGATGTGAATCGGGCTTCGGACGATTGAAAATATCGGATGATATTTTCAAAATCGTCAGAAATTGGGGGCTCCCCCAAAACGATAGGAAAACCCCACGATAATGATCATGGGGGTTCTCGTATCGTTTTGGGGGAGGGCGGAAAAAACGGCACACAAAAAATAACCCCTAAACCCACCCCGACCCTTTAAAACTAATCCCTTAGCTTCCCCCACCCTCCCGACCCCCCTAAAAACTTTTTACAGGTACCTGGTGGTCCAGTGGGGGTCCCTGGAGCGATCTCCCGCTCCAGGGCCATCGGCTGCCACTAATCAAAATGGCGCCGATGGCCCTTTGCCCTTACCATGTGACAGGGTATCCGTGCCATTGGCCGGACCCTGTCACATGGTAGTAGCACTGGATGGCCGGTGCCATCTTGTGCTCCTTCCATGTGACAGGGGCTGACCAATGGCACCGGTAGCCTCTGTGACATACTAAGGGCAAAGGCTATCGGCGCCATTTTGAATACTGGCAGCCGATGGTCCGAGTGCAGGAGGTCGCTTCCGGACCCCCGCTGGACTTTTAGCAAGTCTTATGGGGGTCAGGAGGTTCCCACAAGACTTGCCAAAAGCCCCTGGTGGTCCAGCGGGTGTCCGGGAGCGATCTCCTGCACTCGGGCCATCGGCTGCCTGTAATCAAAATGGCGCCAATAGCCTTTGCCCTTACTATGTCACAGGAGCTACCGGTGCCATTGGTCAGCCCCTGTCACATGGTAGGAGCACAAGATGGCGTGGGCCATCCAGTGCTCCTACCATGTGACAGGGTCCGGCTAATGACATGGATACCCTGTCACATGGTAAGGGCAAAGGGCCATCGGCGCCATTTTGATTAGTGGCAGCCGATGGCCCGGGAGCGGGAGATCGCTCCAGGGACCCCCACTGGACCACCAGGTACCTGTAAAAAGTTTTGGGGAGGTCGGGAGGGTGGGGAAAGCTAAGGTATTAGTTTTAAAGGGTCGGGGTGGGTTTTTTGTTTATTGGTTTGATAAACAAAACCGCGATCGGTTTGATAAACAAAACCGCGATCGGGCCCGATGAAAAAAAACCCACATGTGAATCAGAACCGGAATCCGAACTGATTCCGGTACCGATTCACATCTCTAATAAATACATACCTAGGATGAGAGGATTATGAATTATGGCTAGGTTCTCTCTCTCTCTCTCTCTCTCTCTCAGGCCATGACAGCTACATTGGCCCCAAACTCCTCCTGTTTTTCTCCTTTGCATCACACCATGCATTATGGTGCTTTCGCATACGTTAAAGGTGCTTAACGCATGCAAAAACACCATATAGCAGTTTGATAAATGACCCCTAAACTAGCTATGTCCCCCACTATTCTAAATGGATCATACTTCTAGTTCTTCCAAATATCAAAAAGAAAAATATTCTGTATTCCAGTTACTTTAATCTTATTTAAATATAAAAGATAGAGTCCATTATGCTAATTGCACTTTGATGGCACACATTTCTCCTTACAATGTAGAGCCAAATTGCCTACTACATAGACTGGAAATATAATAGTGACTTTTGTCTCTCTGATTGCTTTTGGCTTGCAGAATAAATACATTTTCTTGTGTCATTGTTCCTTTGAGAGTACACAAGATGATCTTGATGTACTTTTTAATAATGTGTCTTCTTTTTATATTCAAAGTGCAACTTGGAGTATACCCATGTATCATTGTCCTGGAGCAATGACAAGTAACTCGTACATGTTCCAAGGCCAGTTAGCTAGTCTGTAAGGTTGTTGAAAGCCCCACTAAATATTGAATATTTAATTTCTTCAACTATATGGAGACACATGCATAGCTATGGATGTATAACTGTCCCAAAATAAACAGAAAACAGAACAGGAGATAAAGGCAAAGAATTTTTTGAACTTTTTGAGACAGATGCAAAATCAAAGTATTAAATCTTTGGTTGTTATAGTAAAAAAAATGATGTACATGTGACGTTACAAGCTGAATGATTCACTTATCATTGTCAATACTCATGCTGAAATTAAATAAGTGAGCTTTGCTTCCAAGAGGCTTGTGCCTTTGCTTTCACTGAACAACCTGCCATCCAAGATATGGGTTCAAGATCACCTGATTGCCGTGGCGTGGGTATCGTTAAGGTAAAATTTTCTGCATATGATGAAAAAGCATTGCTTTGAAGATGACTTGTCCACGGAGAGGGATAGCATGGGAAAAGCAATAATCAAAGGCATTTCAGTGGGTAAAACAGTGTTTTACCTGGGGACATGGGGGCTTTGATTATTACCAAACTCAATTCCAGCAAAATCACCCACATTGTTACATGGGATCCTGAGAGCGAGGGAAAGGACCAATGGATGTAGTCTTGTATAATCAAAATTACATGCAACAGAGACATGAGCCGCAGAGAATGCAGGTACAATTCTTTATGGGTCATTTTTAAGGGAGCAGTAATGAAAGCAAACATACACAAGGGCATTCACGTTCACTATTGCGTTATATCCCATGGGTTAAATTCACCCATGGAATTTGGCAAGACTAAAAGTAGTTTGATTATTTCCCCCTATATAGCTCGGACATCTAGAAATCTCTATAGTATATGTACAGAAAGAAGCACTGCCATACCCCTGAAAAATGTAAATCCAAGCACCAGTTAGATATCCAAACCAAAGCTGATATTTACAAGGCATTCAATAGTAATTAATAGATGTCTGCAGCAGTGTGGAAGAATGTATTGACGTACCAGATTAACATATAGATGAAAATACTGGCCCGCTCACTGTAGAAAAAGTTTAAATATTTATTTCCTTATTCTATCCATATTGAACAGATTTGTTTATGTCTCTAATGTCCTGAGAAAGACCTAGCATTTTGATTAGATCATTGGATACTGTTGAGTGTAAATGTTCTTTGTACTTCATGGATTAGTCTTTTGTACATATAGTTTTTGCTAACTGTGCAAGTTTCTTAGGGCATGTGCTTATCAAGTGCTCGATATTTCCTAAGTGCCTGGTCACAGGGGAGGCTATCATGTTGATGATGGCGTCCAAAATGGAGCAATCTGGTACTGTGTACTGGCATGTCTCCAGGTTTGGTGGGAGGAGGTAAAGTGTCTGATTTCAGTGAAGAACTTCTTTTCAGCAACTGAAGAGAAGAGTCGGGGCTCAGGTGGGTCCTGCTTACTGCTCCCTATTTTTCCACTCTCCTCTCACACACACACTCATGCCCATGCCAAGAGCTCCAGCAGGCTCAGCATCAGCAAGTTGGTGGCTTTGCAAACACAGAGTAAGAATATTTTTTTCTGGTTTCCACACCTGGCCCCCAATCACCAGCCCATACTTCCTTTCTAAACAGGAAGTGTGCAGGAGAGAGAGAGAGGGAGAGAAGCAGCAATGGAGCCCAAAAATGAATGCTCATCATTTTCTTCCCCTGCAGCCAGCCTGCCAACATTGCCCTTGTTCTGTCCCGAAGGAGGGAAAATACTTGGGGGAGGGGGAGGATCTAGAGGAGCATGGTGGGGAAGAGAAGTCATATAGGGGAAGTGGGGCAAGAGTGGGGAGAAAGGAGGAAGATGAGGGCATAGGATTTTGGATTTTTCTTCCTGGCTCCTAAAATGTTCTGCTGTTGCCTTGGAATTTTTCATATTTTTTTCAGCCTTGCACTAATCAAGAAGAAAGTGTGCAAATAGATAAGGTACATGTGTCACTCAGTCAAGCATCTGTTTTATTCACTTTTGAAAAGAGAACACAATTAATGTTTAAGCTTGATCTCGTGCCAGTGGATTTCAGCTCATCCTTAAAGATCCTTAACGATCTGTGATGCTGTATGCCTTCTCCGTTATTCAGATGAAATATTTAGTTAGAGCAGCTGTTCAAACTTTGGTGCCATAAGTGCATGCTTTAGGTGGTGAAAAGAATTTAGAATTTAAAAAATAAAATTACAGAAAATAGCTTGTTATATACCAGTTTCTTTTCTTTCTCATAGTTCCCCAGACCATATTAACCACTGAGCCTGACTTGTTTGCATTACCGTGGGTGGCAGTAATAAAGATCTGGGTCAGAAAGAATCTTTGAACAGAATAATATGGACCTACCAAAATTTACTGTAACTTAAGAAGTCAATAGAATGGAAAGAAATGAATGGGGAGTGATTGAATACAGTTTTCTTTTTGTTAAAGAAATTTGGAATTGAGGCTAAGAAGATTAACTTGCTAACATTCAGTGTAAAGTTAATGGGACATACAGAGAGGTTTAATTTTATAGCAGAGATAAGTGATATATGAACATGCCATTTCAGGACTACAATAGGAAACCATGATTTCTTTAGTCCCTAAAATAATCTGTAATGGACAAGAATGCCATCAGCCTTCAGGTATGGGGCAAAATAATCACTCCGGGCCCAATATTCAAAGCACATTCATTGCTATTTAGCCAGATAAGCAGGACTTATCCAGCTAAGTAGCGGCCGCTGAATATGCGCCTACATTCAGTAGCCGCCGCCGCTTAGCCATATAAGTCCCTTATACGGCTAAAAGTTATATGTATAAAGAGTGTGCGGATCAGGGGCAAGCTAGTTCGCCATTATTACTGATATTTGGAACTAACCATATAAGTATACATGTAAATTTAGATACACTATAGAGCAGGTCTAAACTTAGCCGTGTAGACTTATCTGGCTAAGTGCATATGTATATGTGTGTATTCAGTGGTTTTTCCATGCCGCTTAATATAGATCGTAATTTAGCTGGATTAGTTCTAACCAGCTAAGGGGGTTATTTTCTAAAGCTATTGACCGAAGTGGGGGGTGGTCCTGCGATAACTGGATCGCACCGCGGCGGTGCGATTGCTGCCGGCGTCGCACCAAATAACTACACCATAAAAGGTGTAGTTATTCGGTGACTTAGGCCTGGATTCACTAACCCCGCCGGGATCTCTGAATCCCGCGGTAATGGGGGGCGGGGGGGCAAAGCAGTGGGGCGGTCCTGCGATAGCCGGCAGCGATCGCACCGCGGCAGTGCGATCGCTGCTGGTGTTGCGCCAAATAACTACACTATAAAAGGTGTAGTTATTCGGCGTGAAAATGACAGCGAAAAAGATACGTACCTTTCGCTGTCTGAGAATTCTTCACAGAGTCGGCCCTGGTGCTGCCCCAACTCCTCCTCTTCCGGGGCCAACTCCGCCCCAAACTAGCTATTGCACGCGTGCGATAGCTTTAGAAAATAACCCCCTTACATGGCCAGCTTTGACTATCCCTTTGTTGATCCTTTTTCAAGAACCAGAGAAGCTCTTCTTGCCTACTGTAATCTGTATATCCATGATATCACCAACAAATATACTCACTGCATCAAAGTTTACCAAGGTCAAAAATAGTGTCAACTGCTCTGTTTTTAAACATCTATTTTAAAACAATAGTGATTTGACAAATATATTTTGCCTCTTCATAATCTATAGAAGAAATAGGCAACTCTGGTCCTGGAGTTCCACAGATAAGTCAGGTTTTTAGAATATTCACAATGAATATATATGAGATATATTTGAATGTATTGCCTTCATGTATGCAAATATATCTCATGCATATTCATTCTGGGTATGCTGAAAAACAGACTTACTTGTGGCACTCCAGGACCAGAGTTGCCTACCTCTAATCTACATCTTCATCATAGATTTCTGTTACCAAAATCCCCCTTTGAGAAATAAATCAAATCTAGTGTCTTTGTGGTGAAAGGCCCCTAGTTTTATATCACCAAGGGCCAATTAATGACGAGGTACAAAGAACTAATGTATCTATGCTAAGTGGAAAATTAGGAGAGTGTGATTACCAGCAAGACAATTCAGAAGCAGTCTCCAAGAATGCTATTGATTATAGTGGATTAAATATGTCACCTCTTTTAATTCACACACCAGTGAGTTAATTTGTTTGTTTGCATAACATTTTCCTAATTGGTTGGCATTATAATTTTGTAATTTATGCTAATGAGCTTGAATTTTTGTACGTCATGTGGTTTCTTGTAAATTGAGCCAGAAAGCAAAAATGAAAGTCAGTGTTGAACCATAACATACTTTTTGACCTTCTACATACATTCTAGCATTTCAGCAGTCTGGGATAGTTTTACAAATATGATCAGTACAATTTCATAGTGCTGTAATGACAGCATCATAGGAAAACCTTTTCAAGGCAACCCTATAAAAAGAACTATGATGCCAAGGAAGGCAGAATGACATTAAAGGATATGCAGTATCACAAGCTGGAGACTATGATGAAAATATCATTTGATGTGGCAAGTCTGGCATTGCAATGAGCAATTTGTGGTGGATTTGTGTGATGAGCCAAGATACCCTGGGTATAACAGGACCAAGTAGCCATGGACCCAGAGGATCCACAAGTTCCAGAGAATTAGGCACTCCTGGAATCAGGAACTGCATTCTTTGCAGATACTACTTGATTTGAGTCTTATCCAATCAAATAGCCACGACAATGATGTTAAAATGCTTACTATGGTTGAGGAACAGGACTGCAGACTCAGTCTCTAAAGCAAAATTAGGCAGGGCTCATCTTGGAGGAAGAATTAGCAAAGCCAGTGATGGAACTAGGAGAGTCAAAGCCTCAAGGACTGCACAAAGATAGGAGCAGAAGCATGAGAAAGCATATATTCCCCAGATAGACCATAAAGAAAGGCACAGCCCTTATGAGGCAATAGACAGGGAAACTGAGAAGGTTTCTGGGAGTCGAGGTCAGCAAAAGGGTCCCAATGACAATTTCAAGTGCCACTCCTTACTGAGATTCTACAAGGAGTTGATTCATATCACAAGACAGAGGTTATCAACAAGGATATGCCTTGGAGAGAAAAACTCCAGTAAAAGAATTCTTTGTCAACTCCCCGCTCAAGATGGCAAAAAGAGTGGCCAATCAGAAGACAGTAGATAGACTGCTCAAAATAGAAGCAATAGTACTAGTTCTGTGGATGGCCAAGGGAAAGGTAGTTACTCAATCTATTTCATAGTCCCGAAAAAAAAGGGGACATTCCATCTAGTATTGGACCAAAAAGTAGCAAAAAATCCCTGAACATATACAATTTCTTGAGAACAGTAATAACAGCAGTGAGGAAAGGAGCGTTCCAATCCCCTCTGGATCTTCAAAAGCATATCTTCACATCCCCATCAGACTGGATCATCAACATTTTCATTTCAAAGCAATGCCCTTTAGGGCTGGCAATGGCTGTAATGGCAGCCTTCCTCCATAAGGAAGAGATCCGAGCCCATCCATATCTGGATGACTGGCTTATCAGGCCCAGTTCCTTTTAGAAACATGTCCTAGCAATGCAGAGATTTGCAGGTACTGGAAGGAACAGGCTGAATATTGAATAGAGCCAAGAGATGTCTACAGCTAGTTCAGTTGTTAACTCACCTAGGGGTCCAATTCAACACAGCCCAGGGCAAAGTGTTTATAACAAGCAGAGGCTAGACAAGCTTAAGCAGTAAGCCAGAGTAATATTGAGGGCACAGGCTCCTACAGGCTGGACATAGCTACAGCTCCTCAGTTTGATGATGGCAACCATATAAGTGGTTCCCAGTGCTAAAGCCCATATACACCCTCTCCAGGAAAATCTCTTTATTAGATGGTCCCCACAAGATTAAGAAAATCAATGGAACTTATCACTCACAGTTTGAGCCAAGAAGAGCCAGAGCTGGTGGCAGGTCAAAGCCAATCTAGAAAAAGGGATCAATTTATAGCCTCCCTACTGGTTATAGTGACAACAGATGCTAGCAAAATAGGATGGGGAGCACACTATGAAGGACATATGGCGCAAAGCTTGTGTTCCCAAGGGGAAAAATTATTCTGGAGGCAAGAGCGAGCAGACTAGCATTGATTAGCTTCCCACAGCTAGTAGAGGGGAAGCCAGTAAGAATCCTGTCAGACAATGCCACAGCGCTGGCATATGTGAACAAGCAGGGGGCATGAAGAACAGACAAGTCCTAAGGAATCTGGGTCATTGATGGTTTAAGCATAGAAACTCTATTGGACATCTCCACAGAACATAGAGCAGGCTCACACAATCTGCACATATACTTAATGGCATCCTCTGTTAATCAGATCAATTATTACTAGCAGATTTCTTAACCCATCGGATGCTAGACCCAGGAAATGGGAGTTAGCAGACAGGGCCTTCAATCAAATAGTAGCTAGATGGGGGCTATCCCCAGTAGAACCTAATGGCAATGCACAGAAATGCCAAGGCAAAACAGTTTTCAGCAAAAGGAAGCATATGAAGTCTAGCAGAATAGACATGCTATTGCAAGAGACTCTTTTTATATGTAAGACTACTATTGCAAGAGACTCTTTTTTATGTATTCCCACCCTGGCCAAATGATAGGCAGGGTGGTAAGAAGGTTCACAGATCATCCCAGAGAGATTGCTCTGGTTGGTCAGGCTTAGCGTGAGGAACGGCTGAAGTTCAGCAAAGCAACTGGGAGGCTAAGACAGGGTTTAGTAATCATGGAGGATCAAATGCATTCTCTGTGATGGCCTAGCTCTTGAGAGGAGGACAATGTGTAAGAGAGGATACCAAAGACAAGTCAGATCAACAAACATTGCTAAAAGTGAGGAAAAATGCAACTTCATTTACTTACATAATCTGGAAGATCTTTGAAAGATGGTGTGCCCAGCAGAGTATAAGGCCACACAAGGCAGATATGACCATGATTTTACAGTTTCTGCAAGGTGAATTTGAAAAAGGCTCCCTAAGAGTCCATGTAACAACAATAGCCTGATACTGACGGCAGTTTAAGGGATCTTCTGGTGACACACTTGGACATAGTTTATTTTCTGAGAGGAGTAAAAAGATGCATCCACCTAGGAGGCCACAGGTGACACCATGAGACCTAAATCTGGTCCTAAGGGTACTGATACAGGTACTATTTGAACTTCTCAAGAAGGCCTTGGTTAAGTATCTTATTCTGAAAACAGCAAACTTGGTAGCAGTCTGTTCAGTGAGAAGATTCTCTGAGCTGGAAGCATTATCATGCAGAGATCTATATCTGTCCTTCTCCAGGGAAAAAGGTCACAATTAGACTAATACCCTTTTTTTCTGCCAAATGTAGTCCAGATTTCCATCTGAATCAAGTTATTTTTTTTTTTTTTACCAGGGTTCAGAAAAAGAGACTGTATAGGCAATAAGAAAGAACTCAGATTACTGGATGGATGTTTGGAACATAATCTTACTACTACTCCTACTACTTAGCATTTCTATAGCACTACCTGACATATGCAGCACTGTACAGACAACACATAAGAGACAGTTCTTGCTCAATAGAGCTTACAGTCTAATCAAGACAAGCATACAGGTCAAGAGACTTGGGGAGTTTAATAAAATAAGACAATGTTTAAAATTAGTCAATGAGAATAATCAGGCTTAAGATTTAAAAGCAACCTCAAAAAGGTGAAATTTAAATGGGATTTAAACAAGGAGAGAGAGGGAACATGACACACCAGCTCAGGAAGTCCAGTCCAAGGACCTGGAGCAGCCAGATGGAAAGCACAGAGTTGGAAATTGACAAAAGAGGAGAAGGGCATAAATAAGATTGACTTGTCTGATGTGTGGAATGTATGTGGAGCCGTGTAGAGTGCGATAAGAGAGGATAGGTAATGAAGAGCTGCAGCATGAAGGCACTTGTAGGTGAGTAAAAGGAGCTTGAACTGTATGTGGGAACAGATAGGGAGCCAATGCAGTGACTTCAGAAGAGGGGTTATATGGATGTAGAGACTTTGGCAAAAGATAAGTTGCGCAGCTGAATTTAGGATAGATTGTAGGAGAGAGAGATGGTTGCTTGTAGACCTTTGAGGAGCAGGCTGCTAGTCTAAGTGGGAGAAGATGAGAGAGTGGATAAGGGTTCTGGTAGTATGTTCAGAAAGGAAGGGATGGATTTTGGTGATATTTTAGACAAAAAAATGACATGTTTTAACAGTGTTGGATATGTGTAGAGAAGAAGAGAGCATTGAAGATTATTTCTAGGTTATGGGCTGAGGAGACTGGGAGGATGACCGTATTATCCACAGAAATAGAGAAAGGAGGAAGAGGGAAGGAAGGTTTTAGAAGCTGAACCTAAACTTCAGACTTACTCTTAAGATATTTAGAGGTAACCAATTAGTGTATCAAGCTGGACATAGTTTTTGTATTGTTTGCAGGAGCCTACAAAGGCAAAGCTGCCTCCAAGGAATCTATTGCATGCTGGATTAAGGAAGTGAAGGCCCAGCTTGTATAGTAAAAGGGAAGAGAGTCCCAGAGGAACTGAGAGCACATTCCATTAGAGCACAGGCAGCATCCTGGGCAGAATTAAGGATGGTAACACTCACAAATATCTGTAGAGCAGCCAGATGGGTGTTGCTGCATTCATTTATGAAGCATTACAGGCTGAACCTTCAGGAAAATAAGGATGCAGCTCTGGAGTACTCCCACCTGGGATAGTACTGTTAAGGTACGTCCCACTTGAATGGACTGATCTGGCATGGATGATTAAGAAGGAAAAATTAGATCTTTCCTGCTAATTTTCTTTTCCTTGAGACCTGCCAGATCAGTCCAGAATGCACTCCCTCCCCTCCCCCTCCCAAACCCCCCCCCCAAAAAAAAAGCAGAAGATAGAAAAGAAATGTTCTTTATGTGTATGTACCTAAGAAGGGGTATGGAAAAAAAGGCCCTCTAAGGCACATGGAAAGTTGTCCTGGAAGGGAGAAAAGCAGAATCAAAACGTCAAATTCTCTGTTCATTTGCTATACTGGATCAATTTTCTATTTCCTTTTTTTATGCATGAATCACATTTTCCGTGGCTATCAGAGGGAAACATTCGCATCAGCTTGAGCAACAAATTACTGATGTTTTCCATGCTTTACCAGATTATATAGAGAGCAGCAGGACAAAGAATGTTCCCTCTGCCTCCATCTGCTGGTAGGAGGGACAAAACCTACTAATCTGGATTTGTCTGACAGGATTCAAGGAAAGGAAAATTAGAGGTAAGATCTAATTTCACCATAATCTGAAAATCAGACCTGTTTGCAGACCTTGAAAAAGGTTTAGAATATGCCTGTTGCTTTAAAATCTCTTTTTTAATTTCTGGGTAGAAAGATAATATACTGTATTACCCAGAGTCTTGAACCATCCTGAGAGTTTTAAATCCAAGTCACTGAAGTCTTGATTCTGTACTTATATTTTGCTTTCTAATTCCATTTCTAGACACACACATTAAAATAATTTGAAGAAACAGGATTAAAAGAACAAATCTACATCCTAGAAGATATCTAAGTATTTTTGATCTTGTGGTATATGTTGAATAAGGTGTACTATTTTAATAGCAGTTACTGCAGGGATCCTTTTGATTAATATTTTGCTACCATCATTTCTCACTCAATACGTCTATTGGCAATGAATTCATGATCTGATATGCTTAGTCACATAGAATTGGCCTAGACTCTAGGTTTCCTAGGAGCACTTGAGCAATTCTTTGCATAAAGAGATGAACTTCGACCTGCTTTGCAGCAGATGGAACATTTTATGAACAATCGGTCATGTGTAAATGTTAACTTGTTTACCTTTCCTAATAGAACGACTAGTGCATGAACAGCATATGCTGATGTGTTTCAGCATTATCAAGTTTTAATGCCGTATGGCTTTGGTGAAATACACAGCCCCGGATCGTGCACAGAAGTGGAGAAATGGTTACATTCACAGAGTACTGAAATTTGACTACTTTGCCTTTGCAGCATGTAAACAGTGGGCTCAAAAAAAAATAAGCATTAGTGTTACTAATACCATCAGCTGCCAGCATTTAATTAAAGAAGACCTATGCATCTTAAGATGTCACTGTTTGCATATATGTGATAAAAGGTTCAAATTAAAATACCTTACAATTAGTTTGTATAAAAAATGACTTTTGCAGACCCTCACAATAGACAGTTTAGAGAAATACCAACCCTGTGTTTAAATTGTGCTCCTTAGTATTTTAAACAGATGGCAACGGCTTTTCTCTTGATTATAACTTTGAGGCATGCTTTACTAAATGGAATCAGCGGGCTTCATTAAGGTCCCATTTGATGTATCAGTATTATAAAAATACCATGTTAATTATCCTCAAACGTTGCAAGTTACCTCCATTTTCCTGCAATCAGAAGATGAGAGAAACCCCATGAAGCAAATTAGTCCTAATTGAAAGAGGACTGATTAATATTTAAATAAGGCATTGTGTGAGAGATTCTGCCATGAGAAAAATAGGCTGAACATCTGAATTAATTGCATAGCAGGTTAAATTAAATTTCATATAATGGGCTGGAAGATGAGTTGGCACAGTGCTTTAGCAGTGAGCACAATGGCTGAAATACCAGCCTTTTCTTCCATTCTTGGCCGGATTCCATTGAGATCCTTGTAGCCCTTACCTCTTTGTTGTCTCTCTTTCAATACCAACAAAGGTACTAACAGAAAATTGCAACCACGTTTAAAGAAAAAAAAAATTGTTAATCCATTTTGGTAGTCAGCACCTGCCTGCATTTTCTCCATTTCTATTCCACCTTGGCTGGAAAACGGGGAAAAATTGGTATTTTCTTTCCTTGCCAGGTTTAATGAGGATTGATGTCATAAAATACTTAATGGCTAGGATATAGTTAGAATTGTGCTATTAGTGGGTTATCACTGTCTGACATTTTCACTGCACAGGAGCATACATGTGGAGCCTGTTTAAAGTGATTGGGTTACTTAAGGGCCCCTGTTAGGGATATTTAATCCAACATAAATTACTTATGCACTTTGTTAGTGTTCAAAGGAAGAGTGTCACGTTGTACTTGTTGGCAGTTTTCCAGTCAAGAGCTGTTAATTACTGTACAGCTAGTGAATACATTTTGTGGCAATAAAAGCCGAAGGGGAAAAACTATATCTATATTCCATCTAACATTAAAAAAAAAAAAGAATAGTTGAGTACAGAGGAAGAAAAAATAGTCTGAAGTCATTTTTGCCCTTAGGAATTACACTGCCTTCATTTTCACTTTGAAAATACAAACAAATGACAGTAGGATTCCCTAGGGGATAAAAAAAAAAAAAACCCTGCCAAAAAAAAAAAAGCTAATGTATCTATTTGTATACTGATGATAAAAACTAATCAAGTTCTCCAGACTGTTAATTCAGAATATTCTGTTTTATAAAGTTCAAAGGTTATTGAGGTTCTAGATGCTTAATAAAGTAAGTAAAACTGGCGCTGTGTTACACCACCGCCATGGCCAGCAGTTACTTTATGATTCTTCTATGTGTCAATTATATGCAATTTCTTAAGGTCTTTGCATTTTTGTTATTGCCATACATAAACCAGTGAAAACTGGAATACCATGTCACTGCAAATAACCATAAGAACTTTGTAGAATTACACAATCCCTCTTATTATGATTTTAGAGAGCTTGTGGAATTGATGAAATTTACCTATTGGAATTATGTGGTTCATTCTGCCGGGATATTTATTACAATATGTATCTTCAGTTTTTAATCAAGATAGTCTTGATTAATGCATTTGATAAATACAATAAAATATAATAAATAAATAAACAGTATTCCCCATGCAAAAAGTGCATGGCCAGCATGTTTAACGTGCACAATTCATCATTGCTTTTATTCAGAAGAGTCTCGTTTATCATATACATTCAGCATTTTAAAAGGGACAGAATATATGGAATCTAGTCCTTGTATAATACCTTTTTATTAAAGTGGACAAACACTCTTTTGCCAAGGTAACCTGTTATTAATTCATGTGTGAAAATGGAACCGATTTATTTTTCTATGGATATGTCTTACAAAGAAAACCTTGATCCTTATTCTTGTTTCAAATAATGAACAGAAAATCACCTATGAAATTGAAACTCTTTTTTTTGTTGATTGTAACTTCAACATATAGTCATATTTTCTACTACTGAGTAAAAGCCAATTGCATAACAGAACAGCACTTTTAAGCTTTCCTTTCTTGCACATGGTGAACTACAAATAAAATAATCATGATTTGTGCTTAGTACAGTGGAACAAAGAGCAATATCATTGTCCCATGGTGCTAGGCAGGAAGTGACATATCAAAGTAAGTAGGTAGAATTCTACAAAGAACAGGAAGCAAACATTTTATTCTGAGCCACAACATTGATCCCAATTCTTAAACGGAAAATGTTTTGCATCAATCAGCTTAGCAAGTCAGTGCCAGTCAGTGAAACAAAAGGTCAGATGCACTGAAGAGTTTCTTCCATTTTGTATACGTGAAAATATGCTTAGTAAAGCTGACCCAGATTATTGTAACAACCGAAGTAGCAGCGCTACTAGCTAGATTCTGTAAATATGTCTACTTATCTGTCTGTTTAATGCTGTTTATTCTTTCAGTCTTACACTTAGGCATCATTTCTCTTTTGTTCTGTTATATTTAAAAATAAATAAATAAATAAATAAATAAATAAATATATATATAAATATATATATATATATATATATATATTTTTTTTTTTTCTGGATTTTTGGATATGTAGAATTTATCATTTGTTATGTGCACAAAATTGTACTGTACAAAGCCCATTCTCAGGGATGGTAACTTTGATATCGGTGCTTGGGCACACATGTACCCATGTATGCTGGCTCGCGCCAAAAGACACAGTCATTTTATAACATATGCGCGTATATGCGCGTATGGTATAAAATAGGCTGCATGCATGTGCATGTGCGTGAAATTTTATGTGGATGCCCGCATGTGCGTGCAAATGCTGCCTCTACCGTGTAAGTGAGGGGATTTCAGTAGGCACATGCCGATGCAATTACCAATCAAACCCACTCATTCCGAGTTCACCCAGTTAAGGGCAAACTAGACTTCCTAACCCCCGCCTGTTAATTATTCTTCCTTTTACCCTGTTACCCCCGACCCTTTGAAGTCCCTACCTCTTTAGTTTATTTTGTTTTCTGACTTACACGCTATCCGTAGCAGAAATAAAGTTACGCAGTAGGGGACCCCGCCACACGCTTGTGCGTGTAAGGATTTACATGCTGGATTCATTGAGAAATCCTGGAATGCCCATGTCCTGTCCAGACTACACCCACGTCCTGCCCCTTTATCAGCAAAAATGTTTGTGTGCGAACCAGGAGATACACGCATATGTGTGCAGTTTTTAAAATCCAGGTCTGCGTGCCGGTCCGACTTCTCCACATATATCCCACCTTTGGCATGCATAGGAATTTTAAAACTCACCCATAATTGTTTATTTTATATTTGTTGTGTGCCTGTCCTGTATCTATAGCTGCTGGCTTGGGGTTCTGATAAGTATCAAGTCAGAAATACCCAGATTTACTTAAAAACATAGGAACATCAGAAGAAGCATGCTGGGTCAGACCAATGGCCATCAACCCGACATCCTGTCTCTGACAGTGGCTAACCTGAGCCACTTGGAAACATCTTGTAGATGTTAATGGGGAGAGGCAGTCCATGTTGCTCACTCTCAAATTAACAGGTGGAGAACCCAATGTTTAACTGTTTCAAAATTGTAAATACACCTGTCCTCCAGAAACTTGTCCAAACATTTAATACATCCAGCTGCATTATTAACCTTGACCATATTCTCTGGCAACAAATTCTACAGCTTAACTGCATTGAGTGAAAAAAAAAATCTTTTTTAAATTTGTTTTAAATCTGCTACCAATTAGTTGTATGGACTGCCTCCTAGTTCTAATTCTATTTGAAAGGAGAAATAACCATTCTTTATTCACTTATCCTGCACCACTGAAGCTCTATCATAACCCCACCCAGTTGTGTCTTCTTCAAGCTGAAGAACTCTGAGTAGATTTTATAAGGGTTGCTTGTGCGCCCATAAAAATACACACTATTTTATAAAGTATGGGGCGGATTTTAAAAGGGTTACGCGCGCCGAGCCTATTTTGCATAGGCCCGGCAACGCGTGCATGTCCCGGGACGCTCATATGTCCTGGGGCTTTGTGAAAGGGGCGGGGCGGGGGCAGGGCGGGACCGAGGCCTCCAGCACAGCGGCCGTGCCGGGGGATCGCGTGCTGGCAGCTGGCCGGCGTGCGCAAGTTATGGCTGCCAGAGGCAGGTGTAAATAACAAAATAAAGGTAGGGGGGATTTAGGTAGGGCTTGGGGGGGGGGGGGCAGGTTAGATAGGGGAAGGAAGGGGAAGGTGGGGGGGGGCGGGAGGAAAGTTCCCTCTGAGACAACTCCGTTTTCAGAGCGGACTCGGAGGGAACGGGGAAAGCCAGAGGGGCTCCCCTAGGGCTCGGCGTATGCAAGGTGCACTAGTGCGCATCCCCTTGCGCGCGCCAACCCTCGATTTTATAACATGCGCGCGGTGCGCCCTGAATTAGGGATTTCAATGTATTGTCCACAATGACTGCAAGATCCTCCTCAGGAAATTAAAAAATCACGGGACAGGAGGCAATGTCTTATTGTAGACTGGTAATTGGTTAAAAGATGGGAAGCAAAGAGTAGAACTAAATATTCAGTTTTTCCAATGGAATATGGTAAATCAAGATGTGCTCAGGGACTAGTGTTCCTTATTCATTAATGATCTGGGAAAACGGGATGAGTGTGGTCATATTTGTATATGACACAAAATTATTCAAACACTTTCAGGTGAATTTTCAAATGAGTAAGGTTTTTAAATGTAACATACTATCACAGCAATTTTTAAAAGCCATTTATTTGCATAAGTACACTTAGGGGTAGATTTTTAAAAACTGCGCGATCGCGTACTTTTGTTTGTGCAGCAGGCGCAAACAAAAGTACGCTGGATTTTATAAGATACACGCGTAGCCGCGCATATCCTCTAAAATCCTGGATCGGCGCACGCAAGGCTGCCGATTTTGGGCAGCCGGTGCGCGCCGAGCCGCACAGCCTGCCTCCATTCCCTTCCTCTACCTAACCCACCCCCCCGGCCCTATCTAAACCCCCCCCTACCTTTATCCATGGATTTACGCCTCCCGGAGGGAGACGTAAATCCATGCGCGCCAGTGGGCTGCTGGCGCGCCGAGACCCAACCTGGGGGCGGTTCTGGAGGGCACGGCCATGCCCCCAGGCCCGCCCCCGAAACGCCGCGTCCCGCCCCCAAAATGCCGCGTCGTTCGGCCCTGCCCCCGACACGCCCCCTTCCAAAAACCCCGGGACCTATGCGCGTCCCGGGGTTCCGTGCGCGCCGGCGGCCTATGGAAAATAGGCGCGCCGGCACGCAAGGCCCTGCTCGCGTAAATCCGGGTGGATTTACGCGAGCAGGGCTTTTAAAATCCGCCCGTTAATGCAGGCAAATCTTATGGAGAATTCAGTGGCATATATTGTAGCAATTTTCAAAAGTCCACTTAAACCGCAAAGTGTGTTTACACATGTAAATTAGGGATGTGCAGAGGGACCGCATACGTTACATTCGGTATTTGTATTCGTCGGGGGGCAGATACGTTGCATTCGGCAAGGGGGGCCCCCGATCCATTCATGCGTTCCATTCTTATTTGTTTCCCAGCTAAAATTTAATTAACTACAACCCCCCACCCTCCTGATCCCCCCCCAAGACTTGCCAAAACTCCCTGGTGGTCCAGCGGGAGTCTGGGAGCCATCTACTGCACTCACGCCGTCGGCTGCCGGATTCAAAATGGCGTCGATAGCCTTTGCCCTTACTATGTCACAGGGGCTACCGTGCCATTGGTTGGCCCCTGTCACATGGTAGGAGGACAAGATGGCGCCAGCCGTCCATTGATCCTATCATGTGACATTGGCCGACCAATGGCACCAGTAGCCCCTGTGACATAGTAAAGTCAAAGGCTATTGGCGCCAATTTGAATACCGGCAGCCGATGGCGTGAGTGCAGTAGATGGCTCCCGGACCCCCGCTGGACCACCAGGGAGTTTTGGCAAGTCTTGCGGGGGTCAGGAGGGTGGGGGTTTTGTTTAAATTTGCTCCTTTAGACAGCCGAATAATTCGGTGAAGATTTGTTGTATTCGTGGGAATAGCGATACGTTTCGCTTCCCGACGAATACAACAAATATGGCCCTATACATTGCGGATTGCCAATACGTTGCAAACGAATGTACACCCCTAATGTAAATCCCACTTTTAAAAATCAGGTCCTTAGAGGACAGGACTCTAATTCTCCTCAATGGAGACAACCCTGCTGCCATGTTCAGCAATGATTTCTAACTTATCTACTCTGTTTGTTATTATAAACTTTTTTAAAACCTTGTTTTATGTATTGTTTTATGCTCTATGGACTTTTTATTATTGTTATGTTAATATTTATATGTATTTTTTATACCCTGATATGAATTGTAGAATAAAGTGCTATATATTTTTAAATTAAATTAAATTATGTGTTAGCTTTTTGTATCCAAATTTGGTCCTGGTTTTGATCAGCAAAATCTACTCTGCTCTATTAAGTCTGCCTAGATGCACTATTATTTGTTTGTTTGTTTGTTTATTTATTTATTTAAAGCTTTTCTATATTGACTTTCATGATACAAATCAAATCAAATCGGTTTACAGGGAACAGAGGCATTAACAAAAAAAGTGAATACTATTACTTATTTTATTTACTAAGCATGCCTAGTGACTGTATTTCCAGCTATACCAGCTGTCCAATATGGGGTTCATTACAATACAAAACTTCAAAACATGTTGCTTGTGCTTTACTTATTTATATGTTATTATTTTGTTGTTTTAAGGTCGCCACTTCATTTCCACATGGAATTCCCAATGCAGCAAGAAGCCACTGATATCACCATCAATGACTCTGTGTAAATGAGCCTTAAAGTGATAGTTACCTCATTGTTAGAACATAAGAACATAAGTCTTGCCATACTGGGTCAGACCAATGGTTTATCAAGCTCGGTATCCTGTTTCCAACAGTGGCCAGTCCAAGTCATAAGTACCTGGCAAGTATCCAAACATTAGATAGATCACAAGCTACTATTGCTTATTAATTACTGTCATAGCAGTTTATGGACGTATCCTCTAGGAACTTATCCAAACATTTTTTAAACCCAGTTACACTAACTGCTCTAACCACATCCTCTGGCAATGAGTCAGATTAATATCTAAAGTGATAGTGCTGGCGCTACTGAGTTATAAATAAATCCCATAATTTCACTGATACTTGTACCAATTAGTAGTCTTAATATGTCAGTCAACACAATCAAATTTCCCATCTGCACCATAACAAACAACTCTTCAGCAGAAATTCATTTAGGAAGTATAGAGCCCACATTTTTATTTTGTGGCCATATTTTTTTGGGGGGTGGAAGGGGTGGGGAAGGAAAGATTAGGCAGTTTCCTTCTGCTTCTTTGCTCTTCTAACTTAGTTGAAACCAGGGAAAACATCATAAGCTATTCTTATCTATCTGGGATTTTTTTTCCCTCTGTTATTCATCCCTTCCCATTTAACCTCACAGAGGACAACTTTCAAACAACTACGTGTGTGTGTATATGTCCGCGTGCAGTTTTACCACAGTATTTTATAACCGCATGTGTATTAGGGGTGTGCATTCGGATTGACCGCATTAGTAAAACGCAACTCATATTTTTTTTTTACTTAAAAAATTGATTCGACATAAACGATCGGATTTCCCACATATCGAACATAGATATGTTCGATATGTGGGAAATCGCAATTGTTGAGCCAAAATAAAAATATAAACCCCCTCACCCTCCTTAATCACCCCCCCCCCGACTTACCACAACTCCCTGGTGATGGAGCGAGGAGTGAGGACGCCATTTCTGCAATCCTTGGCGAGAAGCATGTGACGTCGGCTGCACGTCGAGTGACGCCGGCGTCACGTGATTCCCGGCTCGTTCGGCCCAAAAAGAACTTTTGGCCAGCTTGGGGGGGCCTCCTGACCCCCCCAAGCTGGCCAAAAGTTCTTTTTGGGCCGAACGCGCCGTCCGGCGCGAACGAGCCGGGAATCACGTGACGCCGGCGTCACTCGACGTGCAGCCGACGTCACATGCTTCTCGCCAAGGATTGCAGAAATGACGTCCTCACTCCTCGCTCGATCACCAGGGAGTTGTGGTAAGTCTGGGGGGGGGATTAAGGAGGGTGAGGGGGTTTAAATTTTTTTTTTGCACATATGTACATATACCCAACTCATTGGATTTTTTTTATGTCCATATTGGCCGCAAGTGGGACCCCCTTTCGGACATAAAAAATATGAACATAAAATTTTGCTCTGCACATCCCTAATGTGTATGTGTATGTATTATACTTGCATTTTTACCCTGCAGCTTATGCACGTATATGTGCTTGCACATGAATACATGCATTGAACTGAAAACACGTATATCGATGCATTGAACGTGCGTCTTTTTCCTACCTATTTTAAAAATATACAAATATGTATTTTACATGTGAAAGGAAAGTAGGACTTACTTGCTCCCAATAAACCTGCCTAAGCAGACCAGTTTTAAAACATATATATCAATGAAATTAACCTAGTTTACCAATTAGTCCACCCATTCACCCATTCCTTCTCCAAGTCATCGAGACCTTCCTAGGTCTTCAGCCTTAACCGCTAGTCAGCAATATACAATAATTATGCTTAATACCACTTATGCCAGATAACTATCAGGTGTAAAATTATATAAGTAGATTGCTAAATGTACACGTAATTGTCTCTTATAAAATAGCAACATGCACATAAGTGTTGGCTCCACCCCAAAATGCCCCAGCCTACCTTTTTTTTTCCATGCGTATATGCTCTCGTGAAAGTGGATATATATGCGTATGTGAGCAGTTTTAAAAAGGAGAAGTTCGCACATATGCTTCGCATGCATGTGTACATACTGTTATTTGCACATGTACTGTTTTGAAAATTCACCATTAAGTTATATCACAGTAACAGCCTTCTGCAGCTGACAATGCACGAGGACTCCTTACATAGCCCTGTAATCATACACCGTAAATCCAGCCATTAGATGTCACCCTTGCACATTGATTGCCTCTCCTTTCTTCCCCAAACTGTGGATGTTGCCTCTGCAGCATCCCCATCCCTGACTGGACCAGGAAGCAAAGACCTAATGGTAAACAGACTCCAGTCCTCCACATAGAGGTGCACAGCAGTGCCACTCAACTATAAGCTGGCATTCTAGCCAGTTTGCTACATAAAATTTAAAGCATTAGAACTTTAAAGTCCTAGACACTTATTTTTACTTTTCCTATATGAAGAGGCCACGTCTTTCAGCATGGCTTAACAAATATCATACAATTTTAATAAGTGCAAGTGAAGTAAGAGAACAGTTATGGCAAATTATTCGCTTATTTATTTTTTATTTATAAACATTTCATATTCTGCCATTTCCAAGTTAGCGCCAGGGAGGTTACAATCAAATTTACAATTTTTATATTAAATGTATTTATCTGTTATCTCTAGAAATTATGCTTGATTAACCCAACTGTATATACATAAATATTTATAGTATAGATTATAAGATATTACAGCACTGACTCTGCTGCATACAATTTCTATTTGTTGTAATCGTGCCAAATCTTTACCTTCAGGAAACTAATTTTAAACTTTCTTATGAAGTTGGAGGCCCAGAACATGGCAGACAACCACACACTTCAGGGTGCGATAAGCAGGGAGGGAAGAGGGGAAGGCAGCAGAGGGAACATGGGTGTGATTATAACTAGGATTTGGTAGGAACAAGGCAAAGATTCAAAAGCAGAACGTGACTGGTTGACTTGCTGTCCGCAAAGTAGGGCAGGGAGAAAGGCATGGAAATCATAAGGAGTGACAGCTAGATCAGACAAACAGTTTGACTTTGACTTTGTTTTTCCTCCCTCCTTCCCTCCCTGGAAAAAGGAGATGAGTTTGGTTGCTGCAGCTTTAATAGGCAGGTACAGCTAGGATTGATAAGAGGGAGGCCACCCTTGTTTTCAACTTTGGTACATATGTGTTGCACGCAAGGGCCCATTAGATTTTATGGAAAGTGGATTTTGGCATCAGGCTCTAGGTCAGACTCAGGTTTGGTTGGGTCTGTGGTCAATCAGATTAATCACAGACTTGGTTATGTCACCAGTTCTGTCTTTAAAATACAAGATTCAACAAGTCTCTGAATATCTTGCCCGGCTCCTATTCTCCTACAATCCCACAAAGTAACTATGATTCTCCCAAATGATTATCCTATGCTCTGGCTTTAGCTATATTAACTTGCATGACACTGTGCATTTAGCTGCTATGGAACAAGATACCTTTAGATCTATACCTTGAGCCTTCCTATCTCACATTCTAGAAAAAAAAATAAATTCCCTTAGATTCTATGGCAGAGATATTTCATTCTACTCCATGAATTCAAGAGTTTCCCCGATCATGAATCCACAACCTCATCAACCACTGGGCTAATCCTACTTAATTTACTCTTACTATCTTTGCTGAAAATGCTGCCTTATTATATATGTATTTATATTCTTGTAGTCATCTTTATATGTTTGCTTTTCCAAGTCAAATGGACCCTTTATTATCTATTGTATGTTCTACGTGTTACAGCTTAGATGACTACCTACAGTCTACCTTCTTCCTTTAATCGTATGTGTATATACAATATGTTGTAATCTCAAGTTTAATGTTCTTTTATCTGACTCTAATTTGGATTGTCTGTGATTAATCTGATTGACCTGCCTATTAAAGCTGCAGCAACCAAACTCATCTCTTTTTTCCAGGGAGGGAAGGAGGGAGGAAAAACAAAGTCAAAGTCAAACTGTTTGTCTGATCTAGCTGTCACTCCTTATGATTTCCATGCCTTTCTCCCTGCCCTACTTTGCGGACAGCAAGTCAACCAGTCACGTTCTGCTTTTGAATCTTTGCCTTGTTCCTATAAATCCTAGTTATAATCACACCCATGTTCCCTCTGCTGCCTTCCCCTCTTCCCTCCCTGCTTATCGCACCCTGAAGTGTGTGGTTGTCTGCCATGTTCTGGGCCTCCAACTTCATAAGAAAGTTTAAAATGGTTCCTGAAGGTAAAGATTTGGCACGATTACAACAAATAGAAATTGTATGCAACAGAGCCAGTGCTGTAATATCTTATAATCTATACTATAAATATTTATGTAAATACAGTTAATCAAGCATACCTTCTACAGATAACAGATAAATAAATTTAATATAAAAATGCACAGTAAAGC
Organism: Rhinatrema bivittatum; assembly: GCF_901001135.1. Classification (NCBI taxonomy): domain Eukaryota; kingdom Metazoa; phylum Chordata; class Amphibia; order Gymnophiona; family Rhinatrematidae; genus Rhinatrema; species Rhinatrema bivittatum. The sequence continues at coordinate 643,852,949 of NC_042616.1, read as the reverse complement.
ATATATGATAGTGCATTAAAACATTTGGGTGACAGTTTTGAAACTGCTCTTGGTTTTTTAATTGTCGCTGAGTACCACAGGAAATACTGCTTTGGGTCTGTGTTGTGGTGACTGACAAGTGGGAAGAACATCCACAGTTTACAGAAGGAACCTTTAATTACTTTAATACACATATCCTTAAAACAATCACTGTCTTCTAAAACAGAGATGCTGATGTATTAGTTTGCTTATTTGTATGATTTTAATTGCTCATTATTTTTTCAGTAGGTTTATACTGGCTCTTCCACACATGATAAATATCAGGTTTTGCAAATGGCATGAATTTATTATTGCACCTTTTTTCATAAATATGAGACCGCATCTTGCAAATTTATACAGGGAAGAATTAAAGTCTACTAAAGTACTTCTATACATACATCTAATATAACTAATATCTTAATGGATGAGTATAATCCTTTTACATCTTGTAAAGATTTTAAGTAGCTGTTTTGACCTTATTAATATTAAAATCCTCAACCATTTAAATTAAAAAGCAAAGGGGCCTATTTATCAAAATGCGCTAACCTGTGTTAACATATGTTAGTGTAAATAGGCCCTATTAATCAGTGGAGCCTATTTACTAACAGTGAACATTAACACACAGCAAAGAGTATTAGTGTTTTAGCTCATTTTGGTAAATACTGTGGGTCCCAGACTTAGACATATTAAACTAACGTTCAGAAATGATGTAGACCCAATAGGACAAAGCTTGTTTATGGTCAGTTCTGTGACTGGCTGCCTTCTTGGAAATGAGATGATACTTCTAAATATGCTATTGAGATAAGTGACTAGCATTTGTAATAAATGGTAATAAAGGGATAGCTTTTGTTTTGCTTTGAAAACTTTGGTTCAGCACATCTATGTTCCAGATGTATGACCACTAAAGCACTGATCTCTACAATCATATATATATATCACTGTAAGAGGGTACACTTTCAATTCAGGGTGGGTTTGGGGGGTGCTTTTACATACACAGTCAGAGGAATTAATTGCAAATTAGATATGACTGGTGAAGTTCTATCATTTGAATCAATGAAAGGTACCAACAAGAAGAGTTGATTACTACAAAGCAGTGTATTATTTACATGCTTTAGTATAGGCAGCCTTGAAGGTTATTTAATTCTGTCCAGTAAAGGTTTACTTCTGTCTATAACTCTGCACACATATTCACAGACTACATGACATAATTATTTTGGTTAAAAAGTCCTTTGAAATTAACATCTTTCTTTCTGGTTCACAGCATCTAGCCCCTAAATGTTCTTGATTCTGATGTAACAATTTTCAGTTCAGTGTGTTTTCTATATATTTAACATGAACTGCTGAGGTTTTCAAATGTAACTAACCAGCTTCTGATTTTACTGTCTCCTCACCACTTCCTAGATGTTGTTTCAAAAGAATGACATGTGACAGTGTTTGAGGCTCCCCTGCTATTGGTAGTGGAAAGTCCTGAAAAACTAAAAGAAAAATGCTAAGATGCAATTTAATAAATGTTGCAAAAACAGTTAGTTATTTTTCAAAGAAATAATGTAGACCCTGCTAAACAAGGTACAGAATAGATGGTGCACAGAGACATTTTATTATTTATTGATCACATAGTTAGAAAACAAAACTTTAAAATGATGTTTGTGCAGTGGATGGACATGCAAGCATTATATAACAACCCTAGCCATTTAATGCCGGCAAATGTCTCTCTTCAGAGGTTGCTGAAGATTTATTATAGGGCCTTCTATTATGAAGGCTTTTATTTCTTCACTTTGGATCTGATGTTCTCATCTTTGGATCACGACGATTGCCCCACTTCTCTCCAGATCTTGACAAAGCTAAATGTTCTCATGGTTTTGGTTTCTTTATTTCTCAGCACGTTTGCAAACATTTTTCATTCTTACCTTCTCTGCTTAAGTCTTCTGTTTCTTCTCTCTCTCTGCAGAATTCTTTGTCATCCAGATCACTGAGATGTGTGTGTGTGTGTGTGTGTGTGTGTGCTTTTCTCATTTGTCCTCCTCACTTGCTAACCTCCTATCCCAGCTTCCTGACTTCTTTTCACCTATCTCAGAAGGATATGCAATCCATAACACTTCTAATTTATTTAAGAACATAAGAAAATGCCATACTGGGTCAGACCAAGGGTCCATCAAGCCCAGCATCCTGTTTCCAACAGTGGCCAATCCAGGCCATAAGAACCTGGCAAGTACCCAAAAACTAAGTCTATTCCATGTAACCATGGCTAATGGCTATTAGGGTAGCTCTGCGCAAGTAAGGACAAGTATAATCACAATGCAAATACATTTAAAAATGGAGTACAGCCCCATTATCCAGCACGAACGGGGAATAATCTGTGCCATTTACCGTAATCAAATACACCAGTTATGGTTCTCGATTAGAGCCCTCTGCTTTTGTGCTCTAGGGAGCAGCAGGCAGGGAACAGGATGGGAGGAGGTGATATTGGAATAGACAGATCACAAAGCAGAACAGAGGAAAGCTATTCTGCTCCCTCATCCAACTCCCTTTTCTTCTGTCATTTTCCCTCTTAATCCCCCTCCTGTCCAGCGCTTCATCCCTACTCCCCTAACCACTTAATCCAGATCTCCTACCCAAAAACTGCAGACAAAAGACAAGTGCAATTTCACTTCAATGATTTAATTACTAGAGGTCCATGCTGTGCAGCTTTGCTAGTTGGCCAGATAAACAGATTCGGCTAAGCGGGCTAACTAGCAGGGTATATTTAGCGGTTGAATACACCCAGTCTCTTAAACTTAGGACTGGATTCATCATTCTTCGCAGAATGATGAATCCTGCAAAAAAGAGGGTGGGGGGTGCGATTTCGCCGGCCACACGATAAACCTTTAGTAAATATCCCCCTTAGTCGGTTATGTCTAACTGACTAACTTTAGGGCAGCCCTACAATCAACCAGACTTAGCCGCAAAGGTTAAACTGCTAACTCCAAATATCGGATTTAGCCTCATAACCTATAACGCCAAAAAACTTCTACCGCCCACCCCTGGAACGCCCCCGACTTATGTGACTAAATTCTAGCTGCTTAAATCATTTTGCGGCTAGAATTTATCGGCATATGGCTTTCAGTAAAGCCGGGTAGCCAGTTAGTCAGATAACATTATGAAAATTAACCTCATATTAATCTCATATTAAATACACTGTTAAATTTGCTGTCCAGTAACTATAATAGCAACCCTGCTGCTGCCATCTGGTGAAGTTTAATCATTTTCCAGAAAGAATATAAATATATGTATGTATATATATATACACACACGCACATACTTTTTTTTATTACAAACTAAACAGATTGAGAAGGATGGATTCCATTCTTTCTATCTTGCTGTCATTTCGATATGATCTTCCGTTTCTGACATTTGTTTTGCATTGGCTAAGTAAAAGGTAGGCTGGTTGCCCTATTTCTGTCTGCTTTCATTACCTTACTCCTTTTTCTGTGTACTCCATCCTTTTCTCTCTGGGTGCCTAGTGGGACATTAAAGGCTCTATAATTATTTCAATAAGATCCGAGTTATAGATTTTTTGTCCCACTTAGCCGTTTGTTAATAAACCTGTCTCCATGCTGAAGGCTAACAAATTTCTTACTTAATGGTACACTTTTTCTACATGGCATGGAAAAGTATTTCAGAAAACAATCAGCAGTTTGGATACGGGTGCGCATATTTTTTTCTTTATTTGCCTAGCCACATATTTAATCCATCTTTGCAAAAAGCTCAAAATGAAGAAAAATTAAAACATATCTATATATGCATATATAAATATATATCGTATAATTGGTATAATTAGTGTGACAATTGATAGTCACGGAGATAGGATGCATGTAATTTAGGATAAATTATATTGAAAAGGAAAGAAATACAACATTTAGGGCTGAATTTTCAAAGCCATTTACGTGCACGAGACAATGTTTAATGTGTGCAAATGGCTGGGGCTCAGTGCACAAAGAAGTACGCATGTAGCCTGTTTACACGTGTACTTTTATGTAAATGGAAAAGAGGAATTCGGGGGGGGGGGGGGCAGAGTTGGTGCATAATCGAATCTTGCATGCATTATTTTAAAATTGAGTGGCATAAGTTACGCCTCCTGAAAAGCAGGTGTAACTTTGCACAAGTGAGTTTGTGCGTGCACCAGATCAATTAACCATGCATTTTCAAAGCTAAATTAAGCACGTGAGTTTTCTTTGAAAATTCGAGGTAGAGTTGGCATGCAAAAGGTATGCACTGGCTTTACCCTAACACGTACAGTTATAAAACTCCCTTCCCTCTGCTTTTTTACCGTAGGGTTCATTTCTGTAGGCAGAATATTTTGAAGATATTTTGCTATGGACAGAGAATAGGACATATAGTTTCACAAATACTATACTGCCCAAAGTATTTGGAAAGCTGGGGCTAAGGTCACTGTAAGTTCCCATGTTTTGTCCTTTGGGTCTAGCTTAGGCCTTTTGTGTAACCTTGCGACAGCTGCAGAGGAGGGCTTGGTGTACCAGGAATGTCTTAATCAGACAAAATATATGATTCCACGTAGTGAATGGGGCCGTAAATGGTGCATAAAAGAAAGAGATAGCTATGAACTGTATGTATGTCCTGCTTCACGTTCATCAGTCGGCACCATAATATGGTCCTGCTGGCCCCCAGTTTCCCACAGCATCTCGGAACCAGATTCTATTGAAAGAATGAGAAGATTCAGTTGTGAGACTGTGGCAATTCTAAGCATTTTCCCCACACATTTGTGTACATTTGCATGTGAAATCGTGAAATGTATTTAGTTATATTTTACTTTATTAAAAAAAAAAAAAAAAGTCAGAAACACAAAGGAGTGGCAGAGGGGAGCATGGGGAAGAGAAAGGAGAGAGGCATAGGGGGGTGAAGACATAGGGGCAGAGAATGACTGCTAGGGAAAGAGGGGAGAGAAAAGGGGGGGCACAGGGGAGGGAGGGGAGAAGGACAAAGGGAGCCTACAAGGGCAGGAGAAATACAGAGGTGGGTATGAGGAAGGAAGGAGGGGATAGGCACAGGGGAACAACAAGATAGGGAAGGGAGAGACAGAAGGGGGCACCTGACGGCTGCCATTGCTAGAAAAATCACCTTCCTTTATCTCCCCCTCAACAGTCCTCCTTCAGTTCCTTAGTCCTGCCTCCCCTCTGTGGCACCCATTTTTTTACTGATGCTCTCCTCTGCTCCTCGCTGTGATCCTGAGCAACCATGGATCAGTCTGTGGGCTGTGGCATGCTCAGAATATCTGTGATGTTGTAGCACTCCCATCCCCCCCCCCCGTACGAATTAAAAGTTCAACGCCACAAAGAAGGTGAGCGTGTAATGGGACAGAGTCCCCACACCTGCAGGACACCCACTGTACCTTTGAGGACACTAGACACAGTGTTAGCCATGGTGAAAAGCAGTGGGTGGGGAAGTGAATCAGACACTTTCAGTGGAAGGATGTTTACCACTGATTGGGGGGAGGTACCAATTCTGAAGCTGCCCAAGATAGCCAGAAAACTTCCACACGCACCGACAAGATCCGACTACTAATACTACTGCAATTTATCGTTTCTAAAAAGCTACTAGACCAGTGGTTCTCAACCCTGTCCTGGGGACTCCCCCAGCCAGTCGGGTTTTCAGGATATCCGCAATGAATATGCATGAGAGAAAATTTGCATGTTATGGAGGCAGTGCATGCAAATTTTCTCTCATGCATATTCATTGCGGATATCCTGAAAACCCGATTGGCTGGGGGGTCCCCAGGACAGGGTTGAGAACCACTGTACTAGACGTATGCGGCACTACACAGATACACATAAGAGACAGTCCCTGCCTCCTGGAGCTTACAGTCTAGTCAAGATAAATATATATGACAAACAGGAGTCTGTGAGAAGTCTATTTATGGTAAGTACTTAGGATTTAAAAGCAACTTTAAAAAAAGTGAGTTTTTAAACTGAATTTAAGTATGGCCAGAGAGGGAGAATGACCTACAGAGTCAGGAAGTCTATTCTAGGCATACTGCACATCAAAGAGGCTGGCTGTGGGAGTGAAGAGCACACATAAGAGCAACTTGACAGATGAAAGGAGTTAATCAGGAAGGGTGAGCGTACATAGGTATTGAGAAGCTGCAGACTGAATGTATTTATGGGCAAGTAAGAGAAGTTTGAACTGTATGCAGATGTGGACAGGGAGCCAGTGTAGTGACTTGAGAAGAGGTGTTACATGGGCATAAGCATTGTTGAAAATTAATAAGTCATGCAGCTGAATTTTGAATAGATTGTACTGGAGAAAAACAGTTCGGCAGGAGGCCTTCAAAGAGCAAGTTGCTGTAGTCTTAAACAGGAGATGATATGAGAGTGGATGAACATTTTGGTAGCATGCGCAGAAAGGAAGGACAGATTTTAGGAATGCTGTGGACCAGTGGTTCCCAATTCTTTCTATGTCATGGCACACCTGGCATAGGGCTCACTTCATCATGGCACACCATCACCTTCCCTATCCTCCAGTTGCCTGGCATCATCACTCTCTCTCTCTCTCTCTTCTCTTCCCTATCTCTCCCCACCGCTTGGCATCATCACCTTCTTTTCCTTTCCCTCTTTCCTCTCCCCCCATCTCCCAACTCCTAACACATCACCATTTCCCCTCTCTTCCCTCTCCCTCCACTCTGCTGCAATCATCACCTTCTCTTCTCTTCTCTTTGTTGCTGTCACGGAGACAAGATTCACAGAATCTCATGATTGGGATATGGCTATACCGGGCTATAACTTGTTAAGGTAGGACAGAGAGGACAGAAGAGGGGGAGGAGTAGCTCTTTAAGTCAAAAAAAAAAAATCCAAGCAACTGAGCAAAGAAGAAGCATTATGCGCTGTCCTAAAAAAAGATGATGGTGCATCCATTTTTACTGGAGTGGTTTACAAGCCTCCGAATCAAATGGAAGAACTAGACAGAGATCTGATTGAAGACATCCAAAAGGTGGGATGGAAGGGAGAAGAGGTGATTGTTGAAGATTTTAATCTGCCGGACGTAGACTGGAGAATCCCTTCTGCAGAATCTAACAGTAGTAGAGAGATAGTGGATGCCCTGCAAGGGGCTCTGTTCAAACAAATGGTAATGGAACCCACGAGGGAGGGAGGTATACTCGATTTAATGCTCACTAATGGGGAAAATGTCTCTAATGTCCAGATGGGTGCCCAGCTCAGCACCAGTGATCATCAAACGGTATAGTTTGAAAATGCAAATAGGATACAAAGAAGTCACATGAAGACCCGAGTTTTGCATTTCAAAAATACGGAATTTATTGAAATGGGGAAGAACCTGGAGGGAGAACTAGAAGACTGGGAGAAAATGAGAGAGGTGGAACAACAGTGGGCCAAACTAAAAGGAGCAATTTATATGTTAGAAAAGTAAACAAAAGCAAGAGAAATAAGAAACCTATCTGGTTCTCAAAGGTGGTGCCTGATAAAAACAAAAAGAACAGCATTCAAGAAATATAAAGGATCCTAAAGGGAGGATCACAAGGAAGAATATCTGGTAAAACTGAGAGAGATCAAGAAAGCAAAAAGTCAAGCAGAAGAAAGGATTACCAAAGAGGTAAAGCGACATAACAAAAACATTTTTCAGATACATCAGAGAAAGGAGAAAGGTTGAAGTAGTATAGTGAAATTGAAAGGTGAAAAGGATCAATATGTGGAGACAGACAAAGAAATAGCAGAAATATTAAACAAATATTTCTCTTTGGTGTTCACTAAAGAAGACCCTAGTGAAGGACTGTCGCTAGTTAACAAGAAAATGGAGAAGGATGTAGTAGAAGAAACTCCATTTACAGAAGAGAATGTATGGGAAGAGCTGGAAAAACTGAAAGTGTACAAGCTATGGAGGCCCAATGAGGTTCATCCTAGGATACTGAAGGAGCTCAGAGATGTGTTGGTGGCTCCGCTGCATGACCTGTTCAATAGATCCCTGGAAACAGAAAGGGTGCTGAGTGATTGGAGAAGAGCAGTGGTAGTCCCGCTTCACACTTGTTAGCCTCACCTCTGTGGTGGGAAAAGTAAAGGAGATGCTCCTGAAAGAATGAATAGTGAACGATCTACAGTCAGAAGAATTGCTGGACCAGAGGCAGCATGGATTCACCACAGAAAGGTCCTGTAAGACAAATCTGATTGACTTTTTTGACTGGGAAACTAAACAATTGGATCGAGGAAAAGCACTTGATGTCATCTACTTGGATTTCAGCAAAGCTTTGGATACGGTCCCACATAGGAGGCTTGTGAATAAAATGAGAAGCTTGGGAGTGAGCACAATGTGGTGGCCTGGATTACAAACTGGTTGACGGATAGAAGACAGCGCGTGAAGGTAAATGGAACGTACTCTGAAGAGAAAATGGTGTTAAGCAGAATGCCCCAAGGATCGGTGTTGGGACTGGTCTTGTTCAATATCTTTGTAAACGATATTGTGGAAGGGATAGAAGTTAAAGTTTGTCTTTTTTGTGGATGATACTAAGATCTGCAACAAGTGGACATGCTGGAAGGAGTAGAGAGAATGAGACACGATTTAAGGAAGCTTGAATGGTGGTCAAAGATATGGCATCTTTGATTCAGTGCCAAGAAGTGCAGAGTCATGCATCTGTGGTGTGGAATCCAAAAGAGCTGTATATCCTGGGGGATGAAGGGCTGATGTGCACAGAGCAAGAGAGGGACCTTGGGGTGATAGTGTCTAGTGATCTGAACATGACTAGGCAATGTGACAAGGCGATAGCTAAAGCCAGAAGAATGCTGGGCTGCATAGAGAGAGGAACAACCAGTAAGGAAAAGGAAGTGATAGTTCCCTTATACAGGTGCTTGGTGAGGCCTCACCTGGAGTATTGTGTTCAGTTCTGGAGACTGTATCTCAAAAGGGACAGAGAAAGGATGGAGACTGTCCAGAGAAGAGCGACAAAACTGGTTGGGGTGGGGGGGGGGGTGTCTCCATCAAATGACTTATAAGGAGAGGTTGAAGGACATAAATATGTATACCCTGGATGAGAGGAGGTGCAGGGTATATATGTTACAGACCTTCATATACCTGAAAGGTTTTAATGATGCACAATCGACAAACATTTTCCATTGGAAGGAAATCAGTAGAACTAGGGGTCACGTAGTGAAACTCCAGGGAGGACGACTCAGAACCAAGGTCAGGAAATATTTCTTCACGGAGAGGATGATGGATGCCTGAAATGTCCTTCTGGAGGAGGTGGTGAAGATAAAAATGGTGAAAGATTTCAAACACTGTGGATCCCTAAAGGCTAGAAGATGGAAATGAAGAAAAGAGTGTATGGGGGTAATTTGCTAGTGTGGCAATTACTATCCTTAACCAATAAGCCTTCATACTGTTAATACGACCCCATTATTGCTCTCTGCTTTAACGGCAGGGGGGAAAAGAGGAAAAGGGGAATTAGATTCAGACAGCAAACAATAAAGACATTGGATTTTACAGTCTGGGAAAGCAAATAAGCATGGGGGTAACTTGCTGATGCGGCTGTTACTCCCCTTAACCAATAAGCTGATACTTCTGATGCAACTCCAACATTGCTTTCTGCTTCAACAGCAAGAGTAACAGGAAATTGCATTCAGACAGCAACCAACAAGGGCCCTGACTACTTTTGATGCAACCCCAACATTGCTCTATAATTCAACAGCAAGAGGTAATAGGGAATTGAATCTGTTCATGCAAAGCTGGGGAACCCTGGCCAACCGAAATGTATCAGATGAAGTAAATTCTTGCTGCTCGCGACCCTGAGAAGCACACAGCGTCGCGCGCCCCCACCTGTTTCGGTGCCGACTGTTTCTGTTTCTCTTTGCTGCGAGTGGGATAGGCCCCGCTGACAGCACCGCATAAGCTGCTCTTCAGCGCCCCCTACGGCTCGGCGCCCTGAGAAGCACACAGTCAGTGCCAAAACAGGTAGGGGAGGTGCGACCGGGGTGGGGGCGGCAGTGCAAGGGTCGCCTAGGGCACCCATTACCCTTGCACTGGCCCTGACAAACATACCAATATAGCATGAACAACTGAACACTGGATCATGGAAGAGAAATTTTTAAAAAGCAGAGGATGTGGCTGTCAGAATTGATCCCCATGTTTTATTATAAAAATGTTTAAAAAGTTAAAAGGAGGAAGGAGTAGGTAGAGTCAAGAAATAGGCAAGTTGCTATGTTTGATGGATCTGATTGTGGTAGTGATGTTTTTATAAATTGAATTAAGATCCTGAAATATTCCTTCACCAGGCACCAACTGTTAGTTTGTATTACTGAAATAAATAAGAATTATGAGTTAAAATCAAAATATGAATAATGCATATTTTATGATTGTGATATAAAAGACATTAACCATGCATTTGTGGTTAAATAACTGTTGCATTTGGCGGTCCGTGGCTAACCCCGAAAAACGCCACTCTCACCTCCAGGCCCAGGCTGCTCATACCAAGTCCCGAGGCAGTGAAATGCCTCCAATTCAGCATGTTGCCTCCCGGCCAGTGAACACCATCAGCCCTCCATGCAGCAGGACGCTGCCACACCAGTAACATGATACATTTTCCCTAGGTGTGCACATGTGCCTCTTGCTGTCCTATATAAGGGCTGCCTCTCAGAAGCAACTCACCACAGCAAAGGTCCAGCTGCTCCTTAGTAGTGTGTGTTATATCCCAGCATTCCAGTCTTCATCCAGCTTATCGTCAGGCTTTGTCTAGCTTGTCTGCAGTTTTCATTCCAGTTTGTTTCATCCTCCGTTGCCTGCTTGTTCCAGCCCTTGACTACCTGCCTCAGCCTTTTCTGTCCCTCTCTCTCCTTTGGATACCCGGTTTGGCCTCTGCCTGGCCTTTGGATATGCCTGACCACCATCTGTCTTGGACCCCTGCCTGCACTTTGGATATTCCTGACCGCCGCCTGCCTTGGACCCCTGCCTGAAATTCAGATATGCCTGCCTGCCACCTGTCCATGACCCTAGCTATTTTTGGACCTTCCCTTCTTCCTTCAGTTGAGACCTTCAGCTAAGTCCTTCTGGCCCTGGAACCCAAAGACTCAACCAGAGGGGAATGTGGGCTAGTTTAGATGAAGATCCTGACTAGTTTCTGCCTCATCTGGATCTACCTGCTGATGGTGAGAACTTGCAGGGCTTCTCCATGCAGGTAGAGCCAATCTTACCTTTGCCCAAGGGTCCAGTTTGTTGAGGCCATGGACTTAGTGGACTTAACTTCACTGCAGGCATCCCCGAGATAGCCTAAAGGCTACAAAATCAACAAGGTGCCTTGGAATTTCTGGTCTGCAGTGATGGACTGGCTTACCACCTACTTGGACACCCTGACCACTTTTGCAGCACCACCTCCTCCCGCACAGTTACAGCTATCTCCTTCAGCATTCAGTCGTTCAGTTCTGAGGTGGAGAAAGCAGCTGAGAACTGAACGACTGGCATCCTGAGGCCAGGGATCCCAAGCAATGTTGGGGATTCCTCAACCAGTATAGAACATACTTCCAGTTACATGCTCCACTATTTCCCAATGATCAAGCAAAGACCACTTACATCTTCTCCTTGGTCAGGGCTTCTCCCCTCTGGGAGCAAGGGGACCCTATCTTGCTTGACGTGCAACAGTCTATGGAGCAGTTTTGCACCATCTTTGAAGAACAAGGTCATGCAGCAGTGATGACCTCTGACCCTGCTCCACCTCAGTCAAGATTCCCGAACCTTAGTCGAATATGTGGTGGAATTTCAGAACTAATTAGTTGATTGAGAAAGCCGCTGCCCAAGCCAAGAAGATGGCAGATGCCCAAAGAAGGCCAGCTCCTCAGTTCAAGACAGGAGAGAAGGTTTGGTTAACTACCTGGCACTTATGCCTATGACTCCCCTCCATGCACCTGGCACCACAGCAAGGATCAGTACAAGGGCATCATCACCTCCTTTTTCCTTACTGGTTATTCCTCTCTCTATGTAGCCCAGCATCCTTCTGGCTTTAGCTATCATCTTATCCTATTGCTTCACTGCCTTTAGATTACCAAACACTATTATTACAAGGACCGTGCACATTAGTCTATTGTCCCCCATTCCATACAACTCTTAATAGGGTACTATCAGAGATGGATTTATCACTAGTAAGAGAAGGGACATGCCTAGAAGTTCCTGCTTTGCAGGGGCCACCACTATGATGAAGGCACACTTTCAATGCAGTGGAAAGAGATTTTAAAAAGTCTTTTCCTTTGGCAATGATTCTTCCCCATCCCAAACTGTTGTTTGTTGTGGATATTCCAAAAGCCAGAGTCATTAGATGAGGCTCAGAATGAGATTGAAATGCCCTATTCTAGATCACCATGTTTAACATAAAATAGTAGAAATCCTTCAAACTTTTGAATGAATAAATAAAGTTTATTGTCTATAAAGCCTTTAAAGTTGGATTAGGAATCCTGCGTTTTGATTGACTGGATTCAGCATTTTGCTTAATAATCCTTTAGCTCAAGGGAAGACTGAAGCTCATTCTGTCAGCTTTTGGTTTAAACAGATTTTGGTTTAAAATAATAAAATAATTCTGTCACACTTTTAAATTTATATAGATTCAAACTCTGGACACTTTAGCTGAATTTCAGATGATTTGCATTCAAAGAACAGGTTGCTTGGATAGATCCAAAGTGAAATGCACCCCCCCCCCCCCATCCCTATTAAAAAAAACCTTTAAAATCACTTTAAAGCACAGACAGAGAAAACGCTTAGCATGTGTTGTTGCTTTCCCTCAGCTGTCGAATTTTCTGAAGAATATACACTGTATGTTCTTTCTCACCTAACATAGTAGATCAGGGTAAAACAGTTGAGGCAGAAGAAAACCACCTGTTTTTTCCACTCCCCCCCCCCCCCCCCCCCCCCCCGCAGATTGTTGAGATGTGGCTGAGAAAACTTATCTTAAGATCGCAACTAAAACTTCAGTTGAGCGTGGAGAAGAAAAAATGAAGACGTTGGTTTTATTTTTATAACAAGATGCATGTTGCATTTGTACCTGCATTTGAGTGGTGTTTTCTTTGATGTCTGCTAAATTAAAACATCATTGTTCTATTTATAAGCCTCAGATATGTATATGTACAACAAAAGCTGCCATTGTCTGGCATACATGGGCAATAGTCCATGCCTGTTAATCAAATTTGGCTATTTGAGTGTTTTTCACTCAAGTTCTTTTTCATGAAAGAAAAACTAAATCCACATGTTTTATTAGTATTACCCTTTGCTCACTCAGACTTTGTACAGTATTTATTTATTGAAATCCAACAATTAATGGTATAGGAACATCCAGATAATTCAGTATTTTATTTATTTAAACATTTTATATACCGTCGTTCCATATAAAGATCACAACAGTTTACAAAAGTAACATCCATACTGTAAATCAACAAATAATGACAGTTTATGGATGTAGTATTCATAAACAGGAATTAATATAAAACTAATGAGATGTTCTAATACATATTAACTAAAGATCAGGTGAATTGTTCAGGAATTATAATATAACAATTTTCACATAATAGTCAGTATGTTGTCTTAAGATTCTTACATTCTCTTGATAATTTATTCCTCATGCTTCAATTAATATCTCTTGTTTTTGTTATTGTAGTTCTCTGCATTCTGATGTTTTTAAGTTAGGTTACATGCAGTTTTGAATAGCCATGCTTTTAGCTCACGTTTAAATCTCTTTGTATTTGGTATCAAATGTAACATCTAGGGTTGCAAATTCCAAAGCTTTGGACTTGCTATGGAAAGCAAACGATCTCTTATTTGCGTCAGATGTGTACTCCGTATTGTAGGAACAGTCAATAGGAAAGCCCTAAAAACCTGTTTGATGAATGAAATTGTTCAGTAGATAGAAAGTGAATATTAACATTAATACTTTATAATAGATTTGGGATTGTACTGGCAGCCAGTGCAGTGAAATCAGCCAGGCATTTTGTAATAATTGTAATGGTTTTAAGAGACATGCGGGAAGGCCGAGTAATAGGGAGTTACAGTAGTCTAGTTTGAAAAAATTAGAGTTTGCAATACACTACGGAAGTCCTCGAAAGTTAATAAAGGTTTCAACTGATGTAATATCTGCAACTTGGCATAGCCTGCATTAATTAATTTATTGATGTGCTTTTTCATAGTAAGGTTTTCATCTAGCTGGATACCTAAATCTCGTACTTGATCTGAGGGAGTAATTTGAAAATTACCCAGGTCTAGCGGCAGAGGTTTAACTTTAGAAGAATTTCTACTTAACCAAATGATTTCAGGTTTTTTAGGGTTTAATGTTTTAAGTTGAGGCAGTTCTTGCTGTATTGCTTTCATATAGGTTGAGAGTGTTGATGCGGTATATTCAAATGATTTTGAGAATGGAATGTAAAACTGTATGTCATCAGTGTACAAGAAGAAATTAAGTGCTTATCCCTATGCCCCTCCCCAGCTACTCTCCCCTCTCAAATAATGCCCTCTTCCTCCAGTGCTCTTCCTCCCACTGCCTGTTGTTCTCACTCCTTCAGTGCTCTTCCTTCCCACATCTCTTCATCTCTCTTTCCCAGTGCTCGTCTCTTACCTTTAAACATCAATTAGCATTCAGTTTAAACCTTCTTGGTAGCATTCCCAACAATCGTCTTTCACCCAGCACTCAGTGTGGTGCTGTAGAGCCAAATGTACCTGAATCTAATCTACTTTGAGGTGCTGAAAGACCTAATACAAATAAATAAATAAATACATACATATATACATAAAAATGTGTGTATGCCATCTCCGCCTTGCAGAAGGTGCAAGATGGTGCCCCCGTGCAGTAAAAACAAAATACAGCTGCATTAGTAGAGGCTAGTTGACTGAGTTCTGGATAATGAGGTGCCAAACCATTTTAAAATGTGGCTAAGGTAATTGGGTAAAACTTGTCCAGCTATCTTATACTACATATTCAACAGCACAGGTGCACCACTGAATATACCTGGCTATTGGAAGATAGCTGGATACGTTTATCTGGCTACCTTTAGGGCTGCTTTCCTGCTGGCCTAAAGTTATCTGGCTAAGGGCTTGATTTACTAAGGCTGTTCTAGTCTGGGTCTATAGGAAAAATGCTTAGTAAGGCCTGGATTTATCAAAATGCACTAAATATTGCATGCGATAGAAAAAGGGGTGTGTTTTATGGTAATAGGCAGTTTATTGCAATAATACCTATGTGAAGTTACTACAATAACTTTTTTGCACTTTGAGATAATTGCCAGAATTGTGGTATTTCCTACAAACAACCACTGGGGGAGAGAAAGAGAGAGAGAGAGAGAGAGAGAGATGGGAGGCCCACCTAGTAACTCGAGGTGAGGTTTAGGTATTAGTTTATGATATTTGTGCAATGTTCTTTCAACCTAGCTTGATGGACTCTCTACCTGGGTAACATCAAGCTAGGTTGAGAGAACACTGCACAAATCTCATCTTTGGGTGAGTTTCCTCAGTCCGAGGGTCATCAAATCTTCACAAGTGAGCACTGTTCTGTTCGTACGTCTCACTTTGAATGTCAAAGTGGCCCCTAATCTCTACACTAATACCTAAACCTCACCTCGACTTACTAGGTGGGCCTCCCATAGAGATATAAATACCTATCTAGTGGTAGGGTATTACAGCTAGGTGTTGTCTCTCTCTCTCTCTCTCTCTCTCTCTCCTCTTTTTCAGATTTGCATGGCACCATACATTATGGTGCTATCCCATGCATTAAGGGGTTTTCACATGCATTAAAGGTAAACACATGCAAAAATGCCATATAGCATTTTGATAAATAAGGCCTAGATACATCAAAATGCTATAAATTTCATACCACACTATGTGCTATTTTACTGATGCTGGAGAGAAAGAGACTCTTTATTAGGTCATCGTAATAGTCAACTATTTATATCACTATAGGAGGGCCAGCTAATAACTTGAGGTGAGGTTTTGGTGGTAGTTTAGGGTTTTGGGGCCAGTTTGACATGCAGAGTGAGACGTACGAACAGCACAGTACACCTCTGTGAAGATTTTGACATCATTTGGAGTGAGAAAAGTCTCACAAAGATGAGATTTCTACAATGTTCTCTCGCCCTAGCTTAATGGACTTTATAACAGGGTACCATTCATGTGGCTTGTCCTGCTAAGTTTGTGACTTAGCTGGACAAATAGTTTTATGAGCTGTTAGTTTTTTTAAAACATAATTACTAGCAACATTTAAATTACAAACAAAGCAATCACTACTCTTTTCCAAGGGCAATCTGGATTCTAGGGAACACAAACTAGGTGTGATAATGAATTGCAAGAAAAATGTGTTCATGCATCCATCTGTGTGGAATGGTTTAAGTACTGTGCATCCTGGATGGAGGAAGAGGGAAGATGGGCTAGATTACCTCTTGAGGTCTTTTCCATTGTTTTATTGTATAATGCATAAATTAATCCACTGTAATTAAATAATAATTTCTGATGGGTCAGTCATGTACTGGGTAGTTAATGTTTTGTTTAAACAATATGTAGGGCAGAGGGGAAGCCCAAGGCATTAAATGACTACACAATCTTTTCATCTTAAATTATTGTCATTAGAAGGTTAATTTGCTGTATGGTCTTTAACGGATTATTTCATGATGACTTCTCTAAAAGCAGTAATACATTCCATATAGTTAGGTCAGAGAAAAACTGTATTGCTAAGGATCTAATGCTGTATGTTCCAGTAAATCAGCTTGCTCACATCCTAATGAAATATTCCATGTATTTTATAATTAATTAACCAAGAATGCTCAGAATATAGTTGAATGCTTAATTTAACTTCCTCCCTCTCCCTTTTATTTCTTCTTCCTATGGTCCCATAACCCTTGGCTCAAAGTTCCCAAGAAAACCTTGGCTTAAGCAACTCAAGCAATGTTCTAACACAGGATAGGCAACGCTAATCCTGACATGCCACAAACAGATCTGGTTTTCAGGACATCCACAATGAATCTGCATGCAATGTGTTTGCATACAATGGAAGCAGTGCAGAAGAGATATTCTGAAAACATGACCCTTTAGTCCTTGAGGATTAAAATGAATAATTTTGTAACATCGCGCATAAATTAGATGGCAAATATATGCATAAGTTACACCAGGTTTCAAAACAGACTTATGTGCCCGTCTGCTTTGAAAAGTTTCCCAGTAATACTATGCAGACACAATTTCACCTGCATTGAGGGGCGTGTAGTTTTGCAAAGAGATTTAGACACATACTTTTTAAAATCAAAAAGTATATGCACAAGTCCCAACCTCACCCAGACTCCACCTTTGGAATGCCTTATCCCTCTGATTGTCAAATTGTATGCATAGGGGATAATTCTCTTTCTCAAAAGTATTTTCATGCATAAAATGTAGTTTTACATGCATAAATAGGCTTTTTGAAAATTACCCCAGGATTGTATGCATATAAGTATGCATGAAAGCGATTTTGTAACGCTTTTATGGTTACTGCAAATATGCTTTTCTGGAAGTGAAGTTGGGACAGGAGATCATTTAAATACACACTTTTGAGTTTCAAAAATACGTGCATCAGTGTTCATGTGGATCTTTACACTTGCTCTCTGGCAGACATCAACATGCATGCCTATTCCATGTTAGGGTACATGTGGCCCCACTAATTTTCAAAGGGGACTTATACACGTATGCCTGCTTTGAAAATGAGGGCTGAAGTCCGCATGTAAAATTACACATAGCTTTCAACCCTAGGCTGGCTGTCTTATCATTACCATTGCAGAATGCCTATGCATGCAATTTTCTAGGCCAGGTAAATGTGAAATCATAGTGATAACCAAGTTTTGCAGTTTTATTAAAATAAAATGTCTACCTCGCTGTATGATTTCATTTTGTGAAAAATCCTGAAAACTGATCTTAAAGACCATCTCTGCAGGTGAAGCCCTTCCTTACTCACGTAAGCTCCATTTGAAAATCACCTACCATGTGCTCTCCATAGTGCATTTCTAATAGTTTTCAAACCTGTTCTCAGGGCCTTCCACGAGAACCAGCTTGAGAGGACTGCATCGGCCGGCTAGGTAGCTTATCGACAGTGGGGTGTGGTGCCATACAGAGGGCAATGAGCTTCCTTCATGAAGCAGGACTCAGCTCTTGGGCTCTGGCCAGGGCTAGGGTTGCTGCGAAGGTGGGAAGCAATGTTTGCAGCCTTCCAAGGAAAGGAAGCAGCGATGCTTAGTGGGCAGACTCAGGGACTGCAAATGCATGCTCCAAAGGGAGTGTGGTTCTGTGATCCCTGACTGAAGGCCAACCCCATCATGGTCATCTTAAAGAGGGGGTCTAAAATAGGAATAAATGCTCTGGTGCGATTTTCCAACTCCGTTCTGATGAAGCTAGAGGTATAAAAGGATAAGGAGGAAACAGCTTTGTCAAAAAAAGGAATGAAATACTTAACTGTAAATCACAATAAGTTGCTCATTCTTTCATCAAGCAGTTAAAGATTTGTTATTTGGAAAGGTAAAAGCCAAAACACTAATCATTATGTAAATCATGGCGGTCTAAACATAAGAACATAAGAAAATGCCATACTGGGTCAGACCAAGGGTCCATCAAGCCCAGCATCCTGTTTCCAACAGTGGCCAATCCAGGCCATAAGAACCTGGCAAATACCCCAAAACTAAGTCTATTCCATGTTCCCATTGCTAATGGCAGTGGCTATTCTCTAGGTGAACTTAATAGCAGGTAATGGACTTCTCCTCCAAGAACTTATCCAATCCTTTTTTAAACACAGCTATACTAACTGCACTAACCACATCCTCTGGCAACAAATTCCAGAGTTTAATTGTGAGTTTAGTAAAAAAGAACTTTCTCCGATTAGTTTTAAATGTGCCACATGCTAACTTCATGGAGTGCCCCCTAGTCTTTCTACTATCCGAAAGAGTAAATAACCGATTCACATCTACCCGTTCTAGACCTCTCATGATTTTAAACACCTCTATCATATCCCCCCTCAGTCGTCTCTTCTCCAAGCTGAAAAGTCCTAACCTCTTTAGTCTTTCCTCATAGGGGAGTTGTTCCATTCCCCTTATCATTTGGTAGCCCTTCTCTGTACCTTCTCCATCGGTCTAATTTGTTTATTGGCTTTCCTAGCGCATCCCCAGGCACCCCTCAATACTCAAATTAGGGGTTGCATTGCCCCTAGTGCCTCCTTGACAGCGGGAGCCCACCAGTGGTCGGCCATCCCACGGTTAGGAAAACAGACATAAAATTTATCGGCATCTGATTTCCTAATTGGCACACAGCCAGGGGTTCAGGAAACGGATGTTTGTTACCTGTGTGTCTGTTTCCTGAACTTGACTGCTGGCACTTTAAAATTTTTTTTTTTTTTTTAAGATTTTGTTCCTCCTACTTAATATCGCAACGATATTAAGTAGGAGTACAGAAAAGCAGTTTGTTCTGCTTTTCTGTACAACTTTTGGGAGTGCTCAGCAATTAACGCCTGCTCCGGGCAGGCGTTAATTTCAGAGCACAAAAATGTTTGCAATGGGAGTGAATAACTAATAGCTTCATTCATATGCATGTGATGAGCGCTATTAGTTTCACCATGAGTTGGACGGGTGTTGTGGAGGCGCTAATCCCTTTATTGCACAAGGGGATTAGGCAGAGCCTACACAACCCATGTCCAACTGCAGGTTAAACCATGCGCTCAGCTGAGCGCACTGTATTGCATTGGTCCCACAGTGATGAAATGTAATATAAAGGAAGAAGATGCATTAAACTCCTGAGCTGCAAATTCAAATCTCCCATCCTACAGATTCTGTCTCATCTTGCCTAAGTTATTTTACTTCCCCATGGCTCAGTTTACACAGCTGGAATTTGGTAACAGTAGGAAGAATGTTGCTCCAGGTCTCATCTCTATAGAAGTTTTCATGTAGCCCAGGTTCCAGAAACGTCACCAAAACCTCCTCCAGAGAGGTGGCTATTCTTAGTAAGACACAAAATTCTTAAACACTTTGGACCTGTTTTTAAAAAGCATTTACTTGAGTAAGTAGGCTTTTGGTGTTTCATTGGCAAGAGATCTCAAGGACTTCAGGGATGAGAAGAAGAGAGAAAGAGGATATCTTAGGGAGGTGGAAAGAGGAGATATAAGGATGAGGGAAGATGGGAAGGGAAAGGGTGGATCAGGGAGGGGGAGGAGAAATAGAGAGCATGGGAGAAAGGGCGAGGAGCAGGTTGCTTTGACAGCAACATTGGTAGCTTTCATGATCAGCATTGAAGTCAGAACAACACTGGGCACACTGGGGACTGGACACATGATTTGAGCTCCCAATTGCCCAGAAAGGTTTGAGGGTGCAGATGGTCCAGGAGAGTATGAGGTGACTTGGTGGGTTGTTGAGGGGGTTCCAAAATAGCTATCCTTACATTGTTTTTTACTAGAACTTTTTTTTTTTTTTGGGGGGGGGGGGCCGATAGAAGGATTTTCAAGCCTTGAGACCACAACTTAAATAGTGGTTCTGGGGGGCTCAGGGATATTGGGGTAGGGCTGAGGTTATCAGGCCACGAGGCCCATTTGGGAGCTGTTTTTAATAACATTACCACTACTTAACAGATGGCATTCTTTGAATATTGTCAATTAAGTGAAATTTAGCCAGGTATACATACCCAGATAACGTTGCAACCTAACCGATGATTTTTCAGATCTAACTGGTTAGATTTCAGAGTTATCCAGTTAGGTTTACTCAGATAGCATTATTCAGGGATATTCAGCAAGACTTTGATTCCACTAAATATTCAGGATAATTTATCCAGGTATCTTTAGCCAGACAAGTTATCTGTTAGTGGCTTTTTTTTGAATAAGCCATGCCTTAGCTTTTTCTCCTGAACTTGAGATAATGTGGCTGCCAGTGGCGTAGCCAGAACTGACTTTTTAGGTGGGCCCAATGTTAACAAGGGTGGGCTGTAAGCATTCAGGTCTGAACCCTACTAGTTGTACTCTTATTGATAAAGCCTTAGCATGCACCTTACAATGGGTTTCTTAAGCAGTTTACAACAGCCCTCATGCAACATGAGTGAAACTTTTTAGAATATTTTAAATCTATTATTTCAAGCACTTAGCAATATTACAAATTCCTTATTAATCTGTTTTAATTTATTTTGTATTTATTGTACTTTATAAATATACAAGAATATAAAGTAAAAAGCAAAGAACATAACATCAGATCCAATCAATAATGTCATAAAACAAATATCAAGGTAATCTTTCACAAATCCTCTTTCTAGAAAGGCAAAGATCACCATAACTACAATAAAATAGCGATATTCTTAAGAACGGGAGCAGAACAAAACTACGACAGTTCAATCCAACATGAAAAAAACACTATATTCAAATTCTGGAGACACCTCAGCAAAAAAAAAGACTCCATCCACTGCCTCCTAGTTTTTAGGAAGAAATGTAAGGTGTGGCCATTTGAATCTGCTTTTGTATGCTATTGCTCTGTTTTTAGGATCATTTTATTTTCATGGATTTGTTTTAGTATGATATCTGTGTTATTGTGTTATGATAATTTGTTTATGATACTCCCTTGTTAAGAAATATAAAATTTGTGGTTGTTATTTATATTATTGGTTGTACACCACCCAGAGCTAGCTTAGATGGTACAGTGTAAAATATAATTAATAAATAAAAAAGTATACCAAAAAATGCCCAAGATATAAGAAACCACTTTCAAGCATGCTCAGATACTGTAATCAAGCCACCAAGAAAGGATAAAAAGAAAGTACTCAGAGTAGAGGAAGTGCATGTGCCACATTTTGCTGTCAGAGCTTCACTATGTTCCTAACCTGTCTTGAAACCACAGAGGCATTCTGCTATCCCTCCATCCTACTTTGATCTTCTCTGTATAGAGAGGAAGAGAACATCTGCTAATGGCTCAGGGGGAGGATGCTGGATATGATGTACTTGGATTTCAGCAAAACATTTGATACATTGGATACATTGATACATTGGAGGTCATTAAATAAACTGAGCAGCCTGGGGTCGGGCTTCATGGTGACAGACTATTTATTTTAAAACATTTAAACTGATAAGTGATAGGCAGCAGAAGATGACAGTAAATGTAATGCACTCTTGAGGAAAGAAGAGTAATTAGTAGATTGTCTCAGGGATCTGTTCTGCGACCAGTTCTATTCTATGTCTTTGTTTTGCAGAGGGTTTAGAAGGAAAAGCTTTCCTTTTTGCAAATGACAGTAATATCTGCAGCAGAATGGAAACCCCTGAGGGAGAAGACTGAATGTGGTGGTTGAATAGGTAGTAAAAGATTCATTGCAAAGAAACTGAAGAGAATCATGCGTGGGGAGAACTGTTCTGAATGGGGATTGGTTGTGTTACTGCAGCAACCAATCCTGGCTCCAGTGAAGTGAATATATGAATATCTAAGTGCTGGTACCTGTCAGCTCTACTGGCACTTAGATATGCATCCCATGGGAGGACGTAAGAGTTTCTCCTACTCCTACAGGGGTAATGAGAAGCTTTCAGGGTTCAGGGAGTGGGATTGAAGCCCCAAAGTTTTATAAAGGGGAAGGGTAGAATGGGCTGCTGGCCTGCAACCTTTTTTTCTTTAAACTTAAGGGAGAGCAGGGAGATTGGGCCAATACAGCCATGACCTTTTTTTTTTTTAATCATTTCTTTATTGAAAGTTTTATACTTAATTGACAACAGCACTAACGAGAAGAATAACAACAAGTACAAACCCCAACTCCCTCCTTCCCTGCAGGATCCAGTCTCCTCCACACCAGGGCTAAGAGGCAGACCTCGTAGCATCAGTGTAGTCATAGTCCGTGTACCAGGAAATAAGATCCCTCTTGGAATGTGGTAGCGTCTTCCAGAATTTGTCCCATACGGAGTAGCAGATAGAGCGTGGAACCAAAGCTTGAGCCCCGGCAGTCAGATATTCATGCTGCAATAAGATCGTCAATCGGGAGTGCCATTGTCCTCCTCTGTCTGTGGTAATCCATACAGCCATGATCGTTTGTAAAGCTATGAGGAGCGCTTTACCTAAAAACACTTGATCATGGGATGGCAACCCCAGCAGCTGTGTGTTAAAAAGTCGCATTAGGCATTGTGTGGGATTCCGTGGTATGCGCAATGGCAGAATCCAACTGAGACCGTCCAAAACTTCCTCCCAGCTGTTCACATTCCCATAGGCTGTGGAAGGAGGACCCTTTGTCCTTCTGACATTTCAAACAAATATCAGATTCACAGAGTTTTGCTATTTATTTATGAACATTCGATATTCTGCCTTTTTCCAAAGTTGATCTCAGGTTGGATTACAATAAATTTAAATGAACAGAAGCTTACAATCGAATCATAATTTGCAATTGACTTAGCATTGGGATCCAGCATAGGAAAACCCATATGTCAATAGTTTCAAGACCCAGTTGTGTATAACACAGCTCCTCATTGGGAGGTCAGGAAGTTGGGCCGAAGATGTGGGTCTTAGGGGAAGGTCTAGCTGAAGAGCCATGCCTTAGCTTTTTTTCCTGAACTTGAGGTAACATGGCTGCCAGTGGCATAGCCAGAACTGACTTTTTGGGTGGGCCCAATGTTAACAAGGGTGGGCTGTACGCATTCAAGTCTGAACCCTACTAGTTGTACTCTTATTGATAAATAAAGCCTTAGCATGCACCTTACAATGGGTTTCGTAAGTAGTTTACAACAGCCCTCATGCAACATGAGGGAAACTTTTTAGAATATTTTAAATCTATTATTTCAAGCACTTAGCAATATTACAAATTCCTTATTAATCTGTTTTAATTTATTTTGTATTTATTCTACTTTATAAATATACAAGAATATCAAGTAAAAAGCAAAGAACACAACATCAGATCCAATCAGTAATGTCATAAAACAAATATCAAGGTAATCTTTCACAAATCCTCTTTCCAGAAAGGCAAAGATCACCATAACTACAATAAAATAGTGATATTCTTAAGAACGGGAGCAGAGCAAAACTATGACAGTTCAATCCAACATGAAAAAAACACTATATTCAAATTTTGGAGACACCTCAGCAAAAAAAAAAAAAAAAAAAGACTCCATCCACTGCCAAGCATTTTGTGAAGTAACAGAAACCCCAGCCAAAAAAAAAAAGATGCCTAGAACCTTGCCTTACCATATCAAAGATTACTGACACTCAGGACTCAAATAACACCTTATGAAAAAGAGGCAATGCAAATACTACACCAGGCCCTAGAACATTAATACACCACCTACTTGAATAACAGAATACGCCAGACTTCTACAAATCCCTACAGAGAACGTACACACTAGCAGCAATACTGCACCTCAGACACACACAGGCAGAACACAGACCAAACCTTACCTAATACAGAAATAAGCGACAATAATTTAGAAAAAGAAGCATGCAACAAAACCGAAATAGAAAGCCTGAGAGACCAGTCTCTGAACAGTGGAACGCTAAAGAGCAAAATACAATCTTCTAAGAAATGCACAGTCCCAAAGATGTCATAGTCCAATTGCTAAAATCTCAAAATAATTTTTGTTTTATCTTTGTTGTCTGACATTATTTTTCTAATCAATTGGTTCTGTTCTCTTTTTTCCACTTTTCTCTTGTCAGTCTTTTCCTAATTCTTTCTCCAGGGTCACTCTTCTCTTTCTGTTTCTTCTCTCTCCAACCTTCTTCCCTTCCTCTCTTTCTCATACACACAAAGGCTCATGCTTTCTCTCACAGACTCCTTACACTCACAAGCTCTCACTTTCACATGTTCTACCACACACACAAGTGCTCACTCTCACATATTCTACCACACACACACAAACTCTCACTCACATACCCCCATTCTCCCATACAAACACAAAACAGGCTCCCATTCCTAACCCCCACATGTAGGCTCCCCATTCTTACCCAGTGAGGAGCCTTACTGAAAATTCCAGCACTGCTGACTTGCTTTGTTTATGGACTTGACCATAGAAAGCAGTTCTGTGCTTTTTCCCTTATAAGGAGAATTGGATTCAGATACTGCATATGAGTATCCCCAGACCATAAAAAGTCTGGGGATATTAATATGCAGTATCTGAATCCAATTCTCCTTTCTTCCCTCCCCCACCACCGTGAAAGTAGAGAGTGATGGTAAGATATAATTTCCTCTCTGTTTGCCTTCTTGTGCATTTATTAATTTTTATTGCAAACATGGGCAAGTCTTGATGGCAATGTTGTTTCCTATCTTCCTTCCCATGCTAGGCAGCTTTGTTTTCTACTGTGTATAAATATTACTGAATGCTGTTCTAGGATGGACATAGCACTTAAAATCTTCCTATTTAGGTAGGCCTTTCAAGAATAATCAAAGACAGGCCTCCAGAGTATAAATTCATCTATCAGTGATCTATGCCTTGGATTCCCATGTAGTGCCTCTCCAGCAATGTTATGTTATTTATACTGTTTGTATGGAGTGTTGTGTTGTGCTGTTTGTTATGACTTTATTATGTATATTTTCTTTTTGTAACCGTCCATGAGCTTTGGGGGGCATGGAAAATAAATGCTTAAAAAAAATAAATATATAACATAAGAAACAAATAAAAATATAAATAAATAATAATAATATATATAGTGGAGAATGAAAGTTCATAGTTACAGAATGCAGAGATCCATTGTTTTTAATGAGCATGGGCCTCCTTCAGGTGCTATGCAGGTCATACCACAAAATATGTCAAAGCATGCCATAGAGATAAGACATTGTTAATTTTTTTTTTTTACATTTTTACATTTAAGTAAACCTTCCCAAACATATCCCATTGTCCACAACTGTATTAATAATCTAAAAGTATTGGTTTATCATATATTTTTAAATTTCTCTTTTTCATTGACTTTTCCTCTCCGTTCCATTCTCCAACCCCCACTGATTTTTTTAGGGAGTTTCTGCATGCAAGTGCTTTTGAAGTCACACAAATGAGGCAGTGTAGTGACTGAGGTGTGGATAAATATTTTTGTCTTCTTACCCATAATTCAAGTTGGCATCACAGTTGAAACATTCGTATTGCGCATCTCTGTCCAGTTCCAGATGTTGGTGGTATCAATAAGAACAACACTGCACTCTGGATAATGAGAATCATACATGTTGTTATGAAGCACATACAGTTTTACTCTACTGAGTGGGTGCTGGGCTTCAAAGTTGTTGAAAGGTTTTATCTAATTATTTTGAGGTAAGCACAGCCTCTGGACTATGTTCATTCAATATAGTATTTGATTGTTTTTACTTATTGAAATTAGCAAATAACTTTTGACTATAACTTTTTCCTAAGTCCAGAATTCGGGTGTTATCAAGTCCTTTTTTTTTTTTAACTACCGACTGAATTTTGCCAGTGCTGCTACTTTAACCTTAAACAGACACATACGGTTTTCATTTAACAAAATTACTTTCAAATAGAGTTTGTCCAAAAATGGCAGATATTGAATTTCCAGTAATAAAATTATGTCACAATGCATGACTGAAAATATAAGACATATTTATACTTAATACCTATGACTTTTTCTTCATTATATTTGGCCTGGCCACTCGCAGTAACATTATAATTAGACCCCTGATAACAGCCGGCCAAATAGATTGCCTTCCACATGAGTACTTCTTCTTCCTGCTAATTGTGCTCTTGCTCATTTGTGATATGACATGTGTGCCTGCCTGAAGGAACAAACTATTTTCTTGATTTTTAAAGCCCTCACTATTTACTAATCATTTTCAAACAATTAATAATGCGCTAATAAAGTCTATTAGAGAGGACAGTGTCTATTAGAGAGGACAGTGTACTAACCCACAGTACTTAACAAGCCCTGAGCTCATTCACATCTGTAGCAAAATTGCACGTGACTTCGTCCTCATTTCACAGCCATCCGCGACGTCCGATCTAGGATTCACAAACCAATGTGTGCCGTTAAAGGGGTCCCCTGACCCATGTGAGCTGCTGGTAGTCGCAATGGCCCCTTGCTGATTGTAATTGCGAAATTAAAACCCCCTTTGGGAAGCCCTGCCCCTTCAAGCCTCACCCCTGTGCTCCCCAAAATCCACTGAAATGCCCATCCAGGCCTCCTAAAGTTTATTCCTATCTAAGAGGTGGTTTTTTCGGGGAGATGCCAGATTTCCAAATGGTGCCGACTGAGCTCATGAACTCCATTGCCGCAGGCAAAAAAGCTCTTGAAGTTTTGTTTTGAAACCTGGCATTGGAGCTTTGGAGGAGAACAGGGATGTGAAAAAGAGGGTGCCCCGTGTAGTAGGCATTTTAATGGATTTTGGTGCTGAAAGGGAACGTGGCTTCCCCAAAGGGGTTTTAATTTTATATGTAAGCCCTGCAAGGGGCTCCGGGGGTTGGAGTGTGCGCTTACAGGGGCTCCTTTAACTATGGTGGCTGTGGCACGCAAAGCGCTGCTCCCCCATCCTGGCAGGAAAGTAGAAGGTTTCTGGGGGAAGAGGGGGGTTGCAAATATGGGTCTTACAAAACATTTTTCCAGGTGCCCATTTTTACAAAATACCATGCTAATGGACTGTTTTACATGATTCTGCATTGCAGCTGCTCATTTTTGTGAGATTAAAATAAGCTTTCACGCATAGCGGACTATGCAAAGCTCACTTTTGTGAAATTATTTTGCAAAAGGAATTCCTGCACAAAAAAGACCCACTCAGAATGCCTACATTTAGCATTTCTAGACAATTTATGCTATTTTGTATGCAAAAATCCCTTTTGCAAAATAGAATTTGCAGCTTACTGCATCGGACTAGAAGTGTACTTTACAACAAGAAAAATGTTTCACTGTTTGGGCAGATTGAGCATAACAAAAAGCATTCAGCTCTGCTATGTCAGGCATGACCAGTATAAAATCACTAACTTATGCTGTGCACCTGGAGAACTTAGCTTCTTACAGATGAATTTTCAAAGGAGTTATGCATGTAAATGTAACATACTATCGTAGCAATATCCAAAGGTCATTTGCTGTCGTTAAGTGCACTTAACCCGGGTAACAAAAACCTGTTGCCTTTGGGCAGGTGTAAGTTGTGCGTGCTGGCCAAGTGCCGGCACGCGATCCCCCAGTATAGCCGCTGTGCCAGAGGCCACGGTCCTGCCCCCGCCCACTCTCTGCCCCTTTTTTCAAGCCCTGGGACATAAGCGTGTTGCGGGGCTTGCGTGTGTCGCCAGGCCTATGCAAAATAGGCTCGGTGCGCACAGGAGTGGGTTTAAAAGGGTTATGCGCGTATAATACGTGAGTAACCCTTTTAAAATCCACCCCTCTGTGAGCTTAAACCTATATGGTAAGCTCATTGGGGTAGAATATGGGGTCATGTTGTTTAACATCTCCAAACTCTAACATGATGATTTACAAAATAAAATGCATGCTATCAATGGTCTAAGGGGGTCATTTATCAAAATGTGCTAAGGCGTTTTCTCATGCAATAATACCATATTGTATGGTGCGATGCAAATCCGAAAAAGAGGAGGAGTTAGGGGCGGAAGTAGGCTGGGTTTACCAGTTTGCAAAGTCCTATTGCACAGACTTAATGCCAATTTTAGCTACACCTTTTCCAGTAGTGTTAAGCTGTGTGATAGCTTGCATTATGGGGCAGTAAGGTGTTAGTGCATTTTACGATGTCTCCTGAAAGGCCTATTTTAGTAAGTAAGAGAGAGAGAAAGAGAGAGAGCCATAGTGGCGGCTCCCTAGATAGGTATTTGAATCCCTATGGGAGGCCCACCTAGTAACTCGAGGTGAGGTTTAGGTATTAGTGTAGGGTGTTAGGGGCCACTTTGACATTTAACGTGAGATGTACGAACAGAACTGTGGTCTCTTGTGAAGTTTTGATGACCTACGGAGAGAGGAAACTCACCCAAAGATGAGATTGGTGCAATGCTCTCTCTACCTAGCTTGATGTTACCCACGTAGAAGGTCCATCAAGCTAGGTGGAGAGAACATTGCACCAAACTCATCTTTAGATGAGTTTCCTCTCTCCATAGGTCATCAAATCTTCACAAGAGACCACTGTTCTGTTTGTACGTCTCACATTGAATGTCAAAGTGGCCCCTAACCCCCTACACTAATACCTAAACCTCACCTCGAGTTACTAGGTGGGCCTCCCATAGGGATACAAATACCTATCTAGAGAGAGGACAGCATGGCTAGGTGCTCTCTCTCTCTCTCTCTTTCTCTTTCTCACACATCTTTTTGAAAAGTGGATAAGCTCACTTTTGGGCCAGACTGAAATGCTCCCACTGAAAGTAACTGCTTAATTGCATGTCCACTCGATTTCAAAAGCCACCTACATATGTGCACATCTCCTGATATGTGAATATCTCACTTTGAATGAAAATGGGCATGGTGTGGACAGGGCATGGGCAGTGCGTGGATGTTCTGGGGCGGAACCAATAGTGCCAGTAGTTAAAAAATTAAAAAATATAGGCAACCCTAAGGGGTTTGAGGTAACTGAGGGGAGTGCAGACTAAACAACCAGGGAGGGGGGGGGGGTTGGAGGCCCTAACTCTAGACCGGTTGAACTGGTGGACAAACTGGTGAAACTGGTCATGGCAGGGTTGCGCACCTGTTATAAAATTCCCCCACTTGTGCGGCTTAAACCTATCTTTATGCGGTTGTATGCACCCACTTGTAAAACTGGGCGTTGCATAAGCGCACCTAGGCTATTTTAGAACATATGAACATATATGCACATATGTTATAAAATGGTTTCATCTCTGTGCGCGCTCCAACGCCCATGCATGCATGTGCGCCTGCAAGCCTGTTCAAAGGTTACCGTCCCTTTGTTTAAAATGAAAATGATGCGCCTACATGAAAACTCCACTTCAGTTCCTCCCCCAGGAATGCCTCTACACAGACGGCATAAACGTCCACGTGACCATGGCATATACACATAAGTTAACCCACACAGGGGTGGGCAATTTTCTAAAACCCAGTTCCTGCACATAAATCAGTATATTACATGCCATCATACACTTGAATATTACCCCCAAAATGTCTCATCCCTTTTGAATTCCTTGGCTTTTCTTTATTGCCTTAACAGCAGCACTGCACAACAAGAGGAAGATCTGCCCACAAACAAAACATGTCCGTTATTTACTCCTCGATTTTTCATTGCCCATTCTGCGTTTCGTAAGATATCTTGTCAGTTCAGAATGGCACTGGGGAAACTAGAGGTGGTACGCAACTACAGAAGTGATTTGGCAATCTAGTGCAGGAACAGCAGGGGAATGGAGAAAGCCATAGCCTTCAGTTCTCCTCTTCCTGAAACACAATACGGCACAGAAAAGGTACATTAAAATGTTAACAATACATGCACACACACACACACATGCACAAAGCCCTGAAAAATAACCTTCAAAAGTTTGGCCAAGTGTTGAATATATTTTTATTTCGGTAAAAACATTTTTTTAATTTTATATTTTTTATTCCATATATTCAAAAGTACAGTGTATGGCAGAAAAGATATGAATGATGAACTGTAAATTGTGGGTTTTATGTAAAGGAAAGGTGTATAATATGTGTGTACATTAGCTTGTATGGTAGAAAATTGTTTCTATCTAAGTGCTACTTTATGTAAACTGTTTAAAGTATGCATGCTCACTTATTCAGCTTTGCAGTATGCTAATAGGGTGCGTGTCTCTTTTGAAGGCCTCACAGTCCCTGGAATCCATGATACTATAATTATTTCTACGTGATAGCAATGATGAATGTTATGTACGTAAGAAACTATGGAGTGAAATTTCAAAGGGGGATTCACACGTAAATAGCATGTATGCCCACACATGCTATTTTAAAAATGAGAATACATCGTTATTTTCGGTTTCTTCCATACATTATATTGGGGGAACAATGCGTGGTCTGGGGCATTCCAGAGCACGGGCAAGAACTGCGCACGAAAGTGGTATTTTATGAACTTGTTCACAAACCTTTATAGCTGCTAATTAATTGGCACAAGTGATATCAGACTTGTCTGTTGTATGAAGTTTCTGTTTAGGAGGTGTGGGTGAAGTGGTGGAGATTCAGGGTGAAGTGCAGGAGGGTTTAGGTGAACTGGAGAAGGATTGGGAGAGCTGGAAGAGGTAGCGGCAAACTGGTGACTCCATATACTTGCCCATATTTTAAAATATATCTGCCTACGGGTTTAATTCTGAGTGTTTATTTACACAGTGTCATGATTATTTCACAAGTAAAATATGCACAGATATGTTTATAAAATGAGTAGGGAAAGCATGCATTTGTTTGCATTGGAAATTCAGTATTAAGATGTACTGCATACTTTCTGAGCAGACACAGTATTTTATCACACAGTTTATATAATATTAGCATTAATCTCTGCATCCATTTATGCATGCAAAAGCGGTATCATGGATAGATTTGAAAGTTAGGATCTTTGACAGAAACTTTCAAACCGACTTGCGGGCATCAGCCCGCACCCATGCCATTTTAAAACTTGCACGGATATATCCGCGTATGTTATAAAATAGCCTGGCCGTGTGCGCCAATTTTTAAGGAGGTGTGAGCATGTGTATGCAAATACTGCTTCTACCATGAAAACTGGGGGATTTTAAAAGGGGTGCACGTTGCTGCTATTCCCAGTTTTACCAGTATGGCTCCAGTTTGCCCAGTTATGATATAGGTCCTCCAAATCTCCCTAGTTTAATAGCCTTTACTTCCCCCCCCCCCCCCCCCCCCCAGTTATCTGCGATCCTTAAAACCTTGCAGATCTTCCTAAATTTCTTTTCTTTTGAACTTACATGTCATCCATAATAGAGGTAATGTTACATAGCAGGGGGCCTCGGTGTGCACGGATTCACACAAGCATTTATGCGCACACCTCAGGCTCATGTCCTGAAATGCCCGTGTCCCGCCCAGACCACGCCCCTTTTTGAAAACTTTTACGATGTGCCCGCTGTAGCATTTATGCGTGTATCCGGGCGACTTTTAAAATCTGCTTGTCCCGCACGGAAACAAAACTGAAAAGTTCACAGATTGATGCGTGTGCTGGGCTTTTAAAATTCACCTTTATATGTGCAGTGCAAGTGTATGTGAGCTATAATAATCTCGATGAGCGAGAGTAATTTGTATTATGAAGTATATAGACAGAATAATAGAAGTTAGTATATATGTTATGGTTTATAATGTAGGTATTAGGCGAGGCCAAAGTGGTTTTCAAGTGCAAGTACCATCATCCATGCCCAAAAAATAGCGGCACTGGGGAATCTATAAGTAGTTTGTAAATACAAAAGTGAGGTAAGCCAGACTTAAACCAACATCATGCGGATGTAATATATTTGATTCTGATAAGATATCAGAGCTGAATACAAAGTATGCATATATTTAGGTAATTATATGTGGGCATATCTGGAGTGGATTGGAAGGCATGAATGGATTATCTACTGCGGTACTGTCGCCTGTGTGCCTCAAATATTCCTTTTTAGACTGTGATGAATGTCATCTTCCTTGTTTTATATATCTCATGAATATCTCTTTTTACAATGATTTCTCTTTACCCAAACCTGAATAATTCCCTCCTTTTGCCAGATGCAAGCCAAAAAGAATTTAGGTGAATTGAGTCCGAGTTGAATAATGGAGGAAGGATTTGAACTGATGTCTTCTGGTTTTACCGACCTAGGAGCCAATAATATTCTAAGCTGAAGGATTTCCTGCAGAATAGAGGCCTCATTTGTGTGCAAGTTTTCTACCCATACTAGTAGCAAATTTGCATTAAAAATTTCCCAGAGGGAAATCTGAGGTATAGATATCTTTTTTTGCAAAAAAAAAACCAGCCTGTGACAATGTCTTTGCATGCTGGCATTTGCTAAATTCTGAATTATTGGGCTGCTTCACTTTATAGTAACCTTTTGTACATAGCAGACTATGTACAGATGTTTACTATTTGTGAAGGGAGAATTTCGCGAACGGGTCTTCTTGCAAAAAAAAAAAGCATACAAAACTGCAAAGATTTTGGAATTTTTGTATGTTTAGGGCTGATTTGCATGTTTGTCCCATGAAGGCCCCTTTTGTAAAATAAACTTAGATTTTACTACATAATCCTCTTATGTAACCACAAATTGCTAGGGTTATTATTTAAAATTTCACTTAAACTGGGCAACATTTTTAAACCATGAAAATGGCTAAATATCTGAGCTGTGACATTTTTTCTCATGCTACAAGAAAGATATTTGACCTGGTCTGGAGGATATTCAGTGCTATCTCATAGAAAATGTATTCCTTTGTCCAATTTATTTTTGCTCACCTCTGAATTTCACAGACTAATAATACTTAGTATTTCCGTAGTGTTATTGGACATTTATAGTACTGTACAATGATGGTAAGTATTCACATGTCCCTTTACTAAAAAATGTACAATCAAGGAGGAAAAATTTCAAAGAAATGTGCCCTGTGGCTTTTGTATTCATATATGGCCATAGATGTATCTACACTGGTAGTTTATAACCTGTAAGATGTGCACATTTTGAAAATTTGTGTGTGTTTACCTTGGGGCAGACACGCGAATGTATGCTTACGCACGAATCCATGCAGTACATTGAAACAGTGTGTATCAATGCACTGAACAATTGGAATCCCTCCCCCCATTTTAAAAATACACATGCATAGGTTTTACATGTGAAAATAATGTAGGACTTACTCCAGTAAGTCGAGATTTCTGCATGTAAGTAGGTGCATTTAAAAAAAATACATGTGTGAGTGGAAACTACCAGTTTTGCCAATTAGTGCACCAGTTTGCCTGGTTCTTCTCCAGGCCAACTCCCATCCAGTTCACCCAGCCCTCTCAACCGGTTAGTACTACACAATAAACACATTTAATATCACTTATGCCAGATCAATAGCAGGTGTAAACACTCGCAAGCAAGTTGGCAAATGTACACCCATTAAGTGTCTTTTAAAATAGCAACTTGTGCACGTAGCTGTTGGTCCCACTGGGAATGCCCATAGACCACCCCTCTTTTTACACACACATACTACATGTGCAGGAGAAAGTGAAAATATGCACGTATTGGAGGCTTTTTACGCATGTGTATGCATGATTAGAGGCTATTTATGCATGTATATGCAAATTTTTATGCATGTGACATTTTGAGAATTTGCCCTTAAGTTGGTACCTGACACAGTGGAAGATAAGGGGGATTTAAACCCTGGCTTTTCCAGTTTGCAGCCAGTTGCTCTAACCAATAGGGACCTCTCCATTTTAGAAGCCTTAATCTATAGTACAGTGCTTAAATCCTAAAATATTTGTCAGTAATATTAAACTATCCAGTACTGCATTATGCCAACATCTGTGAACTTTTCATTCGTTTGATTTTCAAGTTATATTTTTTTCAAGTTGGATGCAATATACTACAAGCAAATTATTTGTTGATAAACCATCCATATGTACAGCACAGTCTTAGAAGAGCATGGTTGAGTTTCTCTGTTTTTCATTAGAGCTGGATGCCCCTTTTAGGCTTTCTGGTATGTTTTCTTAATTATGTCAACCTTCTTTATGGAGCAGTTAACATATTTCAATATTTAGCCTTAAAATTAGCCTTAAAATTTAGATTATTTTTCTGTTTGCATGCTGTAATAAAGTTCTATTAAAAAAAAAAGGTTAAATGCTATTTTTGTAAGTTTACTGTGAACATATTTAAATAAAACATATTTAATACTTTAATTCTGACAGATCACTGTAAATAATAATAAAGGAATGTAGTAGACCTGGAATGTATTAGTGGCATGAGCAGTTACTCTTTTCTTGTTTTGCCTCAGAGAGTACACCCCCGAGTTCAGATTAAAGATGAGAAAGATGCCTGGCAAAGGGATATTACAACTTTGCTGAGAAACAGATCTTAACAAAAACAAATCTGAACTATGTGGAAAAGTACAAAGATATAAAACATATAAACATTCAAGAACATTTAAGATTTTTTTGTTCCCAATAGCTGACGCTGATTGTAGGCAGCCCTGTGGGATCTTGCTACAAAGTGCATTGGCATAGGCCCGAGAATTGCTCATTGAAAGCCCTTGCTGTTGACTGGTGGAGGCATCCTGCCTCCCAGAGGTGAACAGCAGAGTTTTCCAGAAGAAGGGAGGCTGGCATCCTGGGGATAAAGCATTTCTTAAAGCTGTATTGTGGCCAGATACAGTCAGTCAGTGGTCAGAGAGTGAAAGAAGTGGCAAAATGATTTTTTTTTTCTTACCGAAAAAGGCAATAAGATGTGAGGAAAGTACAAAGTACAGAATACCTAGGGAGGGAAATTTTATAACTGTGCCGGCAGAAGTAATGTCTGCTTGTAACTTTTACACTCCGAAAAATCTTCAGAAGGGTAGCCGGGTTAATCTGGTGTAGCAAAAATGGCAGGAGTTAGATGGCATCATATAGACTAATCAGTTTATTGAAGCTCGAGCTTTCGAGGACAAAGTCCATTTCTTTAGATGCACCTGACGAAATGGATGCTGTCCTTGGTCGCTCATGCTCCAATATATTGGTTAGTCTATATGATGCTACCAAACTCCTATCATTTTTTTTTTTATTTTACACTCAGACTTTTCCCCACATTCTCAAAGTGCCCATAGGGACGGCAACTTTTCAACAGGTGCACAGTTGCGCATTTGCGCGCGTTTGCCAGCTCGCGTCCAGAGACATGTCCACTTTATAACATACGGGCATATATGCGCCCATGTTGCAAAATAGCCTGGACTTGTGTACTTGTGCGCACACTTTTAAATGGACGCGTACACGTGCGCACAAATGCCGCTTCTACCGCGTAAGTGGGGAATTTTATCAGGAGCGCGCATCGACACCCTTCACTGTTTTCCCAGCTCATTCCCAGTTCGCCCCAGTTTAGGGATAGGACTTGCAGATGCCCCAAACTTAATAGTGTCCCTTCCCCCCTTGTTAGCCCTGACCCTTAAAACCCCACTGACTAGCATATTTATTTTTTTGTTTGTTTTAATACTTACACGCCATCTATAGCAGAAGTAAATTTATGCGGCAGGGACCCCGGCACACGCGAGAACATGCAGGTATTATGGCGCACATTTCCTGGTCAGGCCCTGACACGCCCAGACCCTGCCCAGACCATACCCCCACCCCGCCCCCTTTATGGAAACATTTTACTTGTGCGCACGCCAGTCCAACCTGTGTGCCTGCCTCCCGGTGTTGACACGTGCAGGGCTTTTAAAATTCACCTTAAAATTGCCATCCCTCCCACCTCCCAGAATGCCTCTTCCTGGTGCACGTAGAAGTATGAGTGAAACTTGTTCATGTAATGTCCTCTGGGCTGTTTTGTAACAGACATTTCTACACATAAAACTGCTCTTTGCGCACGTAAATGGCTATGAAAATTCACCCCCCCAAACGGCTGAAAGGAAAGGGGGATTTCTAAAATGCTCAACCTATTTGATCCTATAAAAGTGTTTTCTGGAGGACTTCTCCCATTCTCCATTATAATAAATATATATATATTTTTTTTAAAACAGGGCCCTTCAAGATCATAACTGTGCCTTTAGCAGAAGGTGAAAATGGCTTTTATTTTGTCTCTGCAGTTTAATATTGCCAGCCATGTGTGCATAGTCTTGCAATATTGGCAGCCAGCACACCTATTTTACTAGGGCAATGAAACAACCATCGAGCCATAAAAATTAGTAGTGCTTCATTTCAGATGATTATAGTTATGTTTCCAGTTAATCTTTACCCACAAGGTGTTATTGCATCCTGCTTCATATCAGCACTCAGGCTGAGTTAAAGATCTCCCAGGGGCTTTTCGTGGCAAAGTTTGTCCTTTACTTCCTTTGTACATGAAGACAAATCCAGTCCACAAGGCATACTATTGAAAAAAACAGAGTTCTAAATATAATTTCTACGATTGTATCTGTCATTCAGTTGACTTATTTGGCATTCCTTCCACTTAAAGAGCAGAAACCAAACCGAAATGGACCTTTCTTTTCCCTTTAATTTAATTTTTAGGTGTATTTCACTAGTGTGAAAGAATCTACTGAAGACAGTTAGTCAGCCCATCCGTTTGTTGGTCTGTCAGTCCATCTGTGTGCATGTTGGAACTTGAAAACTATTTAGCAGGAAAAAAATGAATAAAGATATTTAAAGAAAAAGTTTGCTTCAAAGAAGTACGTTCAGTGGTCTGTTGAGAATCGTCATTAGGCTGGTCGAGATTGTTGAACCAGTTAGATGATTAATCGCCCCAAACCTGGTTTCACACTAGCGTCATGCCCCTTTCAATCTCAAGTCCCCAGTTTTTATTTTGCAAAGATAAAAAGAAGGCTCCTTAAAAATAAATGCTGCTGGTGATTTTAAGTCTCTTACATCTTTCCAATCAGACTTTTTTTTTTTTTTGAGGGTGGAAAGGAAGGGGATAGCGACCGGGAGGAGGCTGTTTGTTTTTATTCTGGAGCCTGTCAGCTATTTACTTCATTAACACAGAGCAAAGCAAACCAGCAGCTAAAAAAACTGCCTTTTTTATTTTTTTTTGCATTTCATAATCATTTCTTTTTTCAAGCAGTGCATTTACATTTTGTAATCATTGCCTCGAAACTGCAAATGAAATCAGTTCTAGAAAGATTAATTTGGTCGTGCGCTCGCAGCTGTGAGGACTGTGGAAATAAATATCATCTTGCAATAATGTATTCCTGAGAAAGGGTATAACAATAGAATGAATTCTTTTCAAAGAGAGTGGATAGATTTATTTTGTATACGGGGAGGGGAGGGGAGGTGCAATGGTCTATGGCTTGCGACCCTGACCTCGTTTTGTAACTGTTTATTATTTGGTTCTGTGTTTGAGAAATCTCTATAATATAATTTGGCATCTTCTTCTTCATATCTGCACCTAGGTGTGCTCTAGCATGAGCGGTGTCCTATCTTGAATTACATTTATTAAAAACAAAAGTCCTAATGCACTCATAACTCAAAAAGAAACTGTTAATTGTTACCAGGGCACTGCTTGATTGCAGACTGGATGTCTCGTCTGGGGTCCTTGCCATAATTAGTAACCACTGTTGACATTTAGCTTTAAATTGAATTTTCTTCTAATTAAACCCAGAGGGGGTTGATCCTCTCAGATGTACAGGTTAATAAAATTAGTCAGAAACTGTTAAACAGTAAGTTGATTTCTCCAAGAGAGCTGTCTTGATGTATTGTTAGGAAATCTGTAATTAAAATTTAAAGGAATCATTAGCTTTAAGTTGTCTGTTTTGGGGTAGGTGTGGCTTCTTGTGGATATATCTTTCCTTAGACTTGTTTTTTTGTTGAATACTGCCAGAATATTTTCCAGTTTTAATAAAATACCATAGGAAAGTTCAAGGTTATCATGCCACTGATCTTTTGAAATGTTATTTTTATACTGGATCACCTTTTTCTTGAACTTAGTTGTCACAGAAAAGTTTCTGTTCCTTGGTATTAATATTATTATTTCATCAGTGTTTACATATAGTACCCTAAACCAGGGTCCGATCTAGCCAATTAATTATTGATGTGATGTTATGAGTGACTTGATTTATGGCTTGGCTTTTTATCTGAAAATCTGAAGAAAAAATATTACATGACAGTTGTTCTACATGTACTGCTCTAGCTGTTCAAAATATTGTAGTAACGTTTTTGCTTTTTGACCTTCTTCCATGGTCTAGCTACCGGTATGTGGTTCAACCAAACAAATGGTGCTAGGTAAGCT
Source organism: Rhinatrema bivittatum (assembly GCF_901001135.1). NCBI lineage: Eukaryota > Metazoa > Chordata > Amphibia > Gymnophiona > Rhinatrematidae > Rhinatrema > Rhinatrema bivittatum. Next base: position 643,814,254 of record NC_042616.1, on the reverse strand, counting down.
GCTCATATTCACACCAGATCACTTCTGATGTTCTGAATCAATGCCAAGGTTGACATCCTGCCAAAAACAATGCCTCCCAAGTCAATGATAACTACTGCTGGCCAGGCCCACCAACCCAGTAGTTAGACCATCGATGGCAGTAGTTGGGACCAGCTCGTGCCATGATACCCACTCCAAGCCACATGGATACATCTCGATGCAAACCCAAGATGCTCCCTATGGACCCAACTTCGAGCCCTCTTTTCTGATCTAGCCATGAAGGAGTGTCTGACCTTCCACCAACCAATGTTGGCATAGTACCTGCAGTTCGGAACACAAATGTTACTTAAATGTTAATATGAATTAGGCATTGGCATGCCCTGCTCATTACACATTATAAGTTATGTATGCTGAAGAACTCCACCTTCCAATCCTCTGAATGATTGCCTTTGGCTAACCCCAGCTAGTCACCTCTGATGCTGCCCCTATCCATAAGGAGCGGGTCCAAGAACAATACTACCATCATCTTTTACAAAACTTCCCTAAACTGGAACTTGGCCAAGGAGGAACTGCCCTTATGGATCAAGAAGTGGATCCCACTCTTGGGCTTCATATGCTCTCAGATTTCTAACCCGACATGTGGTGGTAGAGGCTGCCCTTATCTCCAACTTTGCTCCTCTACCCGCTGCTTTTTAACATATTTATAAATGATCTGTAACAAGTAAGGTGATCTGATTTGCTGATGATACAAAAATATTCAAAGTTGTTAAATTACAAGAGGATTGTGAGAAATTGCAAGAAGACCACACGAGACTGGGAGTCTGGGATTCCAAATAGCAAATGACATTTAATGTGAACAAATGCAAAGCGATGCACATAGAGAAGAGTAATCCAAATTATAACTGCACAATGCAAGGTTCTACATTGGGAGTCACCATCCAGGAAAAGGATCTAGACATTTTCGTGGATAATATGTTGAAATCCTTGGCTCAGTGTGTGGTGTTAGCCAAGAAAACAAATAGAATGCCAGGATTTATTAAAAAAAAAAAAAAAAAAAAAAGGAATAGAAAATAAAACAGAATATCATAATGCCTCTATATAGAGAATAAAACAGAGACTATCGTAATGCCTCTGTGTCACTGCATGGTGCAACCGTACCTTGTATACAATTCTGGTCACCACATCACAGAAAAGATATAGCAGAATTAGAAAAGGTACAGAGAAGGACGACCAAAATGATAAAGGGGATGAAATGATTCCCTTATGAGGAAAGGATAAACAGGATAGGTCTCTTCATCCTAGGGAAGAGACTGCTGAGTGGGGATATGATAGAAGTCTATAAAATAATGAGTGGAGTGGAATGGGTAAAATATGAATCTATTTACTTTTTCAAAAAGTACAAAAACTAAGAGGCAGAGAATGAAGTTACTAAGTAACATATTTTAGACAAATTGGAGAAAATATTTTTTTACTGAGTACATAATTAAACTATTTGTTGCCAAAGGATATGGTAAAAGCTATTAGTGTAGCTGGGTTTAAAAAAAGGTTTAGACAAGTTCCTGGAAGAAAAGTCCATAAACCATTATTATGGTGGACTTGGGGAAATTCACTGCTTATCCTCAAGTAAGCATCATGGAATCTATCAGCCTTTTGGGATCCTGCCAGGTGCTTGTGACCCGGATTGGACACTGTTGGAAACAGGATACTGGGCTTGATGGACCTTTGGCTTGACCCAGTATGGTAATCTTATGTTTTATTTTGTTCTTATCATTTGTTCTATTTTCATTTAAAATGTTATTTTGTTATTTAATTTTAAGCAGCATGCAAGGAGAGATTTGCTAAACTCAAATGTCCAGTGTGCTTCCTGTTTAGGTTTCCATCTACTTTTAAAATACCCCTGTGTGGTACGTATTGCTCTTATGTCTCATAAAGCAGTTCATTAAGCACCCAGTATATACAAAAATCTGGGATTTCACATGGGGCTTTAAACCATCACATATTCTGATTCATGTAATCTTCATATCTATAAAGTCCCCTTTGTGGCCCTAGATATCTTTCTTTCTGCATTTTCCATAGGCACAAAATAAAGAAACACCAGATTAATGAAGGTTCCTGATTGCATAGCATTAGAAATTGACTTGGTATAATATGAAATATACCAAGGAAGATAATGAAATTCATGCATTTGCAATAATTTTCAAGTGTTTCTCGATGTAACCCTTTCGAGAATGACCCAAGCCTCATCAGGTTCCAGTCATTTTCAATAGTGTGACTTGTATGACTGTAATGGACTTTTCCATTTTTGTGTGGCAGTTATTGGTGTAGTTTAGAAGAATTTACTATGTATCAGGGTAGCTAGACAGATTGAATCAATGCACCACTACTTTTACACTTGTGTTGAAAAATTATTTTAATAGCTTGCTTCATTATCAATATTTTAATTATCTCTGTGCTTAATTGCTATCTGCTCTGTTCTTACACCCCATTGTTACATTGGTGGCATGCAACAGATTAGCTTGGGTGGCGTTATCCTGGAGGGTAATGATGACACTGGGTGGAGAGCTTGCAGGCCTGTGGGGACTTCGTACCCACAGACTCACAAGCTCATTTCCAAAGGGAAATACCCCCATGGAATTTCCCCTCGAAATTGAGGGCTGGTGCACACAGCTTGGGCACATAGTGCTTGCATGCATTGCACCTGCATTGAAGCAGAAAGTACATGCAGTGATTTGCAAATACCCATGTGTACTTTCCCTCACCTGACACAGTCCCACCCACTACTTCCCATGAGTTACTTTTACTTGCATTAAAAGGGGGGCGGGGGTGGCAATTATCAAATCACATTTTTACCTGCATAAACACATTTGATTTTTGTCTTCCTGTTGCCTACAGTTTAAAACCATTTTGCAAATAGTGCTTTCTAAGTCCCATCCCATATATTTCAAGCTCTGGGATGTTATTTCTGTGTTCTTTGATTTCATTATCAGAGCAGAAATAAAGACTTGTGGTGACATATTAGTATAATAACATTGTGTTCAGTTCCTTGTCAGGCTAAATCAATGTAATTAAATAAATAAACAATGCATCTATTCCAGATTAAGTTCAGATGGAAAATGATTTGGCATGCAAAATGATTCTTTATAGCTGCAAGAAAAAATTGATATGGAATATGTACAAAACAGTGAACGTATACACAAATATTAAGGATCCTTATTCATGAATAGCATACCCTCCAATTAAAAGCTGTGAGATCTGTTTTCATCAGGTTAGCCAGACAAATCTTCACAGTTAAAATTCCCCCTCCTCCTTGCTGACTGGATACATTTTGTCTGGGCAAATGATTGACCACACACAAATTTTAGCCAGATAAAAAAAAGGTTGCACTGAGGCATGGTTTAACTTTAGCAAATCAGTGCTACCACTGGCTGCACAAAGTTTGTTGGGTAACTCTGGTTAGCCAACCAGAAGGCCTACAGTTAGTCAGGCATCTTTGGATAACTTTAAACCAAAAGGTCAGCAGCACTTTTAGCCACAAAAGAAATAATGGATATCCAGATACAGATAAGAAGATAAATGTATAGAGTTATCTTACCCACATAGCAGGGTTTTTTAATTTGGAACTCTGTGTTGCTTCATTGCATAAAGAGGGAATAACATATTATAAGGTGCATTATTATCACAGATATACATGCACACAATGAGTGCCTTGAAAGGCCTGAGACCTTTAGCATCCAAGATATAGCTATGCTTATATTTATCTATCTATATTATGCCCACCCTTTTTTCTAGGGTACTCCCTATGGAAAGTAAGGGGACCCGGGGCCAGCTTGAAGTACTGCAAAAGAGTAGGGGAAAAAACTGGCTACAGACCTGAATCAGGATTCTTCCAAAGGGTACAGTTCACTGCAGTAAGCCCTAAGGGGATTACACACAGTCAATAATAGAAGACATGGTTCCCCTCCGCAAAAAAAAATAAAATCCAAATAATAAGGAAGAAAAACTAAAGAATCCAGTCCAGACTTTTGGATTTTCTAAACATATAATTCACAGTTCAACAAGAATCAAAATAGCTCTAATCCTTCTCATCCTTCTCCAGTCTGGGATTGCCCTCCTTCCATCTTTCCTCCATCTGCTATCTATCCCCAATCTCCAATCCTCCCTTTCTTCTCCTTTCCCATCTCAGATCCTGTGCCCATGATCCTTCCTTCCTTCTTTGCACTGATTATTAAGATCCTTTTTCCTTCACCCAAAAAATCTAAAAAAAAAAGAACAAAATAAATTATCCAAGCACATAAGATCAAACAATGACTTTATTTGTGGAAAGTAAAATTGTTTGCATTGTTTATTATGCAAATGCATGCAAATGCAATCTAGAGTTTCACAAAATTTTAATTTACCTACATCCACCTGTCCTACCAGCACCTTCTTAATGTGCTCCCCAGTTTGCCAAAGTTGTTGTTTTGTTTAATCCAGGACTTTGAGCTTTGTGTGACTCCTCTTTTACCTTAGCTGTTATATCAAACTATGGGAGTCATTCTTTAAAACGTGATGTGCCATTATCACGTGCGTTAGGGTGTTATTGTACATGATAACGCCTTAATGCACATGATAACTACCACACCACGATGGTAAAATTAAAATGAGGGAAAGGGGTGGAGTTAGGGAGGAGTTTAGGCAAGGTTAAGGGTAATGAGGTGGTGGTACCGCTGAAGTTGATAATGCTACTGTCTTCTGTCAATGTATGATCTGATAATGCCACCATGATCTGTCAATGTATGATCTGAATGTTTCACCAAAGATCCTTTTTCCTCTCACAGAAAGATGCAGGCCATTGCTATAATACAGCTTTGTGTTGTTCCATGTATGGTCATTTGCCTAATATATCTAAAAGCTCTCTTCTTTGCACCAGATTTATAGCCACGTATTGAAGATAATGATATGACACAATCTTTTCTCTCCTTTCCTATGAACGGGTAATTTGTGTCTTTGTCAGGTGCCTACATGACTCTCCTAAATTCTTGTCCTCTTTCTGTAAAAAACAGTCCATTGGCTCCCAAGCGAACTATGACATCATCTTTAGAAACCCTTCTGCTTCTTTTACTTTCATGGGCCCAGTGGGGGGGAGGAGGGGAGAGAGATAATGGAGTTGATAAAGTTGAAGATGCAGAGGTCTGGAAGTGGCAAGTTAATTGAGAAACAGGTTGGTTGAGGGGGTGAGAAATATGAAAATATGGACAGCGAGAGAAATGGGAGGAGTTGGTGGTATGATACTAGACACATCTGGTCAATATATCTCAAAAAATAGTTGTACTGGAGAAAGTGCAGAGAAGGACAACCAAAATGATAAGGGGGCATAGAATGGCTCCCCTATGTGGAAAGACTAAAGAAGTTAGGGCTAATCAGTTTGGAGAAGAGATGACTGACGGGGGATATGATAGCGGTCTACAAAATCATGAAAAGACTTGAACAAAATGTAAATTGGTTATTTATTCTCTCAGAGGGCATGCCATGAAATTAGCAAATAGCTTATTTAACACAAAGAAAATTCTTTTTCATTCAGTGCATAGTTAAGTTCTGGAATTCATTGCCAGAGGGTGTGGTTATGGCAGTTAGTTTAACTGGGTTTAAAAAAGGTTTGGATAAGTTCCTAGAGGAATAATCCAATAGTAGTTTGAGATCTATTTAATGTTTGGGTGCTTGCCAGGTACTTGTGACTTGGATTGGCCACTGTTGGAAAATGGATGCTGGGCTTGATGGACCCTTGGGCTGACCCAGTATGGCGTAGCTTATGTTCTTATGTTCTTATGTTGAGGAAGAGATGAAAGACATGAGGAGATACAAAGAAGAGAAAATGTGAAGAGATGTGATGTAATGGAGAGAAATAGAAGTGCAGAAGAGAGGTGGAGAAGTGATATGAAAGAGAGAGAACATATCAGAGATATAGATGAAATGAGAGAGAGAAAAAAAAAAGAAAACATAAGATAGAATAAAAAACCAGGAATTGGAATAAGGAGGGGTAAGCAAAATGTAATCAGAAGAGTGACTGAAAACAATGCAATGAACAAAAGGAAAAAGAGATAAAAATCACTGTTCTTATCAGAATATATGACGTTTGAAAATATTAGATTGTATAAAAGTATTCAGAAAAAAAGATTTATAATATGAGGCTGGGGGAAAGTTGACTCGGGAGTAAAAAAAGAAAGCATAGAAATCAGGGAGAGGTCATGGAGGTAAAAATTGTATCCAAATTCAAAAAATGATGTGGTAGACATAGACGACCCTTACTCAGGAGGAGGTAATCCTGAGATCATGTAGGATCTGCTGTCCTGATGTAGGTAGGAAAAGTGGACTCTCTGCAGCCATATTCTCTGATTATGTTTTATAGGATATTTAAAGGGTAGGCATATTCTATCAGGGACTAGCTCTACATATAGCAGGGTCACGTTTTTCTCCTACCTTCAAAACTTTCACCTAAGTCATCTCTCTGAAGTGGACAATGTGAACCTGGGCAGTTTGCAAACTGTCCTCATAACTGTTTTCCAAAGATGTGATCTACATCTTCCTACCATTTTATTTACGTTCCTTATTTCTGAAAATATTTTAGTCGATTCTAGCAACTGAGATACTGAATACTGACAGCTTCATTCTGTGCACAAGAAAGTAAAATTGTGAAAAATGAAAGCTGTGGTAGACATTTTGAAATCTTTTATGCTAATGATATCTAAATTTGCTGCTTACTATTATAATGTTCTCACATGAAGAAAACATGGAAATAAATCATTGAGGGTTATTTAAAATCCTTTCCTGAGTGCTTCATGAAAAATGAATGTGGACTCAAATACTAATTAAAATATCAAAGTAGCCATAGGATACCATTCTGTACTCTCTTTTCAAAGGAAGAATGGAATATATACCACTATTATCAACTGTGATCTGAAGTGATGTAGTTTGTTGTTCATTTTTATAATTTATGTTTTGGGTGAACAATTGTGCAGGGTTTTTTTTAATAGATGAGAACCTGTTTTGACTGAGCACATTTTTTTTAATTTGTTTTTTAGCAGCAAGGAAGCAAATACTCTGTGGCTACATTTTTTCAACTTCTTAGCAATCTTGATCCACAAATTGTAGAGCATTATGCTAATGTCTTCCCCCTATAGTTGAGTGTTGTATATTTTTAAGCATTATGGATAGGCCTTCCGATTATTGGATTCATTTGGGGGAATGCTTGAAAACAATTAATCGGGAGGGCAAAGTGGGTGATAGAAGATAAAGCAGAAAATAAAACTGGTGTAAACTAGCATCAGAAACTACAGTAATTGCTTACAACTGATTGTGTGGTGTTCAACCACAGAGATAAATTAGAACATAGAATACTGCGCTAGAAAAGTGGTTTAGATGTCATAGAAACTGTATGACTATTTTTATCTCTCAGTTGTAAACCATAGCTTGCACTGGCTGAAATGACATTGAACTGTTTTTCTCTTTGATGATTTACAGCCTGCATAGTGCATTTATAAGAGCAGATGTCACATTTTATGTATTTGAAAGTGTCAACACTGATGACTTATGTCAGAAGATGCTGGACTTGAATCAATAGAATGTAGTGATTTCCATTTCTTAAAAGAGTTTTTCTGACATAATAGAAAACATATAGTGCATTTTGGTCATTATAATGCTCCTGCTGAACTTTCATTTTTGTACTGTATTTTATATCAGCACATCATTATTTTGCAAACATAGCCTTTTTGTAAACAGTATGAATAAACTAACCATCCATATTGAACCACTTTCCTTTTAAATTACCCTTTTTTTAAAAATATATCTTTAAATGTGGCGTCAAACTGGAATGATTAAAAAAATTGTAATAATAATCATCATCATTATTATCCTTGTAATTTATCCTTATATAGCAACTTTCTCCAGTTTTTTTATATTGTAGAACATAAGTAAAAAATATGGCATCAATATCATCATATTAAAATTAGATTAAGATGTGAACCACATTGATTTCATTTGATAAACTTCCTCTTTACAAGGCCACATAAACTTAATAATAAGCTTTTTTGCAAAGAGTCACATCTGAACTGATATGAAAATATACCAGCAAATCTAAAAAGTAACAAAGTAGATTAAAAATCAAGGAAAAGCAAATTCCCAATAAATATCAGGGAGTTCTCATATGTGTGCATATTTCAGTTATAGTAACACATCTCCTGAAACTGTTCATTCATAATCATTGCTCCCCACTGAATACATCTTTAAAGACATTTTTTCATTTGCAATTATTCTAAAAAGAAATTGTCAAGATTCATGATTCTCAAGACAATCAAAAATAATATGACATATTCAAGATGGCCAACCAGCGTTCAAAAGAACATAGTGAAAATGAAAAATACTTATCTTTAATCTGCAAGCTCCATTTCACAATGTGAAATGAATCATTCACATTCTGATAATAGTTATAAAAATGTGATAATCCCAACCCAGCTGAATTTCAGCTAAAATATTCAGATGGGGGAGTTAATCACATAAATGACATCAATATGCAAAAGTGGAATCCCAATTCAGGGCTGATATCCTTAGATGGGAGATTCAGATTTGATACCAGCCCTGAGTTAGGAAACCTCAGTGATTATTTTCTAACCTTTTTATATTTTGAGAGTAAATAGCATTTGAAAATTGCTGTCATTGTGAGCACAGGTATAAAACTGAAGTTCTGAGGAATGCCATTTGTAGCATTAAAGACATATAGAGCCTTGCAAAAGATAGTTACTTACCTTTTGCAAGGGGTTAAAGCTTACCATCAAAGGGAGCTTTGAGGTAATCACATGTTAGCATATTCCAGAAAGGGGCACCATATACATTTTACAAAAGTAACATAGTAACCAAGTATCAGATTATTATTTTAATTTTTAGGGTTGTCTTTTAATTATGTCTTTAGATTGTAACTGTTTTTTTTATCATGGCATTGTTCATGATTGTTTTTAGAATGATTTTATGTATAACTGTAGCCTAATGTTATGTAATATGCTTTTTTTTTTTAGTAGTTATGTTCTATTTTTAGATATATTATTTAAATTTATATTAGGTTTGTTGGGGATTTTTTATGGTAAACCACCTTGATTACCATGAGAAAGTATATATCAAGCCTATTAAATTAAATTAAATTAAATTAAATTAAACTAAACTATCAAGCTGTTATATCAAACTTCAGAACTGTGGCTTGAACAAAAATTACTATGGGGTCTCCAGTAAATGGCTCTTTTTTCAAGGGTTTTTGGCTCCTTTTTTCCATGAGATTTCTAACAGAGGATGGACAGTTTGCATGCCTCGAATACTGTATACAAAGACCCAAGTTTCAATCCCAGATCCATTTCTCACTGAGAAATCTTCATGCTCTAACTCCCAGGGGAGATGGTGAAGGCAATATCCCCTCATCCTCCTCCCCCCCCCCCCCCCCACACACTCACACACAACTATACAATTACCACACCGGAAGCAGAACTCATGAAAGTTTGGGGACAGAGGCAGAAGATTTTTAGCTGTGAAGAAGGAAAAACTAGAGATCAATTGTGGTCTATGATGCTGCAAAAGGAAGCAAATTAGGCAGACTAGATGGACCATACAATTATTTTCCTACATAGTCTATGTTTTTATATAAGCTTTTGACCTCTTCAATTGCAATGTTATGCACTTCTTATGAAGCACTATATTATTTGATCCCTTTCATCAGAGTCACCTTTTCAGGTTGCCATAGGTTCACGTAAGCATAATGCTCCAAAAAGAAAGCTAAGGAAAAGATCATCTCTAACATAAACCTACAAACTACAGATTATATCATTGTTTGATTAGAATGCTTATGTCAAGGGCAATCTTCTGTCCTGCCTTCTTTACAAAGGAACCTTTCATAGAATCATCCCAGCCCATTATCAGTTCTCTTCCTCATTTATTAATGATTGTAGTAATGATGGAAGCAGTTGAAAGACAGCTTTTTAAAATAGAAATTATAGGGATTGCAGGCTAAAAACAGAAACATTGGCTTGCTTAATAAACTGAGTGAAAAGGTCTTGAAAGGAATACATATGCACTGGACATCTGCTTACAACTACTCTGAAAATCTAAAACAATTGTGATTTATAGCCTATTAAATAACTATTAATTATTTGAGAAGATTTAATAATCTAATTCATTGATAGGATGAAAAATTCTGAAAGAGAAATAATCACCAAAACTTGATACCTTTGACTGCACCAAACCTAAGCATGTATCTAATCATCCAGGCTTTAAAGGCTGTAGAATCATATCTTATATTTCAAAGTGTCCAGAAGGGGTGATTTTGCAATAGTCCACATGAATTTTAAATCAAATGAGCATGTTAAGTGTAAATCAAGCTCCTTTACTTCAAATCCTTCATAAAACAGGTAGGCTAGAGAAAGCTGTTGCTATCCCTGGGAGTGAGTAACAAGAAATAAATCTACTCTGGGATCTGCCAGGTACTTGGGACCTGAACTGGCCACTGTTGAAGACAGGATGCTTGGGCCAATGGACTTTGGTCTGACCCAGCATGGGTCAGCTTTTCAAAGGGACATATATACATACTTTCCTTCTGCCAGCAAAATTATCTCCACATACTTACATACGTTAATTTATGAGAAGATTTTTCTGGGAAAATTATCTTATAATGATGAGTATGTGAAAGTTACTTAGTGTAATGTTTCCCAATGAATGCACAATGCTCTTATTTACATACGTTTGAAAATGCAGAAGCATGCATAAAAGTGTAAACCCCTCCTGAACCTCAGCCCAACTATGCCTCTGCTCACTGCAGGTAAACGTATGTGTTTATCGGGCAGGCACTTTTATAAAAGGACTTTTCTGTGGGTAAAGCATCATTTTACCCAATGAAAATACCTTATCAAATTACATTCATGGGGCTTATTATCTTATAATGATGAGTATGTGAAAGTTACTTAGTGTAATGTTTCCCAATGAATGCACAATGCTCTTATTTACATACGTTTGAAAATGCAGAAGCATGCATAAAAGTGTAAACCCCTCCTGAACCTCAGCCCAACTATGCCTCTGCTCACTGCAGGTAAACGTATGTGTTTATCGGGCAGGCACTTTTATAAAAGGACTTTTCTGTGGGTAAAGCATCATTTTACCCAATGAAAATACCTTATCAAATTACATTCATGGGGCTTATTATCTTATAATGATGAGTATGTGAAAGTTACTTAGTGTAATGTTTCCCAATGAATGCACAATGCTCTTATTTCATTGAACTAGCAGTTTTTAGATTCAGTTTTCAGATGGTTAAAGAAAACTAAGATCTTCCAACAAAAGATAGTTCTGAAAGTCATGGCTTCCTATAGCTTAGTGATGGTTATTTTAGATTTTATTAGCAATCACTTTTTAACCTGGTCGGCATGTGGGGTTACTGTTTTCTACTCTTTTTTTCTACCTACCTGTCCTACACTTTAGATTAGTATGGATCAGTGGCAGGGCAGCATTTGAAGTTTGGTGCACTATAAATATTTTCATGTTTGCCTTCAGTATTCATGCTATATTTGATCTTGTGGAGTTTTCTTCATCATGGTTCACATAAGTGCAGAATGGGAGAAAATATGGATGAATCCTGTCTTTCCGGAATGATTTTAAGTTATGTCCTGACCAAAGATATAAGGTAATAATAAGAGCATCGAGAAGGAGTATTCCATTGTATGGAATTGGTCATGTTATGCACCACAGCAGTAGCTGAAACAGAGAATATAACATAGTCCTTAGATGAACTGGAAATATGTTTCCTTTTTAGATTCTGAAGCATTTGAGTTGAACTATATGCAATGGGGTGCCAAAATCTGCCCTTTACTAACAGTGTTGCCCTCTGACTTTATGATAGAAGTGACCTCAGCTGGACTGCTATTTCAGCAGTATGTGTTAGAGGTCTCAACAGATCCTGCTTCTTTGTGTGACGTCTGTCCATAGGTGTGTTAGGAAAGTGTACCACTCCCCATTGGGAGAATTCATGTGGGTTAATAAAAGCTTCTTTACCCTTTGATTCAGGAAGAATGTAAAAGAAGGATGTAAAGGGGCTTCAGGATTTAAAGTGTGGAAAGAGGTAGACATCTCTTCACAGAGTGGTACCATTTAACCTGTGTTCCTCCACAGGGAAGGCTTGAGAAAAAGGCATCTGCCAAAGAGAATGTTTGGAGAGAAGTGACAGCCTGTGTCAGGGAAGGGGGTTGAGGTCTCTTCTGGGACAACTGAGTCATTCTTCCTAACCTCTGTCCAATAAGATAAGAGAGCGGGGCTCAGATCTTACTGGTCAGAGAACAATCAGTACAATTATATACATTTGATAAAATTGTTAATGCATTATTCTTTCCTGCTTTGTTAGAATTTACGCATAATCCATATTTTCTACACAGGTCACATATGTGTGTATATCCACTTTTGCAAGCAAACATACGTGCAAAAATGGGCATATTAAGGGCATTTCAGAGCATGGTTTGCACATATCTATGTAAGTCACTATTTTATAAACCACTTTTGCACAAATGTTATCAAAACTGCACAAGTAGATTTATTACAAGTATTTTATGTGCCAAGTTCAAACTTGTATCATCTTTTTTGGTTAGGTGTTTGGTAGACTGACTTCTCCAGGTGAATGGGCAGGGCAACAGGCTAGGAGAAGGGAGTGAGTGTGACTGGACTGACTGCCTCATATTGGGGGATGGGAGAGAGTGATGGAGAATCCAACTTCAAAATTATCCTAATAGGCTTTTGGATACTCATGGCACAACGGTTGAGGAAGCAGAGAGAACAGAGGAGGAGGAGGAAGTACCCCTTACAGAGAGTATACAATTCTAGGGCACAGTCTTGGATCTGTCAGAGGAGCAAGGAGCAGGCACATTTAACATGAAAACCATATTGCATTTATGCCAGAGCAGGATCTGCATCCTTCCTTCCATAGGGGCCATACCTTGCCAGTACACATCAAGGTCATTACCACCATGGCACTATTGGCCACCAGCATCTTCCAGACACCTCAAGGGGTCATGGCAGGAGTAAGCCAATCTGCCATCTCCACATGTATCGAGCATTTTCAGGCTGCATTTATCAGCAAGACATACCACTATATATCTTTCCCTCAGAGTAGACAGCAGCAACAACAAATAATGTCTAATTTATACCACGTTCTGTGCTTCCCTTCTGTCTTGGGGATTCTTGATTGTATTCATATCCCTGTAAGGGTATCAAGGGCCAATGAAGCCATCCACTGAAAGGGTTTCCTCTCCCTCAATATGCAGGTGGTCTGCATTGTGCAATGCCAAAAGGAATCATCTTGGATGTTGTGGCCAGGTTTCCAAGATCCAGTCATGATGCCTATATTCTCTGGCAGGAATTCATGATCGCTCATCCCGTATGCCCACGTGTCCAGGAGCTTAACTGGATGGGGGCTATTATTATAATCATTCCATACAAGCACTTTATATACCTTTCCTGTATAATTTAAATTTGTTGTACAGTACATCTCCAAGAGAAGCTCATCTGGCAGAGACGCGTGACAGGGTATTCTCAATTGCTTGCCGAAAATATGGAATGCTCTTCCTTTCCACATTCAGAATACTCAGAATACAAAATCTTTTAAGAAGGCACTAAAATCCCATCTCTTTAAAAAAAGCCTTTGAATTGTCCAACTAAGCTGATTTGTGGTATTGATGGACTTTTTGGATTATCTATATATTGTTTGAGCTATTGTTTTAGATTATGTTTCTTATGATTTTAATCATTATGTTAACTCACCCTGAACTTTGGAGGTTGCAAGTAAAAAGTAATTAAAAATAAAATAAAATAAATAAAAATATATACTGCTCACCTTGGTGACTTTCAGGACGTGAGGTGTCTAGCTCTCCCATACTTCTCACAACTGCCTCTGAAATGCTGGTGAGAATCATCCATTCTGCTGCAGAGAAGGTGATCTGGCTTGTAGGGCCCTCTCTCCTCATCCTGGTCTGCTCCTTCTTCATGAGGCTATATTTGATCTTATGGCTCAGGTCTTTTATACTCTGTGTTGTGAAATACAGCATTGAGCCTGTGATGGATCTTCTCTCAGGTCCACTTTTTTGTATATGAACACACTCATCTTGACTCCTGCCCATACAGGGTATCTCTGGATCTTCATGACCTCTTAAACCAGAAGTTTCACTTCCCTTGGCTGGAAGTTGGGTTTCCTAAGCAGGGCTTCCCTTCTTCCAGACATGGTGCAAATAGGAAGACAAGAACTGGAAGAAAGCCTTTTATGCCCACATACATTATTAAAATAGCAAATGTACATGCATAAGTTATATTTGCATTCATTGATTCAGTATATCCTTGTAAAGCCACTGTAATGTAGTGGTATATGGTGGTATATTGTAATGTAGTGGTATACTATTTCCATATAGGTATGTGCAGAGTTGGTCTATAAATGGGATTGCAGCAGGCTCCATCTCATCAGGAATTTTCAGAGCTGGACCAGTGTTTATCTGTATTGCTTTCACTAGGGGTAATACCTGGATCAGATCTGCCTTTAGCTGGTGACATGGAGTCTGTGGCTATGCCATATCCTCAAGATATATCTTGGGTATTAGGAAAGTATAAGGCACATGTGGATGAGGAACTTATTATCAGAAGCCTGAATGTTTTATATTATTGCCTTGGCGTGTATTCATAATACCTGTTTTTTCTAGCTGTAAGATACAGAACCTTCATTCAGCAATATCCTATCTGGTAGAACATTGTATGTATCCTGTGTATTAATATATAGTAGGCAAATAGATTCAACTGTGACTCTGAAGCTTCCTATAGCCTGCAGACTCCATATAGTGTAATTCACATGTAGATGGGAAGCAGCTGAGGGAAATTGCAGTTCTGACCCTGCTTCAGGGGATAACCAAGCTCTCAAGGCTTCTAATGTGAGGGTCCTTACTTATTATCAGTGGTGGTGATGGTGGATGAAGGGGTGAGGTCATGGAAACAGCAAGTAGTTCCTGATAGCTCACAGTTGGGAGCTTTTATATAAAAGCCCTTAAATACAATAAATAGGTCATTATCCTATATGTCTTGTAGAACACAGGGCAAACCAGTCTTTTTGCAAGTAGATCTTCACTGAAATGTGGATCTTTCAGAGCTCTAAGTGTGTGCATCTTAATGAAGGGATCTGCTGGTGGCAGCTGGAAACCTTCTGGAGGTAATGTGGGCCCTATCAGGGAGGAAAGCCAGTGTGAGCAGCTAAAAGCTTTACCTTCATTGTACAAATACATCAGATACCTGCATTCTTCAGGTAATCCTTCATCTCTGTGGAGTAAATAATGTTTTCTTTTCATTTACAGCTCTTGGGGCATAGAGGTGTTTTGTAGCAGATAGCTTCTGGTGAATGTATCTCCTATCTGCACATCTAAATGACACCTCTTCTTTGCTGGAAGTTTTGCTGTAGTAGAAAGGGCCACTTATTTTATGTGCCTACTCTCTGTGTGCATTACTTTTAGGAATGGGGACACATACAAGATGTTTGTCTCTAGTGCTTGAGGCTTGGTTGTACTCACCTCTTATCACCTTTGATAAGTCAATAGAATGGTAACTATCAGACTCTATTTAGTTGAATCTTTGAGGAGATAAGAGGTAAAAGCAGACCTTAATCTCTGTGTCCATTACTAGAAGATCATTCATAGAAGCTTACTAAACAATGCACACCCAAATAACCAAGAAGTTACACATAGGCAACTGTGGGTAGATGGTTGGAGGACAGAGTTTACAGGATCGACTGCCATGCATGTCAAGCTATATGTATGGCAGGAATTTAACTCTGGGTGGACATGGACCTTTGCATGCATTAAAAAAAGACATACACACAGATTTTTAAATCTAAATTAATTTCTATCAAATAATTTAAAATTTCAAAACTATTTCAAAGAGAAATCAGAAAGGGGAATGGGTGGGAAAAAAAATAGGGAGTTACCTATTTACAAAAATAAAAAGGGCCCAGAAATGACAGGAGGCTCATTCCTAAGAGACGTATAAGGCTGGTGGCTGTAGCGGTTGCCTCATTGTCATCAGCTCATGAGCATGTGTGAGTCATTCCACCATCTCCATCATCCTTGTAAAGTTGGCCCACAAGCCTCGGAGTTCCTCTCCCTGCCTCACCTCGGCAAGCCCACTGGAATCAAAAGTCCTGCCCTCTGGGCAACAAGAGGGGACTCCTGAGCCAGATGCTGACTCTGCTGCCAAGAGGTGCTACTATGAATTAAGGCAAAGGTCATCATGGACCTGCCCACTGACCTCACCCAACAATGGCTGGGCAAAATCAGGAGCTGCATCCTGATTTCCTGGGGCCAAAGGGGTAGGCGGATCTATGGGGAAGGGGAAAGGGATAGCTGGCAATGGTGCCTGGGGAAGGGGAGGCCATTAGAGGAGAGTGATGTAGTTCTGCCGCTGCAGAGTCATGGCATGGTGGTGTGGCAGCATTGACCTGCAGTAGTCTCAGCTTCTAGTCCCTCTGAAGGGGCCTGGAGCTCCCGATATTCCTCCTCCTCCTAAGATCTGCTGTTTTCTGTGAAAATAAATATTAAGGTCTGTCAATACATCTAATACTGTGATCTTGAATAGGGCTATTTGTTGGTTAGATACAGATAGCACTGCATAAAAGGCACATTTCAGGGTACAGTTAATTAGCATATTTTTAGTACACAAATCTGCTCTTGGGAGTTAGCCAGCCCTTCTAAAGGTTCCCTGACATATTTTGCATTCTTAAATGCATCCTTTCAACATTTAGCCAAGGTAAAGATAAGGGAGTTGAAGTTGCCCCAGTGGCTGATACTTATGTGTAATGCAAGTTTGCTATAGTCATTCAGCAGGCACAAGACGATGGGTACTTGTTGGAAAGGATATGGTTCTGACATATTATTAGTTTCTACTTTTGTCATGTAAGTCTATAACATTTAGAGTTTCATGACAGGGATGACCATGACTCAGTGATTTTAAAGTCTGCATGTCTATTTATATTAGAGCTTCTTGGTGATCAAGGCAGAGACATGGTCTTGTAGAGTAGTAGGGATATACTAGAATCAGTGATGGAATGAAGAAATTGACAGAACATGTACATTTCTACCTCATGAATATTATTTGAACTTACCTCTGGCCTCTTCCAGCCTGGTGTGTACCTGGTCCAGCCACTCCCCCTCTTTGTAGCACTGCTTCCAAGCAGTATATCGAGAGAAGTAGGAATTGTAAAAAGTAAGTTCATTAATTGCTAGTTTTGTAAACTTATAATTACTAGGAGGTCCATATTCAAAAGCATTTAGCTGGCTAATGCAGAACTGTTTCAAGGTCACTCTAATTTCCATTAAGCATCTATATATGCAGAATATCATTGGTGGCACCTACTGGACCCCTCCCCCCATCCCATCTACACTCACCAACCCATCCCTTTACATATCTCCAACCCTATCTAACCCCTACCCTTTCCCCACTTCCCATCCACCACCACCACCTCACGCCCCCTTAACATTCCTTCCTCTCTATTTCCTACAAGGGTAGGAGGCTACATGATTAAACTCCACGTGTAGGCCCCTCCAAGCCCATCTCATTCTGTGCGGGCTTCTGCGAACTGTCTATAAGAACATAAGAACATAAGAAATTGCCATACTGGGTCAGACCAAGTGCCCATCAAGCCCAGCATCCTGTTTCCAACAGTGGCCAAACCAGGCTACAAGAACCTGGCAAGTACCCAAACTCTAAGATCATCCCATGCTACTGATGCCAGTGGTAGCAGAGGCCATTCCCTAAGTCAACTTGACTAATAGCAGTTAATGGACTTCTCCTCCAAGAACTATCCAAACCTTTTTTAAACCCAGCTATACTAATTGCACTAACCACATCCTCTGGCAATAAATTCCAGAGCTTAATTGTGCATTGAGTAAAATAGAATTTTTTCCGATTAGTTTTAAATGTGCTACTTGCTAACCTCATGGAGTACCCCCTATTCCTTCTATTAACTGAAAGTATAAATAACTAATTTACACCTACCCGTTTTAGACCTCTCATGATTTTAAAGACCTTTATCTTATCCCCCCTCAGCCGTCTCTTCTCCAAGCTGAACAGCCCTAACCTCTTTAACCTTTCCTCTTAGGGGAGCTGTTCCATCCCCTTTATCATTTTGGTTGCCCTTCTCTTTACCTTCTCCAGTGCAACTATATCTTTTTTGAGATGCGGTGACCAGAACTGTGCACAATACTCAAGGTATGGTCTCACCAAGGAGCGATACAGAGGCATTATGACATTTTATGTTTATTCACCATTCCTTTCCTAATAATTCCTAACATTCTGTTTGCTTTTCTGACTGCTGCAGCACACTGAGCTGACGATTTCAATGTATTATCCACTATAATGCTTTTTCCTGGGTGGTATCTCCTAATATAGAACCTAACATCGTATAACTTCTGCAAGGGTTATTTTTCTCTATATACAACATCTTGCACTTGTCCACATTAAATTTCATCTGCTATTTGGATACCCAATCTTACAGTCTCACAAGGTCCTCCTGCAATTTATCACAATCCACTTGTGATTTAACTACTCTGAATAATTTTGTATCATCTGTGAATTTGATAACCTCACCCGTCGTATTCCTTTCCAGATCATTTATAAATATATTGAAAAGCGCGGTCCAAGTACAAATCCCTGAGGCACTCCACTGTTGTTTACCCTTTTCCACTGAGAAAATTGAAGATTTGATCCTACGTTCTGTTTCCTGTCTTTTAACCAGTTTGTAATCCACGAAAGGACAGATTAGGAACATCTGCTGCTCATTCCTCACCACTTGAACACCAGCCTTTACACATCCCTGGTGGTGAAATTAGGTTAATTTGCTGGGAGGCCATCATGGAATGAGCCTGCCATGGAAGAACAGAAAGTTTGTGCACATTGCAGAAAAAAATGCATGCAGTGCGTTTGCTATTCTCTTAAATGTATGCGCATATGAAATAATTTATGTGAAAACATTTGCATAAACAGCTGACACACATGCATATCTTTTATATGATAAAATACACATTTTATAATCTGTACAAATTAATGCACACAGATTATAAAATAGAGTTGTAAAGCTGTGTGGTCACATATACGCTCGCTTATGAGGCCGCATGCAGTTCTTTGAAAGTTATCCTTCCTGAGTTAATCTGTTGCTAAATGACTGATTATTACACAGGATGTGGAAGAAAAGAAAAATGAGTGAGGAGATAGTGGTTGTGGACCTGTGACTCTTGAGTCTTAGCTTAGGGTAACCAATATTCTATGATGACTATTAAATTGAAGGCAGTATTTTGGTTACAACAAAGTCTGAAAATTTCTTTGTGCATCCTCTAGATTGCTGATTTTCCCTATCAAGTAGTTATAATATTTCTTCTGCCTCTTTTCAACTCCCTGCTTTCCACAAATGGAATCATGGCATGAAAAAATCCTGAATATTATAATATATTCTTTTATACTAGTTACAAAATCGTGAGACCTGATTATGCTATCCAGCACTGATTATAAGCAGGCAATAATTTTAAGGTGAATTTTAAAAGCCCTGTGCGCACCAAAACTGGGAGATATGTGCACAGATTGGGCTGGCGCACGCCGAGTGGATTTTATGTAAGCTGCACATGAATGCGTGTATATCCCACTGCATGCACAAATGAAAAGATTCTAAAAAGCGGTAGGGCATTGTCATGGTCTGGGCGGGACGTCATCGTGTTGGAGGAAGGCAAAGAGATGTAAATTTATTGCTGCTATGGATGGTGTGTAAGTAATAAAGCAAAATATTCTAGGCTATTCAGCAGAATTTTAAGGGCCGGGGCTAACAGAGGGGAAGTGTGACTATTGAATTAGGGGGATTTGGAAGTCCTATCTCTTAACTGGGTGAACTGGGAATGAATTGGGAAAATGATGAATGATGTCTGTGTGCATCCCTTATAAAATTCCCGCATTTACATGGTAGAAGTGGCATTTGCACGCTCATGTCTGCATCCATTTAAAATTGTGCACTTATGTACATGCATCCAGGCTATTTTATAAAATGAATGTATATACGCACGTATGTTATAAAATGGATGCATCTCTGGACGCGAGCCAGCAAAGGTGCGCACATGTGCGCCTGCGCACCTGTTTGAAAGTTACCAACCTAGGATTCAAGCGAATAGAATGGTAACTATCAGAGTCTAGTTAGTTGAAATTAAACGCTATAAAGACATTTTTGCTGAGATTCTGTATGTTTGAATTAACGATTATAGGAAAGCAAAAGAGTGAGACAAGTATTTTCAAGTATAATCTTGCCTTCTGCATGAATGTTTGGTAGTCAGGGAAATAGACTGAATTGTTAAATCATCTTGAAAATGATGAGAAGGTTGATAATACAGGAATCTGATTATGAATAAAAATCATGAGATCCATTTCCAGCACGCCACTGAATATCCCCAGCTATGTTAAAGTTAGCCAGTTATGTCTAACCGGCTAACTTTAGGACAGCCCTATGGGCTGACCAGAATTAGCCGCATTGGTTAAGTGGCTATCTCCGAATATTCGAGTTAGCTGCATAATTTATGTGGCTAACTCTGGTCTGCCCTAAAACTCCTCCTGCCCTCCCCTAGACCACTCCTGAATTATGTGCCTAAATTCTAGGCGGATAACAAGTTATGTGCCTTGAATTTAGGTGCATATGGTGATGAATATCACCGGTTAGTATTTAAAAAGATACTTTTTCAGTTATCCATCAAACTGACTTCTGAATATCAGCCTCCATATGAATTAAAGATTTTGTTCTCCCTTCTCTATCAACAGAAGTATCCTGTCATTCTGTGTCCTCTAGTGGTTTATATATATCATTATTTGAAATACACCAACTATGCATGGTATGGTAGTAGATTTTATTAATACTAGAGATGTGCTTCGGGTAAAGATTTCATGTCAGGCTTCATTTCGCCCCCCCCCCCCCCCCCGTGGGAATTTTGTTTTTCCCGTGGTTCAGGGTTTTTTTTTCGGGGGCCCCAATTTTCGGGTTAGTGCGCGCTATCGGGAGTTAGCACGCACTAACTAAAAAAATGAATTTTTTTCCGAAATTTCGGAACAAATCAATCGTTTTTCGGTTCTCCCGGACCATTCCAAAATAGACAATTTCGTTGGCATTGCCTAATTCAGGAAAAGCGATTGCACATCCCTAATTAATACCTGATGACTCTTTGAGAAAGCTGGCATTTTGTCCAAGCTTCCCCATGGCCTGTCTCATTTTGTTCCCATATTTTTCTTTATGAGACAAGGAGTTATAGTAGATTAAACTTTGGAGATCTAGGCTCAGATCCCAACTCTGGTCCTAAAGAAAATAAGATTCATAATCTTAGATACATTCATTAACATCACATGGTTCTTTACTGTCATTTGCCAGTCTGCGCAGGAAATGACAGGGTTGCACATGTTAAAAAGCGCTTTGCCAGAGCTGGGTGAAAAAAAAATCAGCAACCAGAACTATTTAGTCTTTTATCCATCTAAAAATCAGAATGGTAAAAGTGTATAAAATATATGTTATGATGTTGTGAGTATGTACGCAGGTGCAGAAAGGCGGAAGATTTATGGTGAATCAACTGTAGAATGCCACTAGGAAGTAAGAGGTGTAAATGCTTTTGATATTTTTATTGGCACAAAGGTTATGTATCTCTCATGTACTATACTTCTATTGAAGGCTAAACCTGTCACACTGGGTCCTTCTTGTTTCATTTCTTTTCTGTAAACAACTATTTTTACATAAGCTACAGAGCCACCGACGGGAGCTTATGCAGCAGAGACAGATCGCCTGAGGTCGTCCTGAGAGTTTTCATTTTATCATTGTATAGACACAGCAAGGCCTGCCAGGCACAACTAGAGTAACAAGGACTCCAGCGTCTCCATCATGTAGTAAGCTCCTGCCAGCACACAGATCCTAGGCAGCGATACACTGGTTAAATTTGACAAAGAGCATAGATTCTGTAAATCATGCTGTTTTCATTGATTATACTCTGGAACTACATTAACTCTCTTTAAGGCTTCAAGGAACGCTTTTGTGAATGTTTATAACACATGAAGCTGTTCAGTGAAGCTTTTCATGGATTAGTTTCTCATTAGAAGATAAAATGTCTAAGACTGACAGATAAAGATATGCTGTGGAGGACCTTAGAATAAACTACAGCAGGAAGGGACATTCATATCATTGTCACATGTGAATTGTTGCCCATATTTATCACTCTGAAGAAATATAAAAGTAGAAGAAGAAAGTTATGAATTTTATGTTCATATCAGAAACGGGTGATATTTTGTGAACCAGGATAGCAATCCTAAATCATGATAATTATTGGGGGGTGGAGAGGGGGAGCGGTAGAGTGGTCAGGGTACCCCAGTGGCATGTTTTCTTTGCATTGTGATTCTAGAAAGATTAAACTGGGTGATAGTCTTGGCTCCTGGGTCACAGCCTTCAATGAACTGCAAAACCGAGTTAAAAAAAAAAAGGCTGTGAAAATTCAGCTCAACTTTAATTCATGAACATTAACTTTATGCATCTTATTATATATGGATAGAAAGAGCTCGCCTAGTTAATCTATGAATATTTTTGTAATATATAAAACTATGTGACCTGTGACATTGTTTTATCTCTCATTATCTGAGTTTGTCCTATGACAAACTTCAGGTTGTTGGGGCCCACTGTGAAGCCTATTAGCTCCAACCCTTCAAACCCCGCTGACTAGCCCTCATTTTTTAATTTTAAAATGTACACACCATCCATAGCAGAAGTAAAGTCATGCGGTAGGGGACCCAGGTGCTGGCTTGTGCGTAAATACGCGCACATTTCAAGTCACCTTCCCGGAATGCCCATGTCCTGCCCATGCTCCACCCAGACCATGCCCATGCTGCACCCCTTTTTTACATTTTTCGTGCGTGCGTGCATACTCGGGCACTTCTTAAAATCTGTGTGATGCCTGCCTACCCAAGACATGCATTTATCTCCCAGCTTTGGCACATAGGGCTTCTAAAATTTACCTATTAGGATTGAAAGTTTTGCTACTATAAGTGAAAGAGTAGCCTAGTGATTAGAGGAGTGGGCTGAAAAACTGGGAAGTTAGGATTCAAATCCTGTTTTTCCCCATTGATGCACCTTGTGACCTTGGGCAAATCATTTAACCCTCTGTTGCACCAGGTAAAACAGGGAGGTTGATATTCAAATTCATTTAGTTGGATAACTCACAAATTATCAAGTTAAATGGCAACTTTTTGAATATTGGGCCATTTATCTGGCAAAATTAAAGCTGGAAAAGTTATTACCTGGTTATAATTCAGTTGGATTAAAAAAAAAAAAAAGAGAGAGGCAATCCATGGATGTTCCAGGGAGTCCTTAAGTTATCCAGATAACTTAGAAATTTTCAGTTGTATCCAGCAAAGTTATCAAGCCTAGCATTAGTCAGGTTACTCCCCACTTAACTGGATTTCTTCAAAGATAACCAGTTAAATGGCAGTGTTATTTACAAAAAAAAAAAGTGCCTTGCAGGTTTGTTGCTTGATTTCCACCCCCTCCCCAATATGTCATAAATGGTTCTGCCATGCCATGTACCCCTCACCATCCAAACCCTTCATATGTTTAGAAATAGATGCAAGTCCACAGGTCAGCCCCTCCCCATCATGTTTTAATTTTAGCGTAGGCTCTATCCTGACCCACCTTTCCACCCTTCATCCATCTGCAACCTCTGTATCTCTGGGCCTTCCCACTTTCCCTGGACCTAGAAATCCCCATCCTGGACTGAGGTATTCATTTATCCATTCCCGACACTTCCAGCACTGCTCTGACAGAAGAAGCGCTGGACGCATAAGCTACTCACCGTTTATGCTTCCAGTTCTCCCACCCAAAAACTGCAGCCAACAGACAAACCCGATTTCACTTGCACAAGCCAATTAGATGGTGTAAAAGTTTACGACTACATTCCACAATGCATGCATGTTTACCTCTTACAAAATAGCTACTACTCCACATAATTTTGAACCCCTCCCCAGAATGCCCCTAGCCCGCCCCATTTTTTCATGGTAAAATGTATACGCATAGTGGAAAATACATGCGTGCTCATGATGTTTACAAGATAGCATGTGTGCAAGTGCACGATACTTATGCATATGCTATTTTTCTGCATCAAAACTCTTTGAAAATTTACTCCTGAATTTGTATGCCTGCTGTGGCATGGACCTACCAACTGTACCTGAAGTTGTAACTCGCCCAGAGTTCGGATTTGGAAAGTCAAGTCATTGAATTCAAAATCTAATATCCTAATTCAATCTCCAGTTCGGTTCATTCTCTGCAATTCCAATCCAAAATACTGCTCAAAGTGATTTATAACAAAGCATAAAAAATAGTCAATACATAGATTACAATATAAATAGGGATAACATTTCAAATGAATTTAACAGAACACTAAAAGGTAAAATCCATTTCCATCATCAGAACTAAAAATAGAAGAAACTGAGGAAAAGGTCTCACAGGGTAATGATAAAAGGGACACTCGTGCGCCCATGAACGAGTGTATCAGTGTGCGAGTGAAGAGATGCTGCAAATTTACATTGTGCTCGCAAGTATGCGTATATCATTTAAAGTACCCCTCCCGTGCTTATTGACTAGGGCTTTTACGTGCATATGCAGGTGGATTTTAAAACACGCTTGCATGAGGGAAAACTTCTATTTCCAAGTAATCCACCAGTTTGCGCAGTTGATATCAAGGTCTTCCAGACCCCTCTGCTTCTTCATCCTGCAAGCCCCCTACTTGATCCTGAACCCTCACACTGTGCTAAACACACTAAAGATCTCCAGACTTGCTCCTTATCAGGACCAGAAGTAAAAGTATGCAGATAACAAGCTGACATGCACCTTGGTCAGCCTTTTAAAAATATGGACTTATGAATTTACGTCTTGGCTCCACCGCAGAATGTCCATTCCCTGCACCTTTCCACCCCCTTCTTCTTGACGCATGTACGGGTATGTACACCTGAACTTTGTGACTTCTTAAAATGTGCATTGCTCACGTGTGGCCCACATACATGCGCATGTGGCTGCCTTTGCACGAGCATCGCTTTTAAAATTGACCCATCAGTGTATTTTTAATATGCCTATCAGGACCAGGGTCAGTGCTTCCATTTGGTGAACTAGGCAATTATGTAAAGTGCCACACCAAAATTGTGGGAAGAGGCCTGGCGACTGCTGGTGGATCCCATTCTACCAATGGCCAAAGATCATGTAAGAAAACCAGGGGTTGCCGGCAGAGCCCATACCACCAGCAAAGTGAAGAGCACGAGAGGAGGCCTTGGGTTGTTGTTGGAGCCTATAATGCTAACAGCCAATGAATATAGGAACTATTGCTAGTAGGTAAGTCTTATGGGGGAAGGGACGGGGTGCAAGACTGGTTGCCTAGGGTGCCTAATACTCTTGTAATGGTTATGATCATGACCACTGCTGATTCTTCACAGATAATGCTGCAGCTGGAAGTCAAGTAGTAGGGAATAAAAAAGAGCAATAAAAAAAACCATCTAGAAGCCATCAAAGGAAGCTATTCAATTTAGCAGACATGCTTCTAAGCTTTCTCAGTCTTCTTTATATTGTCCTGATCTGGGTAGTCTGGCCAGCATGTGAAACAGCTATTCATTGTCTCCATCCGCCAGATTGCTTGGTGCTGTACAGTTTTAGAATCCAAAACCAGAAGCAAAAGTCTCATCAAGATAAGCTAGAAGCCGCATTCCGTTCTGCAGGCATTCTCAACTTTTTGTGCCCCCCAAGGGAGGTCAAATGCTATGCTCTGGATCCAAACCATTTTCTGCAGTAGGATTACCAAGCTGAGAGACTGATCTCTGAAGTCAAGACAGCCACAATGGTAAATAACTCTTTAGTCTAGGCATCTCAGGAATACACTGTGAAAATTGAGAGTCCCAAAACAAAATTGAAAATCTCTATTACATTACAAATATTAAATATGTGTGTCTCCTTAGTCAAATGATAGGCTTTTCAGCTCTAGCTCCAACAGTGTTTCATGCAGCTCTGTTTCCGCAGTTGCTATTGTTATATCGAGTGAAACACTGATTTAAAGATACAAAATTCATTCAAGGTTCCATCTCTCAGATTATAATATATATTTAATTTTGATGTAAGGTAGAATCCTCTCATTATCAAATTTACTAATTTATAACTCAGCCAAGTCAAGAGTGATCTGCCATTTTTTACAGGGGCTGAATTGCAAACTGAGGTATTTTTTCCTAGCTATTGATTAAAGTGCTGTGACTTAGTTTTGAAAAAGAAATACTTTTTTCATTGCTTTTCAGTTGTTTTTGAAATGGGATTTTTTTTTTTATATTGCTTTTATGTTTGCTGGGTTAATATCACTGCTTAGTTTATAAAGGGGCAGGGCTCTTTACTGTTGGGATGTTTCCTTTGTTAGTTTCTTCCTTTCCAGATTGAGACGTTCAAAGGGGAAGTTTGAAGTCTTGACAATTTAAAGGCACTCAATTGTGAAGAGAGTTATTAATTGTATTTCCTAGGAATCAGGTCTGTGTGTAATTTATTTAACTCAGCCAAACCAAGGGGCCGATGCAATACAGTGCACTCAGCCGAGCTGCCCCGATCCTAAATAAATGGTTACCATATTCCGCGGGGTCCAACCCAAGCTGTGCCAATTTCCTAAAGAAAACTGCAGAAAACTAGTTAGAGGATGAACAAATGCACACCCCTGGTGGACCTTATGTGCAAATAGTCATTCAGGTTACACAACGGGTATGATAGCTGTGAGCCCACCCACCAGAGGCATACCTCTGCTTTCTTCCCCCGCTGATTGGTATTTGACTTGTGGACTAGAATTCAGGCAGTCTGACTCTGTACATGTACATGCTTCACAAGGATACCATTCAGTTCCACATCGGATCTGGATGCGGCCATCAGCTCACTCATTTGTAATGTCCCAAAGAAGGCTAAAGAAAAAGCAGCCCTAATCAATCCTGATCGACGCAAACAACAGGCAATGTATGCCATAAGCAATCAAGGAATTCAGGAATTATGGGGCACCTCTTAGTGCTGACTGCTCCCACTTTCCTCCCCCACCATGCCAGCATTTTCTTGGCCATGAAATCACTAAAAGGGTCCCTCCAGCTCTGTGCCTTCGCAAAGAAAGTGAAGCCCGCCAAATGATTGACTGCCATTCCCCTTGATAACCCTATGTCCTTGGCCCACGAGATGGACTTGAATGATATGTTTATTCGAGTAGGCACCCCCAGTCCACCCTAGCCCACTTAGGAAGTCCTGCACCTTGTTGTAATCCCTACGGTAAGCCGCCCAGGTTGCCGGGGTGACAGACCCCTTCAGTAAATCCCATTCGGTCATACTCCAATCTCCTATAGCTGGTCAGGGACTGGGACTCCGTCTTCGCCTGCCTCTGGGACCTGTAAATGAAACAAATTCCATTGAGCATGGGAGAGAGAATCTGCAGTCCCGTTATTGATGCTTGACATGTGCCTTGCCCTGATTGTCATATTTAATCATAAGGACTGCAGTACCACCTCCTTTAGTCATACCACCATGCAAGGGCAATGGGCCAACTGTTTATTGATAACTACTACTACCGCCTGATTGTCGAACCAAAATATGACCTTTTTCTCACACAGCTTGGAACACCAGATGACTAAGGTGACTAGAATGGGAAATAACTCCAGGAATGCCATATTCCTTATCAAATCATTCTCAACCCAGCTACTCAGCCATGACGCTGAGCATCAGGCTCCCTGGTAAAATGCCCCAAACCCCCAACTGCTGTTGTATGCATGGCCCAAACCCCCAATTGGTGTGCATATTTAGGTCCCAACACAATACCGCGGCTTCCTGCCACATGGACACACCACTGAATTCTTTCAAGAAGGTAAACCACATTGACATATCCTTTTTCATCAGCCTGGATATTCGGATATAATGATGTGATCAAGAAACCCCCACTGTGGCATCAGCTAATTGTCTCAGGAATGGCATCCCCATGGAAATCACCCATCATGAAAAATTCAAACTGCCAATTAAAGACTGCAAGGCAACTAGCATGATCTTCTTAGCAGACTAAGCCCGCTGAAGCATGCTGAGCAACTTAGATAGTTTGTTCTGGGGTAGTCTGGACACCATTTCAACTGAATCTAACTCTATGTCCAGAAAAAAGATAATTGTCAAAGGACCCTCCATTTTTTCACATGCCAGTGGCACACCAAACTTCTGCCACAGACTGAAATGTCCTCAGCATATACACAGAAGGATCTGAATCACAAGGACCCAAGAAAAGGAAATCATTGAGATAATGTACTATGTTGGGGATCTGTATCCTCCTCTCCACCAGCCAATGCAGAAAAATACTAAATAGCTCAAAGTATGTGCAAGAGACAGAGCACCCCATGGGCATACACTTGTTGAAGTAGTATAAACCTTGAAACTGAAAACCCAGGAGTAGAAAACTATTAGTGTGAATGGGAAGCATTCTGAAAGCATATTTAATGTCCGACTTTGCCATTAAGGCCCTTTTCTGTGCTGTCTCATCAAATTAATCACACTATCGAAAGATATTGCACTCTTCTGTCGGCAAGTGATTGTTCACTAACTCTCCACATGGGTAAGACAGGTTTTGAATAAGGTGAAGCTCACCTGCTTCCTTCTTGGGAATTACGGCCAAAGGCAAAAGTGTCATTGGTTTGAAATGGGGGGGGGGGGGGGTTGGTGAATGGGCCTGCCATGTGCCCTAGCTTTATCTCTGCCTCCAGCTTTTGCTGTCCTGTCTCTGCATGAAAGGCTGAGAAAGGGGCATTGCTAGAAGAAGTATTTGTAATCTCATCCTGGAAAGGTTTCAAACCCCCCCAACGAAAACCCTCTGCTGTTTTCTGCATATCCCTATGCCTAGAGTAAATAGATAACCACTCCTCCATGCTGGTTAAATGCACTGGTGATGGGGCCTTAAGAATCATTTTGCTTTACCAAAACTCCCTCCTGCGCCCCCGTACCTTTTGTCAGTCATTTAGAAGTAGGATGTGACGCAAAGCATATTGAAAATGCATGTTTAAATTTACAGTCTTGAACGTTGCAGCCAGATTTGTTGAAGCACCAGCAAACATTACTGTTACTCTGAGTTGGCTAGTTCAGGCTACCCCTTGGCACTGAGGAGTTACCATTCCAAAATCCCAACCTCTCCACCGCCCCTGCATCACTGGCCTTATTGGTCATTTGCCTAAGCTACGGCACCATGTTCTGCGTCTCCCAAGACATTTAGTGATTTTCTTCCATTTTAACCCTAAACCATTCATCATTATTTAACCAGGCCCAACCCCTCTAATATTCCTCTAATATCGTATCGGCATAACTCAGCATTGGGCCATATTGCGAGGGATCGTCCTGCCCCATTTCGCTAATCATTCTCAGAAATGCCCATGTCCAATTGATTATGTTCATTGGAATCTTTTGTTGGCCTTTTATTATCCTTTCTCTGCCTTCTGCCCTCTAGTACCTCGAATATGTCGATGTAAAATCTCTTTTTATCTTTTTCTTCAATGACTTAGGTACGCTATCCCACAGTTGTGATAAATTAGTAAGAGCCAGAGGCATCCTGAACTGGCCATGGGGAACTATCAACAGAGGAGGAACTGGAACATGAGGTGTTCTCTGAAGTCCCTGAACTTGACCCCGATCTGCCCTTCTGTCCCTTCTTCTATTTTCTCTTCCTTGCCTTTGCTGCTGCACCAGCACCTCCAGCCGTGAAACACTTCCATGCTCTTCAAGCAACTCACCCCTTGAAATGATGTCAATTGAGGCTTTTGTGCCTGTCAATTTGCCATTGGATGTTCCTGCTGGCTCAGGATATGGCGTACCGTAAGCTTGACCATTTGGTGATTCCATCTGCCTGGCAGAGCCCAATGACCCTGGTGTTTCCGAGAGCCCACTGGCCACATGCTGCTGCAATATGTTCCTGTGAGATTGCACCATCCCCTCTTACCACAAATGTTGTGTCCGGTGCCCTGGTTTGAGATCCAGTGCCACCATGCCAATCAGGTACTAACCCCCACCTTGGGGGCCATACAGGTGGATAACCAGGGCATGGGAAAACCTGTCAAACTCACTGCCCCCATTCACCCCACCAGTGGTCACATCAACATCCTGCAGCTGCGGGGGTGCTGAGGGGCCCTGCGATATTAGATGAAGGTGTTGCACCGGCCTACACATGGACCATGCCGACCCAACTGGCCACTGTTGCAAGCAAAACCCTTGAGTGTGTGGCCCAGCCCAAAGGTAGGGTGGTGTGGAGCTTGGCTGTCCTGCTTCACCACTGGGTCCTAAGCCAAAATCGCTGCTGCTTGTAGATGGTACCTCTGATGTGAATACCACGTTTCCGTGTAGTTCGGCTGGTACTTCTACAACTGCCAGCTTCCTCCTCAGGAGAATTTGCGCCCCTCTGCCACCACTAGTCAACTGTCAATTCTGCTCCACCTCGTGCCCTTGCTTCTGCCACTCTGAGCTCCTTCCATCCCTTCCAAGACTTGGGCTGACCTCACCCTGCCATGTTTGGAAGAGAGGCTTGCTGTACTTCACTGTCGTTCAGAATGGAGCGGTACAAAGATCCGGATTGTAAATTGTGTGGCTGTGTTGTTGGCCTAGGTTCACCCCCAAGTTAATAAGTTTCTCCTCACCATGAAGCCTATCTGCATCTAGCGAAGACCACTGGAGTTCAGGTCCAACCCCGCATGACTCAATGCAGGCAATAACAACACAGCACCACCGCTGCCACCACTCGGGTAACTACTCTGAAGCTCTGGTGTTGACTGCTGCATGCTCACAGCTATCACCTGTTCCCCGCTCGCAGCCTCACCTCGGGCTACCCCGATGGCAACCTGTATCTACTGTACGGCTTCCTTGACTCACTATAAGCTCTAAATGAGTTTACTTAGGAAAAACGTGCTGTCACACACTTGATTTGCGCCAGTCTGCCTTATTGTGCCACTATACCCGACGGGGTGTATCGTCACAGCACTCCACCAGACAGTCACGCTTATTGCACCATCCTCCCTGACCAGTCGAGGACCACTGCCAAAATCGCTGCGATCAGCTGCCTACAAACTGCCCACCTCGCCGACGGCAGGTCACTACTGTCGCAACATGATCACCAGCAAATGATGGCAAATGCCGCTCTCCAAGGGTTTAAAACCCCTCTAGCCACAAAAACCTCATGGTACCTCCCACCACATCAGCACGCTCCCAACCCCTCCCTCCAGCGACGTCATCAGGAAGGGCCGTCACCCGACGCCGAGAATAATAGCTGCCGGCAGGGGAGAGGAAATGTGAAGATGCCTCATGCTATGCTACAGTCTCCAATCAGGTTGCTCATGACATCCCTCTTACTTTCCGTATATTTTTATGGTTTAACCTTTCTTTATTTCTGGATGCAAACAAGTATTTCTTTTATTTCATGTTTCTGCCTGAAGTATTGTGAAACCTTAATAGATATAACATAGTAAAAAATAATAATAAAGATTCTGTTTCAAAATCCTGAGGCTTAGTATGCCAGGAATGTTTTATGCACATCCTGGATTCTGTTTTGTATTTAGGTCTTTTCTTATTTACCAAGAAAGACTTGCTCATTAAGTAGCTACAGTAACAAGGCTTTACCAGTGAAATGCTTGCAAGTGACATCTTGGACCTGTTAATAGACTTAAATTATGGAATAGATTTTTTAAAAATTATTTTTCTACTTTGAAGTGTCTTAACAATACCATTGCATGATATTGTTGATGGTTGAAAAACTATATTAAAAGCAAATAGCTGAACTTTAAAATCCTGGACCCAAAACAAAGCCAAGCAGACTAACCTTAAAATGTCAAAGATGCATTGAAAGAAATGCCTTTTAAGAAGTCAATTTCATTCTGTGCAGAAACAACCATGCTAAGAAATAATCACAGATTTTGCCAGGCAGCCAGATAGATCTATACAATGTAAACAGTTTTTATGGGTTAAAATGGGTTATATTTTCAACGTAACCGAAGTAATAAATTAGTCTCAGAGACCCACTGCATGCAAATATATCTCTAGAATATTCATGTTGACATACTAAACCAGTAGTGAACTAATAGACCAGCACTGCGCTATTAGAATGGACCAGTAGTGAACTAGATCAGTTTGCAATATTTGGGAAACAGAATTTACCATCCCTGGAATGTGATGAAAAAAAGACCAGATATGTAAAATAATCCATGCTAAGTCTCCAGAAGAGTTTAAAATACTTATACTTATGATTGATGCCATTAAGAAGTCTATGAACTAACCGGAATTAAAACCAGTATGGTAACAACAAATTACTTGCTGGTTTTAAGGCTGGCACTGCATCATGCTTTAATGTCCAATATGCAAAATATTGATATGGAGAATGTAGAAGGTTTATCATGGTCTACATATGAGGTTTGCCTATGTTAACCGTCCCCCCATCAGTACATTTAATTAAAGTTTTATTCTGTCTTTTGTGACTGGTCAGCCACTTCAAAGCAGATACAATTCAGTTACCGTAGGTATTTCATAGCCCTAGAGGGCTTACAATCTAAGGGGGTCATTTTTCAAAATGCGGTAAGGCGCATGCGTTAAGGGCTTATCGCATGCAAAAAGCCCCGTTTTCGCATGCGATAGGCCTTTAACGCATGCAAAAACGTGTTTACCGCATGCGATTGCACCATATCATATGGTGCGATGCAAATTCCAAAAATGGGAGGGGCGGAGAGTGGGCTGGGTTAGCCTCTCTGCGAAGAGCTATCGCATAGCCATAACGCAGATTTTAACTACACCTCTTTCAAATGTGTTAAGTTGTGCGATAGCAGCCGTGACCATGCGGTAAGGTTTTATCACGAGAGAGAGAGAGAGAGAGAGAGAGAGCCTGGCCATAATAGCATGGTATCGCAATTTGCACTAACGTAGCTCTTCGCACAGGTAATTAGTGCAAATTGCGATAAATGCTACATTAGCATAAAACATGCCTCTTTTGCTATCGCATGTGGTACTTACCGCATTTTGATAAATCCAGGCCTAAGTTTAAACCTGAAGCAGTGGAGGGTGAAATGACTTGCCCAAGTTCATGAGAAGTGGCAGAAAGATTTGAATCCTGGCTTATTACCCTGCTGACCTGTGATGAAACTCCCCAACTTCTCCCAGATCTCAAATTACTGGCATATAGGTGCCCCAAGAATATTCACCAGGAGCTAGTTTCCTTCCTGTCAGACATAGTATCAGATCTGAAGAGGCACTGTGGACACACTAACCAGTGGTCCCCAAACCTGTCCTGGAGGGCCACCAGCCAGTCGGGTTTTTGGATATCCTCAATGAATATGCATGAGAGAAAATTTACATGTTATGGAGGCAGTGCATGCAAATTTTCTCTCATGCATATTCATTGAGGATATCCCAAAAACCGGACTGGCTGGTGGCCCTCCAGGACAGGTTTGGGGACCCCTGCACTAAACCTTAGTGCACCATCAGTACAACAAACAAAAGTCCATTAGACATAGTCTCAGTAAATGATCATTTGCTGCACACCCTGGCAGGTAGGCACTCTGATCATAAAACCCTTCCCGGGCACTTCCTCTGGTATCTGTCTCTTTTGGATGTAGCTCTCTCTCACTCTCAGTCTCTGTCCCAGTACTCAAAAGCAGACAAGCCTCTGGCTGACTCTGTTTTTTTCAGACAGCTATTCTCGCAACCTTTCCTTTCCTAGGCACTCCCTCCTCTGACTCCCAAAAAGTAAAAATCCTCTTTCTCAAATGTCTCTGAAGAAATCACTCATAGAATAAGGAGTATGGAATTTATCTCCCTTTGCATAGGGAGCCTTTTTTAAATTCTTCAGAATATCTCAGGAATCTACTTTTGGACTCAGAGACAAGACCTCCACAGTCTTGGAAGCCTGAGACCTCCTACCTCAGGCCCTAGTTACATTCCCTCCTCATGGAGAGAAACTGCCCCCACCAGCATCTCTCTTAGCCAGAGAGGTAGTCTGAAGAATGTCTCCTCTTGAAGGGAGAGACTTGAAGAACCCTGAAACATGAGGGCATAGGAGTTTTGTCAGCCTCATGACATCTCACTCTGAGGACTGTCAAAACTCTTTTTCTACTATTCTACTTTGACATTCCATTCGGTATCTGTGGATACATTAATGCCTAAGGGACAATTTTGGGAACACCCTTTAGGACACAACATTGGAAAAAAACTTTTGTACATTAAACCGTAGTTGTCCCATGTTATATCTCCCAGGTATTGCACTGAATTTCTAGCAAGTTTTAGTAGCCAATGTGAACTTAAAAAAAATTAGGGGATCATTTGCCTGTATATTAAGTAACAGCATGGTATTGCTAATAGACATGCAAATAATGCACCTTGTATATGAGCACTAGGTAATGCCTACATTAAAATGTACTAACACTTGCCATATGCAGCTGTTAATACTAATGGTCATGTAGTACATGGATCTCTTTATCTTTAAAATGCATGTTTGCAGTTCAATTTTCCTGTCAGATTAACGTGTTGAAAAAATTACCAGCTCTTCTTCCATGTTTTATTTGAAATAAATGTATATGTTTAAATTAAGGATGAGGAAAATCCTTCTGCCTGGGTGTTAATCAAGGTTTACATATGTAAACATTTGACTTGTATTTACTTGGACAATCAATCAGCTTCCATTTGGCTTAAGCCTGACACCTTTTTGCTAGAAATTCAAATATACGTGAAGTGGTCTAGATTTATATAAATATTCACAGTTTCTGAAGATAGTGAATCTTCAGCTGCTCAAAGCAAAAGTACAAATCTACACACATTTGCATCCAAACTAGGTGGAAGGAATGAGGACTGTATGAATAGAGAAATTCAATTCAAGATATAAATTATTTGGATTTATGCAAAGTAATTCACAGCCTCTCATGGACTGACCATATCCTCATAGCTTGGATGGTTTGCGCAGCCCTTGTTTCAGGAGGAAACGGCGTGAACTATATATTTTTTCACTATCTCAGAATTACTTGAAAGAAAATAAATGTGTACTCTTTCCAATTAAAAGAGGATGTTGCAAAGTGGGCAAGTGAATTTTGTCTCATGCCACAGAGATTTTCTGACTTCTCTGTGCCTTTTCTTTACATCTTTTTGCTTTCCTACATAGCATGCCTTTTAGTGCTTTTCAACCAAAGCAGAAAGCGCTATAGCAATGATTCAGTATGCTCATTTGTCTGGGGTATGATAACATCCATAAAAGATGACCGACTGAGTTGAAACTGAGGAGGAAGATGGAGCTATTGACAATGACCTTGATCCAATAAGGGTAAGGTGATTTTCAAATGGAGTCAGATTAGAAAAGCACTAGAAAATGGTTTAAAACCCCTTCTTGTTTTGGTTACCTTAGCATTCTGAATATGTCATTTATTGATGAACAAATCAAAATAACCACTTTGGGGTCAATTTTAAAAAATTGTTTGGTGTCAACAGTAGATGCCTACATTTAGGGAGATATTCAGCCTAAGCATCCTGAATTTTCAGTTGAATATTCAGTTACATCTCTCCTTTGACAATCACCAGATTACTATTGTCACTCATGCATGAAACCTAGGCGTCATTGTTGACTCTAAGTTATCTATGGCAGAAAATATATTCAAATTAGTAAAAACATTGTTTTACAAACTGAATCTCTTAAAAAGTTTAAAAACCTCTTCTATTTCTAATGAACTTTAGAGCTGTACTTCAAGCTAATATTCTCTTGGGATTAGATTATTGCACCTCTTTATATGTTGGCCTCCCTGAAACAACTATCCGAACCTCCAACTTATACAAAATTCTGCAGCTCGCCTCTTAAAAAACACTAAGAAAAATGAACACATCTCCCCCGTTCTTCTCAATCTTCAATGGTTACCCATCAAACAACGTATTTAATATAAAATTCTAATTCTAATCTTTAACTTAATTCATAACCCCTTGTCCATCCTGTGGTGCACCTCATTACATATTTATCAGCCCTGACATCTAAGATCTACCGATAAATTCCTTCTTGAAGTCCCGACAGTCAAAATTGCAAGAAAATGTGCCTTCTCCATGGCAGGCCCCCTGCTCTGGAATTCTATACCAATGACACTAAGACTCATAACTAACCCTAAAGAATTCAGAAAAAAACTAAAAACCTATCTATGCGCAATTGCCTTCAATCTAAATTACCCTGTATAATTACTACCCAACTTCCGTTTTACTACCCATGCCGTTCATATCATGATGCTCGTCTTAACGTTCCAAATTTATATTTTAAGTTTCAGTTTTACTTTTTGACTATAGTTTTTTTAGCTCCATTATTTAATTTTATTGTATTATCATTTACACTTAAAGTCTGTTTTATCATTTTATTTGTTATGATTTATTTATGACCATTACCCAGGTATACAACATTTTTTAAATAAAATAATAAAATAAATTAGGGGCTTACATTTAGACCTGCAATTCATTTTCCTTTATTTAGGTGCCTCATGCTGAAAATCAGTGCACAGTGCCTAACTTTTTTACCCAATCCTAACTCCTTCCTTATTGCCACCCACTTTTTTGGAACTTAAATTTAGATATTCAGCCCTAGTCAGTTTTCAGAGGGGCTGATTTAGATGCCTAATTCACAAAGTTAAGCACCTAAACTGTTTCAGGAAAATTTTCAAAGGAGTTATACATGTAAATGTAACATACTTTCAGGCCGATACACTAAGGGATAATAGCACATTGAAAACGCTATAACGATATTAAGTCGGAGGCCCCAAAAGTAAAAAAAAAGTAAAAATTAAAAAAATAAAAAATCGGCTCGAGGCCCGCGGGTCGGAAGACGGACGCTCAATTATGCCGGCGTCCGTTTTCCGAACCCGAGGCTGTCAGTGGGTTTGAGAACCGACGCCGACAAAATTGAGCATCGGCTGTCAAACCCGCTGACAGCCACCACTCCTGTCAAAAAGGAGGAATAGGGACGCGCTAGTGTCCCTAGCGCCTCCTTTTATCGCGGGCCCTAATTTGCATAGGCCACCTTCTTGAATCGCGTGCCCAGGAGAGTGGCCTGTGCGCGCGCCGGGAGAGCGGGCGCTCGCCTGCTCTCCCATGCGTTTTTCTGTATCGGCCTGTATCATTGCAATTTTCATAATCCATTTACCCGCATTAAGTGCATGGGGATGGTAACTTTTAAACAGTCGCGCGGACATACGTGTATGTGTGTATGCTGGCTCACTTGAATGGATGCATATATGCACATCTGGTAAGTGCATACATGTGTGCATAGTTTTATATGGAAGTGCACATGTGCGCACAAATGCTGCTTCTACCGCATAAGTGGGGAATTTTACTAGGCACACATGCCGAAGCAAATATCCATTTCCCCAGTTCATTCCCAGTTTGCACTGATGAAGGATAGGACTTCCTAACCCCCAGTAGCTAGGTAGCCTCCTTTTTACCCTATTAGCCCCGAGCCTTCAAACCCCACTGAGTAGCCCTGATTTTTTTAATTTTAAAACTTGCATGCAACCCATAGCGGAAGTAAAGTTACATGGTAGGTGACCCCGACCGTGCTTACATGTATAAATACTTACATGCACATTTCAAGTGACCTTCCCCGAATGACCATGTCCCATCCCGTTTTAAAATTTTTTTGATTTGTGCACATCCCGAGAGATACATGCGTACTCGTCTACTTCTTAAAATCCACGTGGTGTGTGCCGGCTCGAGACACTGCATATCTCCTTTCTTTGGCATGCATAGGGTTTTTAAAATTCACCTTTTAACACGGGCAAAACCTATTGACAATTCAGTAACATATATTGTACAGATGTTTAAATGCCTCTTACATAGGTAAGGTGCATTTACTCATGCAAAATCCAGTTTTAACCATGCAAATGATTTTGAAAAATCAGATCCAATGTGCCCAGTGTGCCCAATTTTTAGATTTACTAATCTTCTTTTCAGTAATCCAGATCTCCATTTGAAGTTGATACATAAATGTTTTGTCTAATCTTCTATAAAACAGTGAATAAACTGCAGCACATATTGCATGACAGGAAAGCTAGTTAAATATTTCCAGCATGTTGCATTTAACAGAGTAAAGTAAGACCAACTGGGAAATTTGCACAAATGAACTTTTAAAGTGAGCAATCAGAATGTTTTGAATGGCAAAGAATTCCGCCATGCCAAAAGCTATCTTGAACAGCAAAAACTTATTTTTGGAAAGGCATGCCTAAAAAGTTTATTAAAATGCATACCATTGATGTTATTTGATACAAATAATTTTGAAAAGTAATTTCCCTGTTCTACACGAGCCAGCATACTTGTTTAGGTTTTAAACCACTAAAGAGGGAAAATAAAAATTATATTTCCCAACACAAAGTCTGAGAGAGAGAGAGAGAGAGTGTGTGAGCAGATGTGTGTGTAAGGATGAAGACAATTTATAAACAGATTTACTCAGTAAATTGTATGAATTGGCTGTGGCATTCTATCTTTCACTTTCCTCTCATCTGTCTTGATTATGGTGGCGTAGTATCACCACTCTACTTACAGTGCAACCATTTTTTCATCTGCTTTTTCTATTACTTTGGAAAGTATTTCATCCAAATGTTGAAACTTGCATTACAAAATAAAAGAGAAAAAGAAAACACAACATATGAAGACAAAGTAAAATTCACAGTTTCAATAATCAAGTGTGGCAATTTGCTATGGCTATTGCCAAAATTCACCCTTATCCTGCTACATTAGCCAGATAAATCAGTCCTGCTATTTAGCTGGTCTAAAGTTAGCCAGATAAACTTATCTGGCTATCAGATAGCCAAGTATATTCAACAATGCAGTCATGCCGCTGAATCGTCCAGCAAGTTAACCAGATAAATATATCTAGCTAACTTACTCAGCTGGAAAGTGGCTTAATATGGAACCCTATCAAACAGAACATTTATAAAAAGATTTCTTTCAACTATGTATTGCTATGCTCCATGACTCCCTGTACTTAAATTACTCTTATCTACGATTGTACAGCACTCTTATCTACAACTGCACAGACCAGCAATATGACTTATCTCTCCCTGCATATGTTAACATCAGTGTGTTCCCCTCACTAAATGTGGTGATGCTGTATCTTCTCCAATAAATCTCCAGAACCCTCCCTCAGGCATTGGCAATGAATTTTCCTGATTTCCCCAGCTCATATCCTTGGAGAGTCTTATCCTTCCTTAGACTTGCACCTACAATGGAACCTCAATTGTTCTCTTATTTCAGGACCCCAAACAAGTCCCCTGGTTATTTCCCCTTGAAGGAGAAATCCCACTTCATCCTCAAGCTTTTCCCCTTGGGGAGAGGGACTCCAGGCACTTACCTTCAGGTGGACCCTTGTGTTCTCCCAGTTCCTCCTGACAAACTACAAACTCAAGATTATCTAGGTTGAGAAAACTCCTAAAGGATCTTCTTCCTCTAACCCTCTTAAAGGAGATATACTATCTAGATTCAGCTGCATAGATTCTCTCTTACAAAGGCATTGTGCAATTCCATCATACATATTGCCATCTACAGTAGTGGTGGTTCCAGGAAATCATCCAATCAGTAATTCTCCACAACACTTAACCATTGTCAAACTATTTCTGAATACCCAGGTAGAGTATAAGTATACTCTCCTACCCACAATCTATTCTTAGTAAGGCTTCAGTACTACAAGCCCAATTTATGGGCCCCATCACATAAGAATCAGGCAATAGTTTCACAGTGCTGTTTACATAAGTTGCTGCTTGCATTTTTTCTGTGAATTATTTTGCCTTCCAGTACTACCAGAAAAAAAATCCTTGTGTAAATGATGCACTATTTCAAAACCTTACTTGCAGACATTTTGTGCTTCTCTTTCCTGAAACTTAAATCTGACTCTTAGCATGCCAAATTGTTGATTATATATTCTTTATCTCATTGGGAAAGAACAAAAATAATGTAAGCACTGTTTAGTGGAGATTAACCAGTTCTGACCTGAACAGCTGGAAAGAGAGATGGTGAGACCTTACTGAAGAAATGAGATAAGGAAGAGTTACATAAGTGATAAAATGGAATACATGATTCTGACTGAGAAGATTAAATGATCACTATTTAAATTAGAAAACATATATATGGTGGAAGTGACATCATCTTCCGGATTGGGAGTTTAAGACAATCGCTCCAGCCAGATGCTGAATATCTTTAAATTTTAAAACAGATTCAAAGCGCTTTAAATAGTGATTGCCAAATCCTACCTTACAATAAGCTTTGGTAGTTATGGGGATTCATCGAAAAACAGTCATAATAATTAAGTACTTTTTTAATGCAGGAAGAGCAATGGGAAAGCACATGAGCAATTTGCAGGCCATGAGAGAACAAGCCTCTTCTGATTTAGAGCCTGATAGTGTGGTGGGAGAGAAAGATGGAATGGCAGATCAGACACTCACCTGATCAGAAAGGAAAAGATGGCTCCGTGATTTTAAGAAGGACATCCGATCAGTTAAAAATGAAATCATGGAACTGATAATTGAGTTACCAGGTGAGGTTTCAGAATTAGGAGGCTGCATTGTGGGAGCTGAGCAGAAATTGGAAGAATATGAACTGCAAATAACAGAGGTTATGAGCGCTACTTCCTCCCTTTTAGAACACCAGGCAGTGATTTTTAATAAAATCGAGGATCTGGAGAACAGATCTAGGCACAATAAAATTTGGATTATGGGCCTGCCTGAGGAAGCACAATATGAAGATGCTGTTGCAGTGATGCAGCATATTTGCAACATCTTATTGCTTGGGAATAGCATTGAAATGGAAGAAGAGCCTGAGAACAATGTTGATCTTGCCCACTGGGCGTTGGGCTCGCAAAAAGGAAATCTCCCACAAGATATTGTGGCAAGTTTGAAGGATTTCCCTGTAAAAGAGAAAATAATAGGGTTGGCCAGGACACAATGAACTGTGCTCTGGGAAGGTCACAAGCTATCTGTTTACAATGATCTGGCACCAGCCACAGTGCAGAGACGGGGAAAATTGAAAGATATCATGGCAAAACTTAGAAAAGCGAATATAAGATATCGCTGGACTTTTCCCTTCAGTAGATTTACGGTGAGTGGAGTTAGCCAAATCCAGGGAAGAAGCCCTACAACACTACAAAAAGCTGCTCTTGATACCACAGACCTCCAACAGGGAGAGCCTAAGATGAAAACAGGAGTTTCAATGGTAACCAGACAAGCATTTTCTCACTGGAAAAGAGTTTCTCCTGGAAAAAAATCATCTAAGACTTGAGAGAAAAATTTCAGCTTTGCTCACTAGTTTGATAGAACACCGTTATTTGATAATATCCTTACTTATTTATGGTTGTCTCCTATTAGTGAAGTAAACCTTATACTGGGTAAACTATAGGGGGTCACATAAAAGAAAAATGCCAGCCAATTATTTCTATATGTTGAAAGGGTTACATTCTGCACTATTATTGTTATGATGATTATAAGATTTGTAAACTAAGTTATTGGTCCGCATCTGGGAGATGGGGTCATTCCTCCATAGGGAGTTGTCATCTGACAGATATAGGATGGGGGCTTGATGGTGTTAGAGGGAGAGGAGAAGAGAGGGTCTGGATCTGGGGGGAGGGGACAGTTGGCATGATGGGTGGGGAAAGAATGAGAGAAGAAATGTAATCTGGAGGGAGGAAGAGGGAAACTTTATGAAGGAAGAGAGATGGGGGGAATTTGATGTTTTATGGCTTCTAAAAAGAAAATTGTATCTAAAATTACTGGGGCCTGAATACACCCTCTAAGAGGCAATTCTTATTCAATGAATTTATAAGACACAAGGCAGATATTGCCTTTATTCAAGAGACACATGTTAGGAAAAAATAATCATTACTGATACATAAGAATTATTCACAAATCGTATTAGCGTATGCATGTGATAATAAAAAGAGTAAAGGCATGGGATCCTCATGCCTAAATCTCTTAATGTATATATTGTAAAGGTACAGAGGGATAGAGAAGGTTGCCTTGTATTCATTCATGCTAATATAGAGAGTATAGGTATAACTTTGATAAATATTTAAGCCTCTAACCAAGAGCAAGACTAATTCTTTGAATCAATGACAAAATGGATTGTGGGGTTTGCAAAAGGCCCGATGATCTTCGGAGAAGAGTTCAATCTAAATCCTCTGGGATATCTCAGACAGCACTAAGAAAGAAATTCCAGCATTTCCTAGAAATGCTTGGATTAGTGGATAGCTGGAGAACTTGTTCCCCATTACAAAAGATGGCCAGTGTAATCCCAATATTTAAAAAGGGCTAAAGAGGTGATCTGGGAAAGTATAGACTGGTGAACCTGACTTCAGGGCTGGGGAAAAAACTTGGAAACTGTTATAAAGAATAAAATCACAAAACATTTAGATAGACATGGTTTAATGGGACACAGCCAACATGGATTTACGCAAGGGTAGTATTGCCTCACAAATCTTCTACATTTATTTAAGAAAATAAGAAAATGCCATACTGGGTCAGACCAAGGGTCCATCGAGCCCAGCATCCTGTTTCCAACAGTGGTCAATCCAGGCCATAAGAACCTGGCAAGTACCCAAAAGCTAAGTCTATTCCATGTTACCATTGCTAATGGCAGTGGCTATTCTCTAAGTGAACTTAATAGCAGGTAATGGACTTCTCCTCCAAGAATTTATCCAATCCTTTTTTAAACACTACTATACTAACTGCACTAACCACATCCTCTGGCAACAAATTCCAGAGTTTAATTGTGCGTTGAGTAAAAAAGAACTTTCTCCGATTAGTTTTAAATGTGCCCCATGCTAACTTCATGGAGTGACCCCTAGTCTTTCTACTATCCGAAAGAGTAAATAACCGATTCACATCTACCCGTTCTAGACCTCTCATAATTTTTAACCTCTCTATCATATCCCCCCTCAGCCATCTCTTCAAAGGGGTAAATAAACATGTGGACAAAGGTCAACCAGTAGATGTGGTATATTTGGATTTTCAGAAAGCGTTCAACAAAGTCCCGCATGAGAGGCGTCTAAGAAAATTAAAATGTCATAGGATAGGAGGTGATGTCCTTTTGTGGATTGCAAGCTAGTTAAAAGACAGGAAACAGAGAGTAGAATTAAATGGTCAGTTTTCACAGTGGAAAAAAGTAAACAGTGGAGTGCCTTAGGGATCTGAACTTAGACCGGCACTTTTAAATATATTTATATATGATCTAGAAAGGGTACAACGAGTGAGGTGATCAAATTTGCAGATACAAAATTAGAGTAGTTAAACCTCAAGTGGATTGTGATAAATTGCAGAAAGACATTGCAAGACTGGAAGATTGAGCTTCCAAATGGCAGATGAAATTTAATGTGGACAAGTGCAAATTGATGCATATAGGGAAAAATAACCCTTGCTATGATTGAACAATGTTAGATTCTATCTTAGGAGTTACCA
Organism: Rhinatrema bivittatum; assembly: GCF_901001135.1. Classification (NCBI taxonomy): domain Eukaryota; kingdom Metazoa; phylum Chordata; class Amphibia; order Gymnophiona; family Rhinatrematidae; genus Rhinatrema; species Rhinatrema bivittatum. The sequence goes on along the minus strand of NC_042616.1, from coordinate 643,770,718 downwards.
CCCAGGAAAGAGATCTAGGTGTTACAGTGGATAATACATTGAAATCATCAGCCCAGTTTGCTGTGGCAATCAAAAAAGCAAACAATGTTATGAATTATTAAGAAGAGAATGGAAAATAAAACAGAGGATGTCATAATGCTTCTGTATCGCTCCATGGTGAGACCGAATCTTGATTATTGTGTTCAATTCTGGTTGCTGCATCTCAAAAAAGATATAGTTGCACTGGAGAAAGTGCAGAGAAGGCGACCAAAATGATAAGGTGCATGGAACGGCTGCCCTATGAGGAAAGACTAAAGAAGTTAGGGCTGTTCAGTTTGGAGAAGAGATGACTGAGGGGAAATATGATAGAAGTCTACACAATCATGAAAGGAGTTGAACAAGATAATGTAAATCGGTTATTTACTCTCTCAGATAATAGAAGGACTGGGGGCACTCCATGAAGTTAGCAAGTAGCTCATTTAAAACAAATTGAAGAAGATTATTTTTCACTCAGCCTTTCACACAACCCAGAGAATGTGATTACAGCAGTTAGTGTAACTGGGTTTAAAAAAGTCTGGATAAGGTCCTAGAAGAAAAATCCATAAACTGCTATTAACTAATAAGCGATAGTAGCTTGAGATTTATTTAATGTTTGGTACTTGCCAGGTACTTGTGACTTGGATTAGCCATTGTTGGAAACAGGATACTGGGCTTGATAGATCCTTGATCTGATCCAGTATGGCATATCTTATGTTCTTATGTTTTTATACTTTTTATTCCATATCAAATAATTCTTATTCTTGCATAGACGTACTGTCCTGCTTTGCAACATTGGGAGATAAACTTCTAAGGGAAGGTATAGAAACAAGAATGTGGTCTGATCATGTGCCTATATGAGCTGAGTTCTTGAATTTTAGTCTGTTCAAACTGAGGAAATCTCGAATATTAAAGGACATTACTGACACATTAAAAAAAATTGAACAAAAGATACAGGAATACTTTGATCTAAATGAAACAGTGAAGTTAGCAAAGCTATCATTTGGGATGGGTTAAAATGTGTATTATGTGGAAAACTAATTATGTGGGCTTCTCAGATTACAAATAGAAACAACAAAAGGCGACAGAGTTGAGTGTATCTATTGCCAAATTGGAAAAATAACTTAAGGAAAAGGGCTCCCCAAAAATATTAGCTACATTGGAAAGACTATGAGATCCGTGAGATCATTGATGCTTGACCAACTTAATTATCAGTTGATAAAGATTAAACAGAACTACTATGAATAAGGGAATAAAGCCTCTAGAATTTTTGTCACTTAAATGTTAGAAATGGATGGCACGGTCTCAAATATCAGGGATAAAAACAAAGAAAGGCCACTTAGAACAGGATCCTTGTTGAATTATGCAGCAATTTCATGAATACTAAAGAGCTCTGTATTAAAACAATGAGATGATTAACAATGATGACATTAGGACATATTTAAAGGTTGTACAACAACCCAGCAAACTACTTGAGTAACATAAAATGTAAAATAGAGAAATCTTGGAAGGCAAGATTTAATCTAACAATTGGATAAATCACCTGGACTAGATGGTTATATGGCATGCTTTCATAAATGATTTTCCTGCTTCTTGACAAATCCACTTAGTTGATTATATAATGATTTATTGACAGAGGTGAGCTACTGTCTCAACTGGCAAGCATTACTGATATCCAAAACCAGGGAGCGATAGCACAGTATGTGGGTCATATCGACCTATCTCATTTCTTAATATCGATGTAAAGATTTTAGCAAACATTTTAGCTAATCGGTTGGCGAGAATTATACCGCAGTTGATCCATGAAGATCAATTGGGATTTATAGTGAGGAAGAATACATCCAGCATGTACTGAATCTTATTTTGGCAACAGGAGGCCTTATTTTTAGTGATAGAGTCCATTTGATAGAGTACATTGGCAATTTATGTATAAAATCTTAGAGAAATATGAATTGGGAGCTCACTTTTGTACTTGGATATGAAGGTTATATGATGCGTGAAGTTAACAGAGGGCTTTTGGAACAATTTCCTTTGGAAAGGGGGACTAGGCAAGTATGCCTTTTATCCCTACTTCTATTTGTACTCATGGAACTATTATCGGAAAAGATTATATGGATATTAAAGGACTCAATATGGGAAAAGCAGATTATAAAATTTCACTATTTGCAGACAGTCATGTTTACTTTATCTAACCCATTAACTTCATTGCCAGTTTTAGTACAGGAATTGACGCTATATATCAACATTTCAGGTTTTAAAGTAAACATAAGTAAATCAAATTGTATGTAGATACATTTTAATTTATCTACATTCCAGGGACTGGTAAATCATTTCCATAGCATTTTTCCTTTTAAATGGGCAAAAGAATATATAAAATACTTAAAGATAAGAATAGTAAGAGATCATTCCCATTTAACAAGGTTAAACTACTCTCATTTGTTGAAGGAACTAATGTTAGATCTATATAATTGGGGTAAAACAAATATTTCATGGCTAGGTAGGATAGCAGTTCTAAAAAAGAATGCTTTACTGAGGCTGTGTTATCTATTTCAAGTACTCCCACTAGATCTTCCTAGGGGAACTGAAAAAGAACCAGAATACATTTTTAGAATTTGTTTGGCAACAAAAAGTGCCTAGAATTGCTAAATATGGTGTATTCCTTCTCAAAGGGTGGGGGGACTTGGGGGTCCTAAATGTTGAACTATACTACAAAGCGGCCCAAATCTGAGCAATATTGGAATTTATTTATTTATTTATTTAAGGTTTTTATATACCGGCATTCATGATAAAATCACATCATGCTGGTTTACATTAAAACAGTGGTGCATAGAAAGAAAAAACAAACTGGAACTGTAGTGCAGAAGAAAGCAGTTACAAAAAACAGGGATGCTTAAACTGGGAGAGGAAGGAAAAAGAAAAGGTTAATAGCATTTAAATATTTACAACGAACAGTTAAATGAGCTGGTTGTGTTATAGAACTTGAAGTTGAAGGACATTAGCTGGAGTCCGGGAAAGCTTGTTTGAAGAGCCAAGTCTTAAGTCTCTTCCTGAAGGTTGTGATGCAGGGTTCCTGTCTTAGGTCTGGGGGGATGGAATTCCATAAAGGGGGACCGGCAGTAGAGAGGGCCCGATCTCTCAAGGTAATATGTCTAGTGGCTTTGGTTGGAGGAACCTGGAGTGAACCTCTATATGCGTCTCTGGTAGGTCTTGAAGAATTGTGTAGGAGGAGAGGAATTTGCAGGTTGATAGAAGTATGTTGATGAATGATTTTGTAGATAACGGAGATGGATTTGTAGAGAATTCTGAAGTGCACTGGCAGCCAATGAAGGCTTTTTAGGATAGGGGAGATGTGATCTCTTCTTCTGGTGTTTGTTAATATTCGTGCTGCCGCATTTTGTACCATCTGAAGCGGTTTGGTATAGGAGGAAGGGAGACCTAGTAGGATAGAATTGCAATAGTCTAACTTTGAGAAAACTAATGCCTGAAGGATTGTTCTAAAGTCCTGCAAGTGAAAGAGAGGTCTTATCCTTTTCAAGACTTGGAGTTTGTGAAAACAGTCTTTGGTAGTTTTGTTGATAGAAGCTTTCAAATTCATCCGATTGTCAATTAAAACTCCAAGGTCTCTCAGTTGCGTGGATTGTGGGATGCCAGGGTGAGTGGAAGTGATGTTACTGTTCTCGGGAGAGATGAGCAGTTCGGTTTTGGAGGAATTTAATACTAAGTTTAGACTAGTGAGGAGGAGTTTGATTTGTTGGTGGCAGTTTTCCCAGTGATCTAGTGTTTTCAAGTATGTGCCTTTAACAGGGATTATTATCTGAATATCGTCCGCATATAGAAAATGTTTTAGATTGAGGCTGGAGAGGAGCTGGCATAGCGGTAAGAGATAGATGTTAAAGAGCGTAGGGGACAGAGAGGAACCCTGTGGGACTCCTACGGTTGAATTGTAACGTGATGATTCTTTGTTTTGGATTTTAACCTTGTAGCCTCTGTTGTTGAGAGAAGTTTTGAACCAATTAAGTGCGGGGCCAGTAATTCCTATTGCCGCCAACTGATTTATGAGGATGGAGTGATTGACAGTGTCAAACGCTGCCGAGAGGTCCAGTAGAATGGAATAGAATTTAGTTGAGGAAGCAGTGTGTGTGCGCATTGAAGACCATTTCTTGAGCAAGACTCTGATTCAAGTCTTACCTTGGCTACAAAAAGGACAACCTTGAAATAAACTTATCTGTAACCCATATACTAAATGGATGTTAGAAGTGTGGAATTCTATTATGGATAAGATGACTTCTTGAGGGCCATACTCTCTATTCATGCCTCTAAGATACAATGAGGAGTTCCCGGTTGGAATGGAGAGGGCAAATTTTCATGTATGGGGAAGGAGGGGTCTTACTCAAATGGGAAAGCTTTCAGGTCCACAAGGATGGGTAACTTTTTCTGATTTAAAAAATAAAATATCATCTGGAAGCAGGAAATCATTTTGCCTATTTACAATTAGGGGCCTATATGCATCGGGCTTTGTGAACACTTTTGATGGGAAAGGGACCTTCTGTGGTTGAAAAATATTTTATTAAGGGACTGCCACTTAAGGGCTTTATAACTAACATTTACAAGAAACTGAGCCACCCACCGACGGGCCTGCTTAAGCATGAAAAGGACTGGTAGAAAGATCTCAGTATTACAGTTGAAGAAGAAGAAGATTGGGAGGCCATTAGCTGGTAAATTAGAAAAACATCCATTGCAGCTTTCCTAATACTATGGATCTGTGTTGGAGGGATTGTGGGATCCAAGGGTCTATGGGACATATTTGGTGGTCTTGCCTGGAACTGTATCTTTTTGGGGCATGATTCGGTTACTAATCACTGTTATTACTTAGTTTCTCCTGGACAGTGATCTTTTGATCTTTTTATTATCATCATTGATGGAAAGGATGCTGAAGCAAATAGAATGGTGTCACAAATATTATTAGCAGCACCATGTGAAATAGCAGCACTAGAAAACAAAGAATACACCCGGCAAACTGTATATCTCTAAACAACTCTTCCAAATTTGTCAAATGGAGAAATTGACAGTGCTAAAACATAACAATGTTGAAAAATTTGAGACGACCTGGACTGTTTTTCAAACATGGGACAAAAACAAATGTATATCCTTCCTGGCAAATTGAAGGACCTGAGAGGGAGGGGGAAGGGGGGGAGGGGATGTTCTTACACAGTACAAAGTATGCTGATAGTTGTTTGGTTTTATGCAAAAATATTTTCAAGAAACATTTAAATTACAAAAGAAAGAAACCATATATATGAAGGCTTTAGCAGAAATGTATGTGAATAAACTAGATGTAGTTACAAGGTTACATTTTATGAGCTGGCAGTGAAAGTACAGTAAGGAGGGAAGGCATGAATATAGAGATCACGGTTCAGTTCCTTTCTTCACCACTCACTTTGTGACCTTGAGGAAGTCACTCAACCTTGGGTTCACATCTTAGATTGTATGTTCCATTGGGGCAGCGATTGGCTGCACCGGGCTCCTTCGCACTCTAGCAGTAATTTTACTTAGTGCAATGTGGACTGATAGTGCTGTGTTAATGTGGTTCTTAAGTCCATTGATACCACAGAGGATGAGTGCTTTGGCGTCTCCCTTGCAGCTCAGATGAGTTTTTTTTTCTCTACAGTCTTTCCCTGTATTATATTTTCAAGGGGGCATAAGGATACTGATACCCACTTCTGCTTTTCTCTAGCTAGCTGTGTCTGAAACTGTCATTAAGAAAGTTGTTAATGAAACAGTCTACTTTATAGTGGCAACTAAATAATTAAAGTAGTGCGAATGAAAGCTTTCTGTGGGGATTACTCACCATGATTCTTTGAGGATCACAAAATTGGTCTGGTTTTCATGGTAACTATAATATGCAAATGAACGAATTATTAGACAAACTGAATACAGATATACCCAATGAAACTGCTAAGTTTAAAAGAGACAAATTATCTCTTGATTAGCAAAAACAATCCAAGTTAATCCTTCTTATTTATCTACTAAGTGTGTGAGCTGGGGGAGGGGGGGGGGGGAGGGGAGAGAAAGCGGTCTTTACTTCCCCAGAGAAGTCTCTAGCTCCCAGTACAACCAGCTCTTAGAAGGGATAGGGGATGCAACTGGTGGGGTGTCCCTGGGGGATGGGTCAGGATGATTAAGAATACCACAGTAAAGATACTAGTGCAAAACAAGCCAGGAAAAACAGCAAGATAGAGAAGCAAACAAGGGCCACAGGAGAAGGACTTCCCGAGCGACCAGAGGAGGTGTGGTGGCGAATGGTGGGGGGTTCCCTGGGAGATGGGGGTGCATTGCAGAGAGAGCAGTAACTTGCCTATGGCCAATATGGCCACGGCCATAGACACAGCTACCAAAAGGTGCTGCGGAGAGAGCAGTGCGGCCAGCGGGTCCTCAGCAAAGGAAGAGCAATGCAGCCCTGCCAAAATCGATGGTGTCAAAAGCGGCGCTGCATTTTCCACTTACTGAGGCTGCAATTACGATGCCGTCGATTTCGGCAGGGCTGCGCTGCTTTGGAAAAGGAGGAGCACGCCCCACCAGAAGTAGTCCAATGCCCCGTGGCCGGAAGTCATTCCCTTGGCCACAGGAGCTGAAGAAGGAGACTGCTGCTGCCTGCTAAATCAAAGTGGAAGTGAATGAGAGACGGCATGTGTGCTTGTGTGTGGGAAAGTGAGGGACAGCATGTGGTTCATGTGTGGAAAAGTGAGAGAGAGCATGTATGCATGTATGTGGGAGAGTGAGAGCATGTATATAGGAGAGTGAGAGAGAGCATGTGTTCTTGTATGTAGGAAAGTGAGGGACAGCATGTGAGTTTATGTGTGGAAAACTGAGAGAGAGCATAGATGAATGTATGTGGGAGAGTGAAAGTGAGAGAGAGCATGTGTGCTTGTGTGTGGGAGACTGAAAGTGAGAGAGAGCATGTGTGCTTGTGTGTGGGAGAGTGAGAGAGAGCAATTGTACATGAATGTGGGGGAGTAAGAGAAAACATGAGTGTGAATGAGAAGGAGCATTGTGTGTGCACAAGTACCCCAGTTATTCTCTGCCTGCTAATCCATGATAATTTCAGGGCATCTGGAAATCAAAAGTTTCAAGGTATGGATAACAGGGAATTTTTTTTTAAATCCTCATTTTAATTGTTGTGTGTTATTTGATGTCTGTTTTGAAATATTTTATTGATATTTGGAAGATTTGTATATGAGTTTTTAATTATTGAATGGTATTCTATTCATTAACAAGTACATTTTCAAAGGGCTACGCGCGTAAAACCCAGGATTTACACAATTGGCTGGGCCTTGCAAGTGCTGCGTGCATTTTACAATGGGCCCAGATGTGCGTTATCCCCGCCATGCGTAGAAATGCCGGCCGAGGGAAAAGGGGCAGCCCGGGGGGGCGTGATATGGGCGGGGAGGGGCGGGGCGGAGGGGCTGGGCCAGGACAGTGCCATTAGCCACTGTTTGGGGAAGCATGCGCTGGCAGTTGGCTGGCGCGCGCAGATTACCTCTGCTCCGGAGGAACAGTAAGTAAAAGATTTAGGGATAGGTAGGGTTAGGTTAGGGGTCGGGGAGGAGAGGGGAAAAGGTAGGGTGGGTAGGGTTAGGGATAGGAAAGTTCCCTCCCAGTCCGCTCCTTAATTGGAGTGGACTGGGAGGGAACTGGGGAAGTCCCAATTGCATCGCCACACGTAGGTTATAAAATCCCACCCGCCTGCGCATGTGAGTCGAGGGCTGCCCGCAAACATGCCCGTGGATTTTAAAATCCAGTGCGCATGTGTGTGCAGTCATCAGATTTTAAAACATGCGCTCATTGGCGCGCACATGTTATAAAATCAGTGTGTCCATTCGCGTGCGCCAGGAACCGCGCACACATGAATGCGCACGTGGACTTTTTAAAATCGACCCCCTAATTGTTTTAAATTGTTTTTTTTATTGGTATGGTTTTACTCATTTTGTTTTATGAGGAATGGTAATGTTACAGTGCATTGTTGTAGGTCATATAAGAATTTGGCTTGTTGTGGTTTCCAGTTCAGTTTTTGTCTGTTCATTTCTATTTATACCCTATGGTCTATTTATTCTGCATTTGAGGCTCTATCTATGTTTTCCATGTGTGACTGGAGTGAGTTATTCCATTGGTATGTAGTTTCTATGTAGGGATCTATAGCAGCTTGGCTTGTTCTCTTTTCCTAGTAAGAGGTTTATTACTATTTTAGACCTGGTGTAATTTTTATACTATTAACTTTCATAGGTAGGGTTGTTGCTGTTTAAGTGGCATCTGAGGGTCAGGCCCATACCCAAGATGCATTACAGTAGGCCTAATACCAATTAGGTTCCAAGTATCTCTAGCTTTTTTGCAAAGTTTTCTGGTTGGCACCTCAGCAGTTTTCTGGTTGGCACCTCAGCAGTACATATTGTAAGTGATATTTTAAGCTTAGAAGACTGTGCTTTGAATGTTCTTTTTCATTTAAAATCTATTATTATAAATGCATAATTTTTAATTGTGTGTGAGGAAGGTGGGATGGGGTGGGGGGTGCAAGGCTGTAAAGGTTTCCTGGGGCACCTAATACCCTTGCACTGGCAATAGGCATTGATGTACAAACGTTGAACAGAGTCTTCCAACTCGTGGTGTTGTGTTGAGTAATGGGTGAGGGTGCAGTTTATCACTTGGCCATAGGCGCCAAATTGCCTGGCTACAGCTCTGGTTGCAGGGGGAGGTAGATTCAGCGGGTCGAGCCTGAAGGCAGGGTGAAGAAAGGATACAGGAGATTGTAGAATTGGTAATCAAACTCCTGGTCTACTTGGAAAGGGGTCTTAGAGAGGGAAAGACCACCAAAAGTAAATTTAACACTTAAAGTTAGAAGCATTACTAGTGCCATGAAAAGAGGCATATTCCATATTAAAGAGCCATCTGTTATAAATCAGAATATTGTGCAGCAAAAAGTATTACTGAGAGAATCTTGCCAACAAGGCCAGAAGAAGAGGAGAAACATGACAACTCCACCTTGGAATAAAAATATAGAAGAGAAAATTAAAACACTGCATGCAAAGGTGTCGCTGGCAGATCCATACCTCAGAAGATTGAGGACAAAGAAAGTCTAGATGAAAATCCAAATCATAATGCTAAGATATGTTTCATTAACTGAAGAAGATCTTAAATTCATATCACTTAATAATAAATTGAAAATAACAGCGGAAGTGCAGAAGTTGCGAAGGTAGGAAAGAAACAGAAAGGAGAGGCGCCAAAATAAAACACTTACAGGTAGATTTTAAAAGTACTACTTGCACAAAAAGGGGCAGATTTTTAAAAAATACGCGAGCGCTCACTTTTGTTCGCGCAGCAGGCGCGAACAAAAGTACGCTGGATTTTATAAGATACACACGTAGCCGCGCGTATCTTATAAAATCCAGGGTCAGCGCGCGCAAGGGGGTGCACATTTGTGCAACCTGCGTGCGCCGAGCCCAGCGCGCGCTGCCTGTTCCCTCCGAGGCCGCTCCGATTTCGAAGCGGCCTCGGAGGGAACTTTCCTTCGCCCTTCCCCACCTTCCCCTCCCTTCCCCTACCTAACCCACCCCCCCAGCCCTATCTAAACCCCCCCTTACCTTTGTCGGCAAAGTTACGCCTGCTGAAAGCCCACGTCACCGCCCCCGAAACGCTGCGCCCCGCCCCGAAACGCCGCGTCATCCCGCCACGCCCCCGCCAGGAAGCCCCGGGACTTACGCGCGTCCCGGGGCTCTGCGCGCGCCGGCGGCCTATGCAAAATAGGCGTGCCAGCGCGCACAGGGGTTTAAAAATCCGCCCCAAAAGGCCTACATATGCTCGTATGCAGGCCATGCACAGGCAATGCGGATTTTAAGAAGCCGCGAAGTACGCGCATACATATTTGTGCACACATGAAGAATAAAGGTGTAGAAAAGGGGCGGGGCATGGGTAGGCGTAGGTGTTCCAGGGTAGGGTCAACACTTATGCTTATGCCTTGGCCCCACCCTGGAACGCACATGCTTAAGTCCTTGTCGGTTTGTTACCTGCGTAGCTTTACTGCTGGTCCTGATGAGGAGCAATTCTGAACTCGTTTTAGGGTTTTTAGCACAGCATGAGGGCTTGTGGTCAAGTGGGGGGCATGCAGGATGAAAACTAGAGCACCTCGATATGAACTGGGCAAACTGATGGACTACTTGGAAAAACTGGTTTTTCCCCTTGGACGGACATGTTTTAAAATCTACCTGCATTCACGTGTAAAAACCGCTAAAGCCTGAGCAGAAATATGTGTGGGACATTTATGGGAGCCACCTCTTAAGATCATGTGCACACATACACATGGGAGGGATATTGTAAATGATACGTGCATTCTTTGCACACGTGATTTAAAATTGTGGCATATCTCTGCTCACATGCCGTTACGTATGTTTATGGGAACACGTGGGTTTCTTTTAAAATTAGCCTGTTAGATAGACCCCCAAAGCGGCTCTATAGGAAACTGGGGAAGAACATTAGTGCAGTTAAAATGCCTCCAATAAAAGAAGAAATAGAACAGTTTAGGAGAAATTTGTATGAAGATCCTGTCGAGCACAACAGAAAAGCAGCATGGCGCATAGAACTGGCAAAAATCACAATTAGGAAATGGCCTGAAGTTACAATGATTGAGTTGGAAGCTAGGGTAAAATGAGCCCCAAATTGGAAGTGCCATGGCCCTGATGGAGTGCCCAAAATTTGGCTCAAATATGTGATCTCTCTCCATCTGCTAGTCATAAAAAAAACAATTGATCCGACAGCCAGAATTAACTCCACAATGGCTAATAACAGGAAGAACACTTCTCCTGCTGAAGGGAAAGCCAAATAATGTCCCCCAAATCTATCAACCAATAACCTGCTTGTCAACAATCTATGTGGTCATAATCTATAAGCTGTTTACTGTAATCAATGCAGGTAGATTATATCATCATCCTGATTCTAATAAAATTCTGGCAATAAAACAGAAAGGTAACAAAAGAATAACATATGGAACCAAAGGCTAGATGATGCTGAATAAAGCCATTATGAAGAGCTGTATGCATAGTCGAAACCTCAGTGTAGCATAGATTGATTATAAGAAAGCCTTTGATAAAATCCCACACTTGGATAACAAATGTCCTTGAATTATACAAAGTGAAGTTTGTTCTGATAGAGTGCATCAAGTTCACCATGAAAATGTAACAGACTATACTCCATCTGAATTATGAGGATGGACAATATATCAATTCCAATATTAAGGCCCAGTGAGGAATATTTCAGGAAGATTCCATGTCACCACTTTTGTTTTGTCTGGCATTAAATCTGCTGAGTAATCTCATTAACTCCTTGGGTTATGGAATTAGCCGTAATGCTAGAGCAACCAATACCCTACCAATGGTATCTCAATTAAAGGTGAATTTTAAAAGCCCGAGATGCACATCAATTAGGGGATGTGCCAATATGTTGCGCCACCGTGCACCGAGTGGATTTTAAAAGCTGCCCAGATATGCACATAAGTGCTGCTGTGTGCACAAATGAAAAGTTTTCAAAATAGGGGTGTGGTGATAGTCTGGGCAGGACATGGGTGTTCTGGGATTTTAACCTAAAATTTGCGCGTAAATACTTATGTGCACTGATGTGCTCCGGGGTCCCTTGCTGCATAAGTTTACTTCTGTTGTGGTTGATGTGTAAGTTATAAAACAAAAAAATCTAGGCAGATCAGAATAGGTAGGTGTCTAGGGATCAAGAAGATAGAAGAAAAGGAAAGAAGAAAGCAAAAGTAAAGAATAAAGTGCGAGTAAAAGAACAGGAAGAAGTTAGGTAGACATACAAGGAAGACTAATGGGAAGGGAGCAAAGGTGAGGATAGACTCTTTCCTAAAGTTTTAGTAGAATGGAGGTAGATATCTTATTGTTTTGAATTACAGTTGTTCCTCATGGATATGAGACCTATGAAGCTAACAACCAGCAGATTTAAAACAAATAGTAGAAGAAAATACTTTTTCACTTGGCACATAATAAGCCACTTGTGCAATCTCTTGCCAGTGGACGTGGTCAAGGCAAATAGCATAATGGTTTTTCAAAGAAGTTTGGACAAGTTCCTGCAACAAATGTCCATATCACATTATTAGCTAAATAGACTCAAGAAATCTATTGCTATCCCTGGGAGTGAGTAAGATGAATTAGATCAACTTTATGGGATCTGCCAACTACTTATGACCTGGATTGGCCACAGTCAGATACAGGATGTTGGGCTCAATGCACTTTGGTCTAACCCAACAAGGCAATTCTTATGTTCTTAAACAAAACTCCCCGCTCTTTGACCATCAGACTGCCCCCAATCCATGAACCTTTATTTTTTGTCATTCATTGCCTGACCAGTAACATCAAACCTACCACACTGAGATTCAGTATAATCAAAGTCTCATACAATGACTGCAGCACCCCAGAAGAACGTTTGTTCTTCTGGGGTGCTGCAGTCAATCAGCAATAAAATATTCAAAAGGATGTGTCACAGGATTCATACATTCCCACTCACATTAACCATGGAGGATATCTCCCCATATACATGCTTAAGGCAATAAGCAAACAGTGCCATCCTGATCTGCACAATCCTCCTCCTAATTTAACCAATGGTAGAAGGTTAAGTGAGGCATCTGGGTTAAAATTTAAGGATATCACTAATAGTGGCATAGGGATTAGAATTTAAAACCTGGCCCACAGTTATATTATTTGAAACCAGAGAAAATGGAATTTTCAGAAATGGGGGTCGCAACTTTCTAGCTCAGACATGGTTATCCATATTCCCCCATAAACTAGAACAAATGCATATGTAAGATACTACTCTCTGTAATAATGCTGCAATTCAGTGGATATTTTAGGTTACAACACTTCTGCAAGAAAGTTTTGTCTTACATTCTTACATTTTTCATTTTGTCTAATTTCAGAAACATTACTTGTGGGTTTGATGCCTCATTGTTTAGTCACTATTTTCCTAGGCAATTGTGGGAGTAGCTCCAAGGTTTTTTCGAGGCAATCTGGAGCCCCTCTCCCCATTCTTTTCCCCTGAGGAAACAGTGTTATATCACTAAGGAATTTTTCCAGGTTACGTTTTCTAAAATTAGACTAAGTATTCTCTAAAAGGCATGACAAAGCTTTCTTGAATCTTGTATCTGTACCTGTAACCCTGCTTCAGTTGGCGTATTATTAAGTAGAGTGGCAAATTATGGAGCAATATGTAGTGTTAGGAGTGTCAACAGTTTGAGTGAGAAAACTGCACAATCCATCACACAATACATTGTTTAATCTATGTTCAGAAAATATGGCCCAGCAGGATAATTCAGAATGGCAGATGTAGACCAATTTTCAGCCAAAGCTGAGCATCATTGTAAGAGCAATGCTAAGCCAGGAGGAAATAAGAATGTATTCCTCCTCCCAGCTAGGCTTCAGGAATGTAGTGCGGTGGGTTTTAGAAAAGGGTCTGCAAGAGAGGCTGTTGAGGGGTGGGAGGGCTGGAGACCACCACAGATTACATTTTTTAAGAAACTGGAAGGGAGAGAGGTGCCAGAGAGCTGGTGCCTCCTGAATAATTAAAAAAAAAAAAAAAAAAAAAAAGAGCTAGGAGATGCAGAGACCCTTAAGGGAATGGTAGACTTCCCAGCTTTATATCTGGAAAAGTAGAAGGAGGGAGGGGAATGCTGGGGAGGCTGGTGGGCCCCCGGCCTAATTTTAAAAAGAGCCAGGGGGAAGGGGGAATGCCAGAGAGCAGGCAGACCCCTGGTAAACTTGTCAAATGTACAGTAAGGATGTGGGGATGCTGGAGACTGGCAGCAATCCCCTCCCTCCGCCTCAGCTTTATAATACCGCCACGAGTGAGGGAGAACGTTGGACCTCAGATTTAGGGCTGCTCTGCCAGGTCATAGATTGTGCCACCTAAGTTGTGCAACTAGCACTGAAAAGTATTGCTAGGTGCCTAGCTTCTTTGCCCTGATTTGACCTCCACCTTGACTATGCCCATTTTAAGGATGTCTAAATTTAGACATTCGGAGAAATTTTTAGTTAGGCGGGTCTAAATGTTTAATGCCTTAAGTTAGGTGTCTAAACCTCTTGAATATCGGTCTCATACTGTTTTCACAAAAGAAAAATGTAGTAGGCCCTTGCCAGCCATAAAGGGAACTGGATTTTATCCTCTTTTATTCTCTGCAAAACTAGTGACTAAACAAGCCATTGGTTTGGTTGAACCACCCCTGTATGCTTTGCTTTGTAATATAAACACTGTTTTGAGACATGGCAGCAATTTCCAACCTAAAAATAAATTTTCTGTCTTGCTTTTTAATGCCTCTAGGGTTATGCATAAGCTATTTTTGGATATTGCAGTAATTCATCTTTCTCACGTGCTGAATGGATTGAAAATTCAGTGTCACAAAAGTCAATTCAAAGGTAGTGTATTTTTAAAACATAAACTCATTAAAATATATTTATGTATTATGTAGCTATCTAATATTATATTCTCCATGGACAAGCAGAAGAACCCAGCCATACAATATAGGTGACATCATCCAATGGCACAGATTCGGGCTTTGTCTCCCTCCTAGGTCCAAAGTTTAAAAAATGCTTTCTAAGAATGCATGGATCTTCCCACACTAGTGCCTCTGCACGCATCTTTTCCTCAATCTATTTTCATTTGCTTCCTGAATGGCCGAGAGTTCTCTCGCCAGTGTCATTTCATCTAAAAAGGAAAAGAATTGATCAAACAAAAAGACATTTGCAAGAAAATCATCTTTGATCAAGAAGGGAAAGAGCCTGTTCAAAAGTTGTGAAAATTATAAGAATGTAAACCCAAATGGCCGGATTTGAAAAGGCCTGTGCGCGTAAAACCAGGGGTTTATGCGCATGGCTGGACCTTGTGCGCTCTGCGCGCATTTTAAAACAGTCCCGGCCTCATGCGTAAACCCCAGCATGCGCACAAGTGCCGGGCCTCTCCAAAGGGATGAGCCGGGGGGTGGAGTGGGCCAGGACAGCACCCTTGTACGCTGTCCCGATAACTTGCACGCCAGCAACCGGCCGGTGCGCGCAACTTATTTTAGCTCCGGCTGTGAAGTAAGTTGCAAAACAAAACAAAATAGGATAGGAATGGTTTAGGGGGTGGGAAGAGAGGGGAAGAGGGAGGAAACGCGAGCAGATTGTAAAATCTGGTGCACATGTGTGTGCGGCCACCTGATTTTATAACATGCGCACGCTGGGGGTGGAGGACTTAGCTCTATATTGGACAAACTATTGGGCGAACTGGTGAAACTGGTCTTGGTATAGATGTGCTCTGGTTATAAAATTCCCTGACCTATGCAGCCGAAACCAGATTTGCACATTTGGCATGCCTATTTGCAAAATTAGGCATACACATACGTGCACCAAGGCTATTTTATAATGTACGCGCGTATGTGCACGTTATAAAATCACCGTGTCTTTGGGTGTGTCCTGACACACTGTGTCAATGTGTGCCCGTGCACCCCTTTGAAAGTTACCAACCCTAATTATAAGAGCATTTGAGGTGCCAAACTGGGTCAAATTAAGAGACCATCGTGCTCCGCATCCTGTCTCTGCCGGTATCCAGTTCAAATCTCTTGAGAAGTATCTGGCAAATCCCAAAAGGTAGATCCATTTTTTGTTGCCATTGCCAGACAAGTCTACCTGGCTAATAATTGTTTATGGACTTTTTTTCCCAGGAACTTGTCTAGACCCTTTTTAAACTCAGCTAAGCTAGATGCCTTGACTTCATCCTCTGGCAACAAATTTCATAGCTTAATTGTGCATTAACAAGTAAATATTCAAAGGGTCACACACATAAAAACCAGGGTTTATGCGCAAAAGTGCCAGCAGAGGGAAAAGGGCCAGCCCAGGAGGCGTGGTCTGGGTGGGGAGGGGCTGGCTGGGGGGTCAGGCCAGGACAGCACCATTAGCTGCTGTCCTGAGGAAGCGTGCTCCCGCAGTCAGCTGGCACATGCAGATTATTTTTGCTCCAGAGGCGCAGTAAGTAACAAAATAAAAAAATTAGGGATAGGTAGGGTTAGTTTAGGGGTCAGAGAGGAGAGGGGAAGAGGTAGGAAGGGTAGAGTTAAGGATAGGAAAGTTCCTTCCCAGTCTTCTCCAATTAAGGAGTGGACTGGGAGGGAACTGGGGGGGCCTGATTGGGTCGCCGTGAGTTACTTTGTAAAACTCCCCCCCCCTGCGAGCGTGAGTCGCGAGCTGCCCGCACAGCAGATTTAAAAATCTGTCGTGCATATGCACGTGGCCATTGGATTTTATAACATGCGCGCACCGGCATGAGCATGTTATAAAATTGGCACGTCCATGTGCGTGCTCCTTTTAATATTGACCCCTTAGTGAAAAAAAAAAACATTCTCCAAGTTTATTTATTTTTATTTAACGTTTTTTGTTTATATCTGCTACTTGTTAATTTCCTGGAGTGTCCTCTAGTCCTTGCACTAGCTGAAAAAGTAAATAACCATTTACTATATATCTGTTCCACCCTGCTCATGATTTTATAATCCTCTGTCATATCGCCTTTTAGTCATCTCTTCTCCAAGTTGAAAAGCCCTAATTTTGTTATTTCTTTTCTTATTTTGATCAACTTTCTCTGTACCTTTTCTAGTTCCACTATATTTTTTTTGAGATGCGGCAACCAGAACTGCACACAGTTCTATATAGAGACATTATGATATTCTCTGTTTTATTCTCCATTCCTTTCTGTTTGCTTTTTTTGACCACCATTGCAAACTGAGCTGAGGATTTTAATGTATTGTCCATGACGACACCAAGGTCCTTTTCCTGGCTGGTGACTCCATGGAACCCCCAGGCATTGTATACCTATACTTAGGATTATTTTTCTCTAAGTGCATCATTATGTTAATGGGAGATTTATTATTAAGAATTCCATATCTCACATTTTCTTAGTGTTCCAGATGATTGCCTGTTGAGTGTAAGTTTGTGATTTGAAGGTACCAAGTATCAGTCAGGTTATGTAGTGATTGGTGTTGAATAAAGAAAGTAGGGATGTGCATTCATTTTGAACGAATGCGCAATCCGCAACGTATAGGTCCCTATTCGTTGCATAAGTGGGGTTCCGAAACGTATCATGAACCCCCACAAATGCAACATATCACTAACAAATAAAAGCCCCACCCTCTTGACCCCCTCAAGACTTGCCAAAAGTCCCTGGTGGTCCAGCAGGGGTCCTGAAGCGATCTCCTGCGATCGGGCCATCGGCTTCCAGTATTCAAAATGGTGCCAAAAGCCTTTGCCCTTACTATGACACAGGGGCTACCGGTGCCATTGGTCGGCCCCTGTCACATGGTAGGAGCACAAGATGGCGCCGGCCGTCCATATATATATAAGGTGACACCTTTTTATTGGACTAACAATATATTTCTTGACTAGCTTTTGAGAACTAATTATCTCTTCTTCAGGTCAGAATTCAAATGAGTGAAAGATGGCATTTACCAGGAAATATAAGATAATGTGATTGCATTATAATGATAGGGTGAAGGGAAAGAGGTGGGGGGAAGGGATGAGGGAGGTTTGGTGGGTGATCAGAAGGTGACAGACTCTGCAGTGTCTGACTGAGTTAAGAAAAATGTGCTGATATCAATGGAATCTACCCAATATCACTTGTTTTCCCTATTCCTAGAGGTATTAAACTCCCATCTTTAAGCCTTGTCCGACTTTTCAGAATAACCAAAATATGCAAATTAGCAAAAAAAAACCCAGACACTCTTTATATATATATAAAACTCCTGGATATTCATGGTAGAAATCCTTGAAAACCAGACCTGGTTGTTGCTCTGGAGGAGTAGAGTTTGACAACCAGCTGCAATTTCTTTTACATAGGGTTAGATTATGCGGTTTCTTCTAGGTAGTGGGCCTACATACCTAAAACCTCTTCAACAATCTTTTGAAGTACAAGTTGGTTAATAAGGACATTTGAATCTGAAGCATTGTAAAATGTGTTACTTGCTGGGATCCAAAGTTAAGCTACACTAAGATGCATTATAGGTCATTCCCATTATTTCCTCTGCTTGTCAGAAACTGCAGTTCTCTTAGCACTTCATTCAGACTAGCAGCAATATGCATAGATGGTGCACAGAATGAGCCATTTTGTTTGGTAACAGATTGCAGATGAAAGGAAACCATTCTTTTCTTGCTTGCTTGCTGTAATTACTAGTGTACTAATTACCCCAAATCACTGACATCCAGGGTCAATAAGGATGACAGCAGGAACATCAAAGACAAGATGTGCAAAAGCAGCAACAATGCCTTTCAGCACATCTCCTGAACCAGACATGGATATTTTCATAGCTGCTGCTGAAAAACATTCATGATCGCTGAATGTTTACTGTTATTTCATTTGCAGTTTGACGGCGACAACATGTATATGAGCATGACAGAGCCAAGCCAGGACTATGTGCCAGCAAGCCAGGTGGGTTAATTAATCTTCTCTGCCTTGTTTAAAATTGTAATTAAGCAAATTCAAAGACTTGCAAATGGAAATGAGTGGCACTATCAGTAACTGCTGCAATCAGGAATAATCATAATTTATAAACAAAGCATTTAAGCCTTGTTTCCAGTTAATGAGATAGAGCTGATAAAGCCCCAGAATTTGCGTTTGTTGTTAAGATGCTTACCTTGCTTCTTCTCCAGAGTGCAGGCAGCTGTTTTGCCAGCAGGATCTTTCCTAAACAGTTGTTTTACCTTTAGGAAATAAAGTCTTTACAGGTGCAGCTTATTTGTGGTTCTTACCGCAGACAAGTTAATCATGATAAGCTACACGTGTCACACAATGCTTTTATAATCATTGCTGGGCCAGTTGTATTTCTAGTGTTAAAAGTTTTAACGGAAAGCATATGGTTGAGGGTTTAAAAAAAACCTCACCAGTGTCAGTATTAAACTCATTATGTGCTAGAATGATTCTCTTGAAATACTTGGCTGAGGCATACCATTAACACCAGAGAATATGATCTTATCCATTTGTTTTGTAAGGTCAATAATAAGTAGTAACTGTAATAACAATAATATATCCCCTTAGGAAATTTCCCTGCAAAAAAGCTGACATGATTTTTCATTACAAAATAACAAAAAAGTTTGTCTTGATTGCTATGATGCTGTTCAAATTGCAGTGTACTTTAGGAATAGATAGATGGTGACTTTGGTTTTGTTTTGTTTTAAGGCCTGTACAAGAGTTTTAACATTCATTGAATACATTTGGTGGGAGATATTTTGTTCTCTTTTCATGTTTGATTACTTCATGTATTTCAAATGTGGTATGAAGAGAATACCATAGTACTTGCTGGCTGAGCCATAGCTGCTGGAGTTCGGGCGGATTGCAGGAAATTATGAGCCCGGGATATTTTTTCAATATCACTCCATGGATATCTGTCTAACTCCTTTGTGCACTTTCCCTATAGAGCGTGCCTCACCAGTGCCCAAAAGCAAGCCAAGATGACCCTTGGAAGGTATTTCATGGACTTGGAACCTGTCAGAGCTGAGCCAAAAATCTCCAACATAAATGTCACTTTTTTCCTAAATAACTAAGTAGTAGAGGGCACCCTAACCAGGGGTAAATAAACTTTAATTGCAGACCCCCAGCCGTCTGTTGAGCCCCCATACAGGTTTGGCCACATCTCTCATATACATATCCTGGATTCCTAGTCTCTTGCCAACCAATCAGCTCTTGAACCAGTTGCCAAGTAATGGGACAACCATACTGTCAGCCAGGTGTCAGTCACTTGCGTTTTCAGACATAAAGACCAGGGCTTAATTTGTGGAAGAACAGTTCTGTCACTTCCTTTCAGACTGTGGGGTAGATTTTATAAATTTACGCAAGTGCGTACTTTTTTTCGCACACCAGGCGCAAACAAAAGTACGCTGGATTTTATAAGATACGCGCGTAGCTTATAAAATCCGTGGTCGGCTGGCGCAAGGAGCTGCACATTTGTGCAACTTGCGCGCGCCGAGCCCGGCGCGCGCTGCCTGTTCCCTCTGAGGCCACTCCAAAATCGGAGCGGCCTCGGAGGGAACTTTCTTTCCACCCCTCCGCACCTTCCCCTCCCTTCCCCTACCTAACCCACCCCCCGGCCCTATCTAAACCCCCCCTACCTTTGTTGGCAGATTTACGCCTGCTTTTAGCAGGCGTAAATCTGCGCGCACCAGCGGGCTGCTGGAGCACCATCACCCGACCCGGGGGCTGGTCCGGAGGCCTCGACCATGCCCCCGGGCCGGCGCCACACCCCCGGTCCTGCCCCGAACTGCCCCCTGACCCCGGACATGCCCCGGACACGCCCCTCCCCCGCCCCTTTTACGAAGCCACGGGACTTACGCACGTCCCGGGGCTGCACGCGAGCCGGCGGCCTATGCAAAATAGGCGCACCGGTGCGCAGGGCTTTTAAAATCCGGCCCAGGGTGTTCTGCTCCAAGTCCTCCTCTTCAGGCAACCTGCAGGGAAGAGGAGGAGTGAGGGTGACTGGAGCAGACAGAGCAGAGAAAAGCTATTCTGCTCCCCTCCTCTTCAACAGGAAATTGGAAGGAAACAGGAGGGGACGGGGTGCTAGTGAAGCTGATGCTGCAGAGTAAAGCAGAGACTCAAAATGAGGTTGCATTAGTACATGTTGGGAAAATTATGAGCAATAGTGCCAGGCGAGGTTTTAACCAGAGCTCACAAGTTTCAAACTTGTGTTAATGCGACCTGTTTTTGTGTCTGCTCCCAGGGTTTAACTTCTGGTGGAAAAATCCAGAATGGTGGTCTGCTGCCTTTTTTTTCCAGGACCTAAGGAAACAGAGTAGAGCTGGCGGTATAAATCAGTTCTTGCTCCCTCACTAGATAAACCAATTCCAGTTCCCTGCAGAAATGGAGCAGAGCAGGCAGGTTCATGTCTTCCCCCCTCCTCTCTCCCCCTCACTAAGACCCAGTGAAAGCAGAGCAAGGAGCTGCGCACCCTAAGATGAGATCAGCCACATGGCCTTGGTTTTCGTGCAATTTTCTGGCACAGTTTAAAGACCATGAAAGAGGACATTGCTCTGCTGCTACTGGGTATGTAGAAGAGAATTCCCCCTCACACGACACACCTGTTCCTGACCTATGCTACCTCCCTTTCCTCCTCCCTGCATTCCATAGTTCCCCATCCTTTTTGTCTACAAATTAAACCCTAACAAAGACACACTCTCTCACTCCCCTTGTGTGGGTGTTACTTTGCCTGAGAGTGAAAGTGTGTTTGACTCTCTGACAAAGTATGTGTGTGTGTGAGTGAGAGGGAAGAGCCTCTGACACAAAGCAGCACAGCTCCATTTGGAATCCTGCTTTCCCACGGAGCCAGTGCAACCGGTGCTGGCGCAAGAGTATTAGGTGTCCTAGAGTCACAGACACGGTCTCTCACTTGCTCACACACATGCTTCACGACCCACTTGCTCTCTCACATGCTCACACATACAAACACACACATGTACTCTCACATGCTCTCACATATGCTTCACGACCCACATGCTCTCTCACATGCTCACACATACAAACACACACATGTACTGTCACATGCTCACACACATGCTTCATGACCCACATGCTCTCTCATATGCTCACACATACAAACACTCACACACATGTCCTCTCACATGCTCACACTCATACTTCCTAACTCACAAACGTGCCTTCTCTCTCACTATTCTTCCCCTCTGAAGGAGTAAAGCAAAAAATGTTTTTACTTACATAGGTGGTCAGGGGGGATTCAGGCATGGCCCCAAAAGAATAGGATCTGGGTCGACTCCCTGCTGCTGTTGCTGATCCAAAGGTGGTGCCCCTTGGTGTAGGAAGGGGTAAGGGGCTGGAAGAACCCGATGCTGGCTTTTATTAATTACTATATTTTGCCACAGCCCCAGCATGAGAAGAGAAGTAGTGAGGCAGCAGCAGGCCTGTGCGATGCCTCCTGTTGTCCCAGAAAGAGGCAGGGCAGGCGTGAGGGCAGGGCAGCGGGAGTTCTTCCTGCTGCTATGTCAATGGGAGGGGTGCAGACCAAGCCCACAGAGCTACCGCAGTGATGGGAAGGGAGAGGAGCAGGCCCATTGCTGCTGCTGCTGCTGCTGTTGTCGCTTTGTGGGGGAAAAAAAAAAGCATCAGGAAGGAGATCCTCGGGGGAAGTCTCCTGCTGCACAAAATGATGTGGAGCCTGGTGTTGGTTGCAGCAGATCTGCCAGCATGTGGCTGCTGTAACCAACACCAATGGTGTGATTGCATCTACCGGCCCACCGGGACATGCCCCAAAGCGCTGACAGGCCAATCCATCCTTGCTGGAGAACAGGTACATCACTTAACTCTGTAGACTATGAACCACTTCCTACCTAGAAATGCTTAAACTTTTTTTTTTCTATTTATTATTGAGTTAGTATGTTTCATCACCATTTTTTGTACTTGTTAATTGGATACTATATCAGGAGATATTCCATCAAAACCATTGTTTCTACTGGAGAAAATATGTTGGCTAGCACATTTTTTATATTGTACACCACTACCTGCCAAATATATGAACTGGTAGTGTTCCAGAAATAATTTGTTTCTGAGTTTAATTTACAGAACATACCATATAATTTTTAAAGTAAGACAAAGTAGCATGCTAAGTATAATATCAGTGCTTCATCTATTTTCTTTTCATGTTCACAATTTTAAAAGAAAGTTTTGTAACGGAATTGTACCTTGAGCAGGGTCATTTTGCCAACCGTAACTAATCTGAAGTTCTCAAACAAGAAAGGCCATTTTTAATTGCAACAGCTGTTGTACTTCACATAGGAGTTGTGTGGAGGAACAGCAGTTGCCAAAAGTCTAATAAAAAATACAAATTATTCAGTCTCTACATTTCCTGAAGTGGTAAATGCAGGTAAGTAAAGTAAGAGCCGGGCCAAGATTTTGAGTGCAAAAATCACAGAGGGGCTCAGTCTTGATAATTTACATGGACTGGTGGGGTATTTTTTTGGTTTGTTATCCCAATATTTGATTTTAGTAATATGAAAAATAAAAATGGTGCATGGCCTGCATTATAAAGCATGCATACAGCCTGAGTCACTGCGCTACTGCTAGATTATGCACATTATTAATGCACTTTCGTGAATAAGCCCATTGGCTATAATGTAATCCACACTAAAACTGGCCATTGACCTGTGTTAGCAATGTGCATTATAGCAGCCGATTCATAGCATGCATTCGTGAATAGGCCTATTAAAGAGCTAAAGATGTACTTTCAAGATCAGGGGTTCCTAACCTTTTCAGATATGTGGAACCCTTTTCAGCCTCCAAAGTCTGTCCTCACCTGTCATTATCTCTTCTCTTACCCATCCAGACTATCCCCTACCAGTTTAAGGAAAGTGCCACAGCACGGATGTGCGGGCACTGTGAGAAACTGGGAGCCCACTGCATCCATGGGGGCGCCACCTCTACCGTGCCGGGCTTAGCAACAGGAGCGAGGGGGGTGATCCCTTCTCCCTTCCCTCCAGTGGCAGCTGCTGGGATGGAGCTGGCTGCGAGTGACCAGCTCCATGTGAGGCGTCTTCCTCGTTGCGCTGGGGGCGGTGCTCTTGATGTTGCTCTCCCCGATTGGTCTGGGGTCAGGCATGGTGACATCATTGAAATGTGCCCCGGTGCTGGGTTAAGCGATTGGCCGGGGGAGCGATGGTGCAACATTGGCCGAGGGGGAGGGACCAGTGGGAAACTTAAAACCTGCCAGCCCCCCTTCGTTCAGCCTCTTTCCCCTTGGACCCAGTGCGGTGCAGCAAGATTCCATTGGAGCCAGCCCGGGAAGCTTCCAGGTGCGGTAGTGTGTGGGGACATGCTGGCATTTCCAGGTGGCACCCCAGCGGGAGGTTTGGTGGCACTGCTCGTTGCTCCCCTCCCTTCGCCCGCTGTGCGCTGCTTCAAACCCGCACGTTCGCCTTGCTTGTTTATTCACTGGCTGGGAGG